>NW_017802380.1:2422875-2491536 GCF_001625305.1 Branchiostoma belcheri | reverse complement strand
GCCAAATCCAGGAGATCATGACCCCCCTGGGTTTCTTGAGATGTGCCTGATGATTGATGGGCCGTAGTTTTTGCAGGTGGTCAGCACCAAGCTCCCCTAGCTACTACTCCCTGCTGGGCTGTGCTGGAATGCCAGGGAGCATCACTATAGCTGAGTATCCTGGGGGGATTCTGCTATGAAGTGGTGCATAAAAGGTGAGTTTATCACATGCCACTGGGCATCAAGGCTGGACAGCTACTGTTTAGCCTGTCTAGGCTAGTGTTAGAAATACCCATCTGCAGTCTGCATTTTGCAGAGACATTTTCAATATTGCAGAAGCAACCTGCAATTTTGCAGACTGAAATAAAAATCAGGATAGGGGTTCAATTGTGTCTGTATAATATTGCTTAGGAGCTTTTGAGCTTACTACTGACTTCATGATATATTACTAGTTGTGTATGTTTGAAATTGCATGTATAATGTTTGCCAAAATGCAATTTTGTATGGGTTTTAGTAAGGGCAAAAATACACATTTTTGGTTACGTCTCGAAAACTGATACCAGCTGGTTATTTTCAACAACTGCTCCCCACCCCTTGATACTGAATAAGTCATGACGGTATATAAAGATACTTCTAAGTTTAATAATGTATGTTATACTTACAGGCTAAGAACGGTGAGGTTTGGAGCAAAGGCGCCAACATTCACGAATTCCGTCAGATGATTGTGGTCAATTTTCCTGCAAAAAAACAGATAGAAAAAAAAGACACATTAAGTACAGTTACCACAAGCACATTCAACATCTTTTCAATTCTTTGTTACATCTTATAAATATCTTTCATCTTTGTTCTTCAATGTTCAGACGGCGCATGATCGATGACTTTGCCCTCCAGCTTCATAACTCATCTTTAGAACATGTGGAAACATAAGGTCAAAAGCTATGAAAATTTAATGGCCGCGCCAAGGACTGTGAGATATTCGTGAAGGCAGGTTTTGTTCAGAGAGGAGACTCAATGTCAGACGGTAACATTGACTGATATGAATAGTTAAACGAAAAGACACACACTTTAAGAATGTTTCCTGGTATATGTCCAGATAACCAGGCATGACAAATGCATACAAGATAAAACAGATCAATGCCTACAGGGCTAGTAGCTATATATTTTAAGACAGACAAAAAAGAAACATGCTTTGTTCTGTTATTTTATATCCTTCACACATGTTGTTGGCTATATAATGGCACTACCAAAAAGCTTGCAAATGTCTAAGCATTTTTCCTGTCTTTCAGAATCAGATGCAGTGGGGGAATCGGAGGATTTCGCTGACCACAGGCAATTCCCCAAATACCCTGAAGTGCGACTGTGGAAATTAGTGGTCATTTGGCCACCTGTTCCCGGGCCCCGGTGCCAGGCACCCTGACGCCGCCAGGATACCAACAATATTGGAAACTTGTCCAAATGGCTGACATCGCGCAATTCTTCCCAAATTACCCTCGGCAAAATTGGACGATTTAGAATGTGGCTCGGATAGCCAATCGATAGCCGGGCGGCCCAATCCTCTCGACTTGACCACTCGGTGTGACCTCGGACGGACACCGCCAAGGAGGACATGAAATATAGCCTAGGGAAAAAGCGTTCGGGCCCACTTTACAAAGCTGCGGGGCACTCCATCCTGGTGCGGCCGTAAGCCTATATCAGTATGTATTACCCCCTTGATTGGGATATGATTGCCTTACAGAGGATCCCACTCTTGGCCAGACTCCCCGTCCATACATACCAAGTAATGGGGAAGACATCAGGGAGTCATTAAATGATGCCGGCGTCCAATAATCAGAAAATAAAAGATACGCAGCCACACTGGCATCACAATCTGGTAGTAGACCCGGCGAATCGCGGCCTGTAACAGTTTCTTCTGCAAATAGCGAATTCTCGGCTGCCCAGATTTTCTACAGCACTGGTCTTGAATAATAATTTATTTTCTCCATGTAAAATTTCTAGAATTAGAAGAGAAGGTATGTATATAGCTGTTACCAAATTCAATGAAACCGATGAATTTCAATAAATTCTGTCACTGTCTTTCCGAATTACTGTGACCAAGGAGTATTTGAATTTTCTGATGGCATATTCGAACAGCCCATTTTGAATGCATATAATAAATGCACAATAACGATCAATCACACCATATTGTGATACAAACCAATATTGGTTATAACTGAGCTTAGTCCCAGATTAAATGCGCTTTATCTTCCCACCAAGGCCTTGTCTGAGGATTATTCCGCAACCCTTCGTTTGACCCCTGACCCCCGCTCCATTGTAAGCCATTCCGCCGGTCACCCCAATCATACGGCTGGCGTGCTCGCCTTCCGAACGCCGAGCGAGCGAGCGGTGGGGGTAAATCGGGAAACCCGATCCATAAAACGGGATGTCACCCTTGGGTCCGCCTAATGACCCGCCATTGCCGGGGAAAAAATACTTCCGAGAAAGGACGGAGGGATAGGGACCTGACGGTTAGAAAATGTTCTGAGCCGTGTGAAGTGTGGTGAGACGTAGGGTCAGTGTACATGGGCCGATATGGATCACACCGCTTTCCCTGCCTCAGTACCCCTTTTTTTCCACAAATGATTTTGTAAGCACCAAAAGAACTAGACTCCATTATGGGATATGCTAACGGATCACTGGGATATGTTTTCCAATATGCCCTTGGCCTTGGTCTTCGCTAGAACAAAACAGACGGTATTCTCCAATCCCCCCCCCCCTTTTCCCCTCCTGCCCTTGGACTAGCCCGCTGCACCCTGAACTTTGGAGCGCAATAACATGTGTCATTTTCTTTTACGATGTAAAGGGAAACCTTGTACGCATTTGATGAATAACCTGCTCGCATCACGGATCAATCAAAACGCACCGCAGTGGATACAAAGGTAGGTAAGGCCACACCAATTTAATTTGTTGGTTCTCGGATTCGCCTCTTCGTTTTTTTCTGATTTGCAAAAAAAATAAAAATTTGATTCTGGTCCTGAATCAACTGAAAAATGCTCATATTTTGCCCCCAACAGTTGAGGAAAGTCCTTTTCTTCCTAGTTGTTACAATTTTCCCATCTATCATTGCAGTGGTTTGATTAAAAGTTCAAAATTCAATGTTTGAATTTTAACCCAGCCTGGTGTGTTGCCTTCATGGCTCCTATCGTACCATTTTGGGCCATAATAGGATGCCCAAGCCTGTTTTTATTTTTATTTATTTTTCGCCCGCCCGCTCCATTATTTTTCTAGAAAAATCCGTTAACCAAGAAATTAAATTGGTGTGGCCTAAAGGAGGTAATGATGAAAGTGAGCTACTTACAATTCCCGCAGTCCCTTGAGATCTCGGAACACACTGGCATTTAGTATTCTCAACTGGTTATTGCTCAGATCTCTGTGAAATGGGAAGAAAGGAAGAGAGAAAAAAAAAAAGGTCAGGCATGATGGATTACCCTAGGATGGGAATCTCACATAAATTAGCATTTCTTCCCTAGCGTGTCGTAAAAAGGTAATGCCCCAGGGGTAATAAAGCCCCATGACTGATGAGGCGACAGCTGACAATGATAGATATCGTACCCGCTAAAACCCCACCCTTTTCTACCTTCCAGCATATTGAGTGAACAACCGACTCAATGTCAAAGAGGTTACACTGTACACGCCGTTTTGTAACTTACATCAATCACCTGATAACGTCACATAATCAACACGATATACACGGAAAACAGTTACTCAAAATACTGACAAATAACATGAAGATACAGTTTTAACGACACAATGCAGAAATAGATATGCCATGTAAATATAGACAAATAATATAACATTGCTATCATTGAATAAATTATTCATTTTGCCTGAGTACCGCACTAGGTTTGGCTGCTAGATACTTTATCGCCCCCTTATTCACCCAATATCAAACCTTGGACAGGCTAACAGAAGCCAGTTTGCTCCTTAGTACTTCTCCTTATCTGCCTAAGGACACAAGGATTAACAGACAGAAGCGAGGGGAACAGTTTAATAAAGATAGAACACTGTTGTTGTAATCAAGATCTTCACGCATATTGTACGCTTTGTTTCGTCTGGCTGCCGGTTTACCGGCCTTATCTCCAGTCGATCTGATAGTCTGACCCTCTAACTGCGAGCGGCAAGTATTCGCCGCGACATGCCGCGACTGTTTGGTAGCCTGGGCAAACTGCAGGAAGGCGCAAAATAGGTTCCTTCGCAACACATACCTCTGTGTGTATGGCCCAAATCAGGCATATTTACTGTGGACCGCTTGGGGCAGTATCGTCGTGTTCAAATAGACAGAGGAGGCAAAGGTAAACTTGTTCTGGGCAATACACACCTGTACTCTGCGAAAGCAGGTAACAATCCGACCGCCACAATGGCGGAAACACAACGCTTTTCAGGGAGATAGACCACATGTTTCACATCTTCACCTATCATAAACAACACACTGACACCCTCAGTCAATGCCAGGCAATGTGAACGTGACACCCAGAGCCAACACAAGGCTTAGCTGAAGTGTATATTGTGGGCTGGAGCGAGTCACAAGAAAGTTGCCAACGTGCCCCAACTACCTGCCCGTGGAGAAAAGAGGCATTGTGAACGTGTTACAAATGAAAGAAGGAATGGCAATACAAGGCCCTTCTTATCTGGGTCCTTTGTCCCACCAATTAGAATTGCTGCAGGTCTACAAGCAGGGCCTTGACAGTGTTCAAACAAGCCTGCTTCCATACCACCTGACCAAACAGGCTCTATAGCCTATTCACAGATAACACGTGCTGGACGACTGCACTCTGCGCGGGTGCTAGCCAAAGTCAAGTCGCCAACAAAACAGCCAGCTACTCCCCTCCCACCCTGGTAATATACTGGCAACGCAGGAAGCTTCAATGAAAACAAACTGGTCAGATTTATTCCCCACACTTGACATCCACTTCAGCACACCTGTTTGGGGATTGTTGACGGTACTTTAAGGTTTTTTTACGGCCGGCGGGGCTGACGGAAAACCCTCACCTGGCCGTGGTGGGCAGGTGTCTCTCGTCAAGTGTTTGGGGATGCCTGAACCCCTCCCCGGTTTCCCTGACTTCCGCACAGCCAGGACAGATGGGGTATCACCAAACTGCCGACCAACACGAACGAACTTTGCGACCCGACCAAATCGCCAGGTTGTACAACAAACACCGTTTGACTCCGAAGAGGAGCTAGAAATTTGGGAAATATGATATTAACGGCATTACCGTCGCCCGCCGGCCCGTAACCCGCTTATCACATCCCCCGTCTGCGTAATTGCATTAGGAAGTCTCACAAATCATTTCGTCAATTTTCACTCGCGATCCCGTTAAGATGGACCCGGCGGTTGCAAATTCGATTACGCGTCTTGTTTCTGGATAAAAATTTGATGAGCTCCGCGATGATGCCAACAATTTGGTGTCTTATCCAGCTCATCGCCAATTCTACAAGATTACATATTACACAGATTTACCTTCACAAACTTATTAGTGGTAATGTTATCTATGGGACGGATCCCTGATCATTTTTATGCACAGCACAGCTCTCTCTAGCACTCACCTCACTACAGCAGAGTCCTAATACAGAGTGCCTATACAGAGTCTGCAGCCCCAAACAGTATAAACTGCCTCATTAGTATTGCACTGCACATTGTGTACCGTAACATTTGTGCCCTGGATTAACTCTAAAAGCATTTTATTGATGAGATCTGCCAAAACTTCCCACAAAAAATCCTTGAAAATACTTGGATCACTGTGACCGTTGTCGGAATGTTGGAATCTGTGAGGATGTCTCTTTTGTATTCTAGGTTCGTGGGAGCAAACATTGGCGGGGTATAGGTCTATACTCTACTTCATTCAAAGGGCAACCATGCAAACTGATATATATTACCCCGGGCTCACGAAAAACAAGGCTGGGAGAGTTGGAGGCCTTTTTAAAAGGGTCAAATCATTGTTATGCAAGCGAAGTATACATTGTTGTATATACATGGTCTTCCAACACTACTCTTTGCTTTTGCTAAACATCAGTGTGACGCATGTTTGAGGTTTTTCAAGGCGATTTCCTGAAGTTATTTCATTGAGCATTTTCATAAGCCACTATTTTAAAGTAAAGGTGAACAAATTTTGCAAGCTTTGTGTAACAACATCTGCATTTTTCCAGTCAATTCACATTGGTGTAACATCAACAGATGCCCAAAGTGCCAGGGTATACAAGCCTACTCAACAACTTATACATATTTACATTCCTGTCAAATTAATTATCACCTTTGCCAATTATCTACCACAAACGTTTTGCATACAAATGCATTCCTGTACTGACAGTCAACGAGGTAATTAACAAGCAAGCCGGTGGCAAAACCTTCGGCAATACATAATGAAACACAAAATTATTGCCTTTTCCTGGCCAAAAATTACACCCTTTGACACAGGTGCACACTGTGGTATTGTCGCGGGTGTTCTGTAATAAGCGGCTTTTTATGTGATTTACAGGTAGGTGGAATTTGTCGGCTCAACAGCTGCAAAGGATGTTCTTATTCTTTGAAGTCTTGACACAATACGGCGGCATCCGATCGACAAATTCCACAAATGTGAATGTGCAGGGGAAACATCTATTTTGGGTCTTATCCGTGCATTCAAAATGGCCATCTCAGAATTGCGGAAATGCGGGTTCCAGAATTGGAACTGAATCGCGGGGATAATCTTTGCGATTCTGCGGCGGTTCCGATATGACGTCAGCGTGAATACTTGGCAGATGACGGAGACATTAATGCATTAGGAGAGCCGTTTTCTCGCTTTCTCCACACAAAGGATTCAATTGCGTCAAATACACCCCCATGCCGGATTTGTACCTGCTATTTAGGAGTCTCTCTCTGCAATCAGACATGCCGAGCCTGTGCCAAGACGGCTGACTCCGGTCCCCCGATAAATTGCAAATGCTTTCAAGTGTATCCACACAGTACTGCACTTGACTTCCTCAGAGATGGTTCAGCATAATACTCTCTGCCAAAGAGAGCTGAACTTAAGCAATGGCTAACTTTTACAGCTATGTGAAGCAGAAAACCATATGCTGTATATCGATCGGTAGCAAAAAAAATACTTCAAAGGTTGTGGACTACTCACTTGGAATTGTAATGACAGTGCAAGAACTTCTTCGCTCGCTGAATCTCAATGACAAGACTATATTTCACAGCAGTTTCAAAAGCAAGAACTTGTTTGCATGCTGAATCACATAGTTGTAAGGTAACAACTGCCACACCATTACACTGAACTAGGAAAAGACAAAATAAATTCAAAGATGTGTAAATTCAAACTGTAAACAGTCACGGTTGGGACTTCCTAGCCTTGTCAGTTATTGTCTTTCCAAGCAGTAAAAAAGAAACAGGATAAATACACATGCTTAGCACCCCAGTGCTAAACCACAGGGATTTTAGATAAAACTGTTTTATGAGTCCCAACTACTTTTATGGACTTCCAACAAGTTTTATGCAGTTGCTCGCAACAAACTGCAACTGATAGAGATACAATCAGATGTTGCCAGTTACAAAACTCAATACAAACTTGCTTTTCTAGCATTTCAAATAATGTTTTGCAAGTACAATTTTCGGTCATAAATATTCACTTTCAATAGACAATAGACCATTTTTTATCAGGTATTTGTCGATCAATAGGCGGGCTTAGCACTGAATGGGACGGACTTTGAAGTGCACTTGAACAAGACGAATATTTATTGACAAATAAAACCCACACTTACATGCAAACGTCTTTCTCACACCCCCTTTCACATGATAAATTCACTCTTCCACCTCTGGTGCTGACTATTTGTTGAGAAATTTTTTTGGACAGATGCCATACAATGGGTTACTGTCCAATGATATAATGACTACCCAACGCTTGGAATAGACAGGCTCAACTACACTTTGTCATGCCAATCTTTCATGCAAAAATGATCCATCAAAAGAACAATACCTTTTTAAACTTATGTAAAAATATAAAAAAATTCGACTAGACTCCATGTCCAGCAAAATGATACAGTAACAATGAAACTATTGTCTGAAGTGAAGTCTATTTTGC
Source organism: Branchiostoma belcheri (assembly GCF_001625305.1). Classification (NCBI taxonomy): domain Eukaryota; kingdom Metazoa; phylum Chordata; class Leptocardii; order Amphioxiformes; family Branchiostomatidae; genus Branchiostoma; species Branchiostoma belcheri. The sequence goes on along the minus strand of NW_017802380.1, from coordinate 2,483,467 downwards.
TCTTGTTGTTAACCATTTAGATATGCCACCAGAGCGAAGGTCACAATGCGACTTGCGTGACAGGCTGGCAGCCCGATCGTTTTAAATGAAAAATTCATGCTCCATAGGCAAGAGGCAACACCTCTCACAATGACATCCAAACCTATAATCTACTTCAATCACTCGCCATATGACAGCACACGCACCAAATATAGCCGGGGGTCTCCTGCTATTATTAATAACTAGAAGCAATTTCTAATACCAAGCATATTTCCAGTAGATAACAGAACTTGATATCGCAAATTGTCAACCGAACGTCGCAATATTGTAAGCCATGCTTTCATTAGATTTCTGCCTTGAGTAATCCACCCTTGGCATACAGGCAAGTTAGAACTCCGCAGACCTGAGCCGTTTGAGCTCCGTGGAGATGTTAGGAAGATGGATATACCCTGTAAAGGACATGTCTACACCACAGTATAAATGACATTCAGGGCAAATAGTACAGACATGACATTCTGATGAAGCACGAACATGAACTTTGGGCAGTTTTTCCTGATTTTGACCACTTAAATAGGTCTTCTATTTTCTTCCTTTTTTTTAAAAACATATTTGTACCAATAAAAGTAAAACATTTTCTTTTTGGGGATGGTCACGTGTTTTCCCAGAAAATTGGTCATTTCCTACAGATAAAGAGTTACTTTACAGTCAATAATCTGCAAACAGAAACTTTTTCCAGAGTTATAAGCATTTCTTACAAACATAATAACAACTCAGGCTCCTATATCGCTAAGAGTTACATCAAGGCCAAGGCAGCTCGCGAGGTTGTAATTTTCGACACCTCTGCGGCCGCGCTGGCTCTCAAGTCTCAACCACTCTGTCGGAGTGAAATATTCTCCACCACTGAAAGAGAAGCTGCAGCTCCTAATCCTGGACCAGATGTGGGCTCTGCACAGGTCACGGACCTGTCTCTGCGCAAGAAATTAAACACTTGCCAGTTGGTAAGCAGCCAAGTGTGAGATGTCTGTACAGAAGAAACCCTCCTTATCGAGGTCTGACACCTCTGCCTGATAACCAGCAAAAGTCTAGACCCTGCAATGCAATGTAAATACTACAGCACAGCTCAAAGCTAAAGACCTATGCATAATCAAGCTTCTTCCTGGAGTAGGCTATTTTAAAACCGAGTTTTTGCCTCCGGACACTGTGTAATCTTATCAGCTGGTGTAAGAGTCAAAGGAACAAGTTGGAACAAATACATGTGCAACAGTGCTTAACATACCACGGCTATATATAAAGAACTGTTCAGTCTGCCAAATGTGCGGTCCACCAGATTGTACCTCCCGTTTTGCAAGGAAGAAACGGTTGATTCATTGGCAATTCCCAAAAGTGGAGGTTGGGGAAAAAAGGTGTGCCATCCGGCAGATGGTTCCACCATTTGGAACGTTCTCCAAAGGACAGTCATTCCTCCCCACCTTGGAAACTACTGCATAGTTTCTGTTGTGTTTATTGATGTAACCAGTGCTGAGAGGAAACATGTGAGAGAGCATCAGCGCCGAGGTGATGGCAAATGGGTCTCCGAGATTGGAAAACAGGCCCTCCACGTTAGCCAAAATGGGAGGTGAATACCCAGTAGAGTCGGCTAGCTACAACATGTAAACTTCTGCGCTGGCTAGGGGATGCTTTTCTGAAGGCAGTCGCCTTGTAAGAATGTTAACCCTGACCCCTGTCAAAGTCCCCCACCGCCACACTCCCAGGTAAACCTGCACTCCAGACACAAACGGCCAAACACCACATATTGGTACAGGCCAGGAGAGTTCTGCTTGAGGAGGCCGGAGTCTCGCTCAACCGACTTTTCTTTTTTTTTTTGTGGCCGACACGTCGCGGTGACAAACCTTCCTACCAGCATGATGAATTGAAATTAAATTTAGGAAGTTTCTGTTGACCCTGCCGCGGGTCCCATTTAGCCCCGCAAACATCGCGAGCAAACACGTCCACGGATTCCGTGCTCTAAGCCTATCTCCACACACGCGAAAGTTGGCGCGGGGATGCGGACTCATACCCGGGGTGCAAAAACTGGTGGTGAAACGACACAAACAAATATTTGAAGATGGCTCCGATCAGCGAAGTAAGCCTTTGATATTTGCACTGCCCTGCTAGAAGTGCTGAGAGGTCAAAGCGATGGTAAGCTGACGTTTTCCCGCCCGTTTTCCCCCCATCTGCTGGGAACATGAAAGAATGCGCGAGGGCCAGAAGTCGTAATTCAGAAGTTTCTAGGCATTCAGCACAGTCTCTGAAGTTGGCCTTTCCTTTGTGACAGTCGTGGCCCCATCCAGCCAGCTTTACAAAGCAAGGGGAAACTTGGGAAGGGATCGGGTTTCGCCTTTAATTAAATGCCAGTGAAACAACTAATCCTCCTACAATTGCACATCACTGAGGGCGCTACAAAGTGAAGGTTTGGCTTGACCAGCGGTGACAAGACTATATTTCACAGCAGTTTCAAAAGTAGCAACACATCAAAATGTATGGCCTAACAGTTCAAACGCTCAACTACCAACTAGAAACAACTGTTCTGTCCTTTTCTTATAACATAACACAAAACAGCTATGGGTAAGATGTCTACAAAATATGTGACGCAAGAGAAAGCTTCGGGAACATTTGGTCACTTTATTGCACAAGCATATGCAGCAGAATAGACCCATTGACATGCAAAACACATACTAAAATCTTGGAACAGAAGGCATTGTTAGGCATCTGATTTTGATGCAAATTCCAGAGGCCACCACAATGATATGCATTATCACATGGGAAATGGCCAATTTCCTATTACAAAATCAAGTTCTCTTCTATGTCGATATAATCTAACCACAAACATGACTCATAAAACTACTGCTTTTGTGAAAGACTAGGTAACTGCATGGAGGACAATTACTGCTCATAATAATAAAAGTGCATATTCAGAAACAAGTATTGGGAGCAGACGTATGCAGTTACTGGATAATAATAGAATAGACAATTGCACCACTGGGGAATTATAATTATTACAGACGAATACACACGCAGAATATATCACTTCTACCCAATTATATGATGATCAAAGTCATTCTTCCAAAACAATCCTTGCTGGGTTTGCAGTTTTTAGGCTATTTCTGACCAATAGCTATTCAAACATCAAGACTTGCCAATAACCCTAAGCCTTCCTAGAAATGACTGTTAGTCTTGGCATTGCCAGAAATTTATCCGTATCCCTATTTGTAAGTGTAGAAAATTGCCTCCTTTAGTTCCTTACAAGAAAACTTCACTCTGAAGACATTTCAGTGACACCATACAGTATGTAAAGGTGACCATTTTACGCTGCACGAGACAATAGCAATCAATGCGCAGCCTGGCTCTAACAGCGATAAAATCAATGGAAACATCACGAGATCGGTGACAAATGTCCAACACCTAATTGTCTTCCTCCCGCCTCCAATACAGGAAATTTAATTTACTGCCAATATCATCCACACCTCATTTTCCTGGTTTAATCAGACCGGCTGCCTTCGACAGATGTGATACCTTCGTCCGACAATCAGTCCACTCCCCCCAACACAATCGCAAAAGGGTATTACGTAAACGTTAGCACCGCGGAAAGCAATCGCCGGCGAACGTGGCAGTGACATTTACGAGACTTGATGTATGTTGCGAGGGTAATTACGCCGGATAGCAGCATGGTTTTTGCTACGGGAAATCTTGTATCTTATCATTGATGGCCCCGGCAGACCAGAATCGCTATCCACATGAGGGAGAAAACAGATAGCCTCTGTCCAAAGAGAAAATTGGAATACTTAGGCAGACAACAAATGACAAGCACATCCACCGATGCATTTTTATCCACAAAAATCAATACACATATGAGCAGAGTCTAAAACAATTATAGTAAATCAACGACAAGTTTCGGGGATATCGGTTAGGAAGGTCCATAAATCGGGAAAACTGGGAAAGTTTTGTGTTATGATGCAAAATATGCCATCAGTATTTATTACAAGCAATTACCAATGGCAAATATTACTGTAACAAATGGGCAAAACTTTATTGAATGAGGGAAAAATAAAAATTGCTAACAATTCGTCATTGCATTACCAGCATAACAACTCACGGGCCTCGTTACACTACAAAGTATGTATCGACCCAAGAAAACATTCCAGGAGTACCTGAATTTCTTGCAAGGCAATATTTGTAAAAGGCTTAGCTCTGGCGGTGACGCACTGAAGTTAAAATGTTTTAGACTGTTGGTCCTTGCCAACAGAGAGAACAAAGCCTATTTTGTTGCCCTTGCAAAGACCAAAAAGTTACACAAATAAAAGCCATGCCATCCAGAACAGAGAACTTCTACACAAGGCTACGCTGAACAAAATCAAATGAAAATGTTTAGTGTCAGAAACATTAGTCTAGTAACATACAAAAAAACACACACTACTTCCTATTTATAACACTAAAAAGTGTTATACTCTTTAACAGCACCAATTACTTCACACCTCATTTGCACCTCCCTTCCCCCCTACCAATTCAACAAAGACTAACAACAAATCCGTCAATAGAAACAAATCATAAACTTCCCCGCGTTTAAAATCCGTCATTTTCTCACCAATTATAAACAACTTGCAGACAAGTTTCACTTTTTTCCACTCGGAAAAGCCCCATTGGTTTTCAAGTGACAATGGAGTAGGTCCTGTCACAAGTGCCCCCACTTTGTATACAAACGCTTACAAAGTGTCCATAACTATTTCCTATCTTATCAGATCTGGGGTCGCCTTGGTTCGCTTTACATGCCTAATTAATTGGGACACTACACACCTCAAACAGAGAGCTAGACAAACCTAAACAAGATGCATTCCATCTAAATATGGCCTGCTTTCATCTGCTTGTGCCTTTCCTTTCCCACAACAAACCCAGAATTGTTACGTTGGCTGGTCCTCTACCCTCGGCTGAGCAGGGCTACTCCTAATGTAAATACGATCTGGCTAAACTTCAGTATAGCTATCAAACTCACCCAAACTAGGTCACCAAGAACATCAAAATTCCCTCTATGAGACATGCTGGTGGTGTGGAATAATCTTTGGGCAATACACATGATGTGCATTAATTTGTAAGGCTTCCAGTCGGATATGGTCTCGAATACACATGTCTGAATTTACAAAAGGGGGAACGCATTTGCATGCAAATTCGCCCGGCATCTGAATTCTCACACAAATTTGAAATTACCATGCAGGAAAATGCTTCCTTTCCCTTTGTAAATTACAACAGGGGGGAAGAGATCTCATATATTTCACTTCTTACTGCACAAGTTAGTCTTATGTAGAGGGAATACTGAACAGCTCCACTTCATAACACCTAGCCTTCCAGGGATTTCCTAAATTACAAAGTGCATTTGGCGCTGCCTGGGAATATTTTGGATCATTACAGCATGACTCTCACTTTGCGAGGCAGTTTGATCTGCGTGGGATGATTCTCTCATGCATACGTGAACACACATATACACCCCAGCAGGCAACAACTGAACATCGGTACTGAGAATATAAGAAATATGAGAAAGCCCAGACAGCAAGATGGCAACAATGGTGTATTGATGTGTCTTTTTTTATTTCAACTTCATTGATCCCTTTGTTCTGTATCCATGCTGGGGCGGCTTCCCAGTACTCTTTTGTTGCCTTGCATGACAAATGCCTATAGATACTCCTGCATGTTTGCCACTTCGTTAACACAGGGTCATGTACCTTGGAATCGGAGGGATGGAAAAGTCCTGAGCGGGGAGCCCATCCCCCCAAACCCTCCTGCCAAAAGAGAAGTGTTGACACTTGCATTCCAAGCAAAACTGATGCTTAATCAAATAAAGCTGCATGTTTTCTTAGCACAAAAAGAACAAGGGCAATAGGGGTCGGGCTAACCGTCACCAAAAGGCCAGAGCCACAATGCATGTGGAACAGAATAGCGTGGCGGCGTGGTAAGTTGCAGCTGTGCCCAATGTGACGCTTTACACAACAGCCCAGTCCTCTCAACTTCCATTCTCCGGGACGGTGTCCCCTTTCTGCTTTGTGACGCATAAGGCAACTTCTAATTCGGTACTACGGTTTCGTGAGGGGGACCTGTGTCGACATCTCCCCTAAATTTGTGTCCGTAGGATTTGTCCGGGGATCATGCAATCTATCGGTTGTGGGGAATTTACCGTAATCCCGCCTATATCCCTTAAACACAGGAGCAGTGAACTACAGATCCACACAACTGCGGAGTCACCCAAGTTCAACACCAAATCTCCTTCCAAAGTACAACACAGTGTAAGGTTACACTCCATCCACTAAAACAAAGGGCAAAACCACAGCCACTTTTACTCCTCAGAGTATATCACCTAATCATTGAGTCGGTGGGATTTTTATGGCTACCGTGTGTCTGAGTCAATATCCCCCAGTGTAGCAACCCAGTCAGTATACCTGACACTACTTTAAAAATTTCCATTAAAATTTCACAAATCAAGAATTCCGTGGGATTGCGTTGGATGCAGCAAATCTATGCAATCCCTGGCGCTAAACCACCTGCACCCGTCCACTCACTGTGATGGAACGAGATTCTGGACTGCGATCGCCAACACAAAGACTCAGTCGGGGCTCCGATCATCAAAGCAGCGTCACTAAAACACGCACCCTGACATCCCAAGAGCCCCCAAACCACTGGGCAAATTGTCCAAGACCACTTGTTCCCACCCCCAACTCAATTTCTGCTCGTAAATTAATAATTCCACAAGCCAATAATGACCTAGCGGGGAGTACTCAGGCAAAAAAAAGTGTGGTGGAATTAGACGGTTACTCACAATTGTTGAAGGTTGTCTAGTCCACTGAAAGCGTCCTCAGGGATTGTGGATATCTGATTTGACTGTAGCTCCCTGTGGTGGGAAAGAAAATAAGGGAAAAACTCAGTCTTGGGCTCACGCAGGAAAAAAATTACACACCATTACTGATGTGTCACAGCAGCGATTACCAAATACGTCCACTTTCCGTCATTTATACTGCAATTTCGCATTCACACAGGTAAAGGTGTGCGTGAGGTCAGGGAACAAATAAAAAAATTGCCCAAGCTCTTAGCCAATTATTGATAATACCTCAACTGTGGGCTCACCGAAAGATTATGAGCGAGGGAACGGCTGCAATACACTGATATTACATTGCTCCGAGCAGTAACGGGGTTAGGGCGGATTGACGAGCGAAATGGAAAGCTAGCTCGGCACAATATTCCGGTTTATCACCTTGGGCGCAGTAGTTGCGTCTAGAATCTACCCCACAGCAGTTTTATGTCAGCCCCGTCCTAAATCAGTAACGTTTACAGACACATATTGGACCTTACCGAAAACGCCATCAATTTTAGAAAATGCTGGGTTTTTGAGGGGCGGCCTGACTACCGTTGTGTCTGCTTGCGAATGTTTCAAGCTTTGGAGATTATTTGTTTCTATTCATGCCTTTTTTCCTCATTGTTGAACTGTCAAGCGACAGACAGATGAACCTACTGGTGCCCTGAATACCAGAAATATTGCCGTCTAAATGTGTTCCAGTCGAGTTTATTTTCTGACAATGATCTAGCTGTTTCCCCCTGGCCTTTATTTAACGCTTTGACATTTGGGTACAGCGTGGGAAATACGTTTCGGGAAGCTTGTGTGCTAGACGTTGTGGTCCCTCCACGGTAACTTCAGTGTGTATCAAAGAGACCCTTGCGAACAGTAACAATGTAATCACTCCAAATGGCTTTCGCATCTGTCGCGTGCTACCGACTCCTCAACCGCGCTTACAGCGACCTACTTCGCGACTTGCGTGGCCCGAGGAGCAAGGTTTAGAACTAAAGCACGATCCCGCGGTTTTGGGGGGAACTGAGGAGGAGAAAACGTCGTGGATTTTTGAACCAGGACGATCGGAGTCGCAGTGGGAGCACGGGCCTGACCTTTCAAGTACAGAACCAGCTCTTCAAACTGCTTCTTGAAAGGGGGCACTGGTAAACCGTGGCGGCTCGCCCAACACAAGGGCCCGGCCGCGCGGCCTTACGAACTAACTCCTAAGTCCCTACACCTTCTGACCAGGGATTTAGATCGAAAAACGCCGGCTGGGGGAAAGATTTCGACTCGCATCGGTTGGTGGGGTAAACAGGTTTGCCTGAGTGATTAATTATTCATAGAGCCCTCTCAAGAATGCCCCGAAACCGGGAACGCTAGATCGCTGACTTTTGGTGCTCGGTACACACTTACTATAGTACCTATAACTTCGCAAATACGCCCTACATGTGCTTGAGGAGTTGTGGAATTGGGATATCTGTCTGTAACACTTCTAACACTAGTGTGTAAGGCGTTTGTCTACTCATTAAAATGCACAAAACCAGGGGTGACTGGGCACTCAAAACATGACCTCTGGCGGAAACTTACAGAATCTGGACCCAGCTGGGCAGCCGCGTCGGGATGTGGCGAAGCCTCCGATTGCTGCAGTCCACCAGGAATCCCTGACAGGAGCACTCGGAGGGACACTGGGTGTTCTGGGCATCGGCTCCGGCCGACAGAAGGGCCGCGAGTACAACAAAGGCCCAGCGGAGCAAGGACAACAACGCAGCCGCCATGTTGGGCCGCCGCTCGCCCGAGTCTCTCCCGATTCCGGTTCTCCCGCGGCTCACGAGTTCCAATCACCGCCAACAGTCTCTTCTCGGATACATCCTACCTCTACAACTCTGCTGTGGTCCTCAGTCGTCCCCTGATCGCAGTAAATGTGGCGTATTTCGGTCCAGAGCGTGAGAGGTCCGACCGCTGGTTTTCAGTCTGTGGAAATGTGAAGCCAGCCACCCACGTTCCGTATGCATACATACCAAATGTCCATGCGGCGCGCTGATTGGTCCGCGCGCCGACCACGTGACCGCCCTCACAGAAATGCAAACCTGTCCAAGAATTCAGCGGCTATTATTTTACCATGCAAATCTTGAACCCTGATTGACAACCCGAGGTGTCCGATTCCGAATCCATTGAATGAGAGAAAACGAGTTGACCGTTCAGGGATAAAAGCATGAGGTAAAATGAGATAATTAGCTCATAATACTCGCGATCGGCAGATAAGGCTTTGTATGCTGAAGTGATGCGCAAACAGGCACTAGAGAAATGCAAACCGTCTTTCGTCAGTCAGAAGGGCGAAAGTCAAAACGCTATACCGGACTTCATATATTTGCACTACATTATCGTAAATTATCTGACAATTTCGCGCTAAGATTCGAGTACCTGGGCCAAGTATGTATTGCGAAACCTGTCACCTACACATTCGAGCCCGGACGCGAACCCATCAGAGACAATCGCTTTTTCACACTTTTCCAAGGGCGGCTAAATACATCTTGGCAACTTGTGAATTTATGTGAGGAGCTGGCGGTGTGTCTTGCGCCACGGGAACTCGCGATTGGGCTCGTTTTCAAAGGCATGGGCATCCACTGTGTCCCAGACAATCACACCCGCATGCACTGCACTGTGTGTGTTGCGTCCAATGCGGCATGTAAAATCTATCGTTTTCGTCAGAAAGATGGATGTTGCACTGAAAACATCATATCCCTTCGCTTTCGTGCATTCATTCCGAGGGGTTCTACTCACAATCACGCCACAGCGACTGACGTTCGATTCCTATCTCGCTATTCTAGCTGGGCGCTCCAAAGGGAACGGAATGGAAGTGGATCGAGGATCCTCCCTTTGTATCTCGGCTCCTTTCTTCGATTTTGTTGGGTGAAAAATGGTGGGTTCGGGAGATAAGCGCATAGGTACCGCATTCTCGGAGTCTTCCTCACACAGAGATGATAGCAGTGATTTTAAATGATCGATCGACTCATCAAATAGATGTAGCTAAATGCGCTCTCATCTCCGGGAAAAGGGGGAGAGAGGGCGCGGCGAAATCCCACTCCGCCTTCAGATGTGTATTCACCAAAGACCATGATTTATGTAAGACGGTTGAATATGCAACTCCGCCCGTGGCCAGTTCAACTTTGAAGCTTCTTCAAGCGTTTGCGTCCATAAACTACCCTTCCTCAGACATCATAACCCCTATTTCATACTGCGCTGAATTCCAGGATGCGATTCCCCCGGAATTTTTGGACGTGAGTCGGATTTGCCAAGCAGAGCGCGCGGGTGCGTACGCGGCGCCCCGGCTACACAAGACGGCGGACTACCGCGCGGTCCACTCCGCCCGGCGCATCATCACCCGGGCTCATTCACGCGTGTAATTACTTCACATTTACACCTGCACATCCTCTCCACCGAGCTACACTTCCCTCACAACCCAATCATACACCCGGCCAGGAAAGATTTCAAACGTTTCCAGCGAAAGTGTGATGATTGCGCACCGTCGCGCATTTTGGCATGAACACACTCTCACTATTGACACTCATTCCCCGCAGGCCGGCTCAGTAGTTACTGACGTTCGCACCTTTCAGACCTCCAGCGATTAGAGTTCCGGCTGTTTCCGCAATCAATAAACGCCTGCTTCTATTTAATTCACCGTCGGCCAAGTGCAACGTATCGGGCAAATATTTCTACTTTACGCCGCTGCCTGTGTGCTGGTAGAGAATTCCCTAACCCGGCCTTTTCATCTGAGTTCTGTGCGAGTAAATACATGTACAGCGCCGCCCCACTTCAGACGGCACCAGCGACGATCCCTGCGTAAATCTATAATGTTTGAAGTAGTATTGAGAATCGCACTGATTTTAAACCATCGCGTGGATAAAATTGGGAGGCCCATTCTCGGTTCAAGCCACCCACAACTGTTCTATTGCCAATTCCTCATCCTTTATGAACAATTAAACTTGTATCTGTCTGTCGTAGAGATGAAGAGAACAACAGAAAAGACATCGTGTTATTTTTTTACGGGCACGGGCGTGTGTCCGGCCGCTCGTAACGTTTAAGTTACGATGTATAACGGACGTCGGCTCACGGTTCTAAAACGTAGGCACAGTACAGGCGCAACAGAACAAAACGTGTGTTCTATACATTTCCCATAGCCTCTACCAGGTACCGCAGATCGCTGGAAAAATAGTCGAAATTGGCCAAGACAAAGGGAATACTATATGACCAGAGGAGTTGGCCGGCCAGAGAGGGCACATTTCGCGGGTCGCAAAATGTACGCTCCCTGGTCGGCCAACTCACCTGGTATAGTAATTCCTTTGTTTTGGCCAATTTTTACTATTTTTCCAGCGATCTGCGGTGCCTGGTAGTAGAGGCTAGATTTCGTGGCCCACGAACTGAAATTTGAACGCGTTCAGCAGGTGTAAGTCGACACCAGTCGGCCATCTTTCCATCGATTCCCGTAAAAGGACTGTTACAATTTCCTGGCACAGTACGTTTTCCGGCTGTCGGACAGGTGTCATGGAGAGGGGGGTTATTGATTCATTAATTGAATGCGAAAACTAGAATAGACCAACCTTGCACGAAATGCCGAGTAAAAGGACTCTCCAAGCAGAGGTTTGGGTTTGGGGTTATTTCTGTCGTGTCTTTAGGCTTTTTTTATCGGGGTTTCTTTTTTGCACTCGAATTTGTTGGGTTGGGTGAAAAAAAATCCAGTGCAAAAGAGAAACCCCGATAAAAAAGCCTAAAAAGACGCAAAAAATAACCCAAAACCCAAACTTCTGATGGAGAGTAACTCTTCTCTCCATTGACGACAAAAAAAGTCGAAAACGTCATGCGTCCGGCTTCAGCAGCATGAATGCGAGAAGTTTAACTAGCTCTTGAGGAATCTTTAACTCACTTGTCACTCACTCTGGGAGCTTCTAAATTCTTTTTCTTTAAAGTCATCGCACACGCGGTCACTATGCTGTTGTCTAAGACTCATGAGTCATGGCAGTCTCAGTTATGCAAGTGTGAAGCTCCCCGCATACATATGACGAAAAAGGACGAAGAGGACGAATGTAATAACCACTAGAAAACTTAGCATGCGCGGTCATGGATGTCTGCAAATCTAAAATGACTGCTGTAAAACTCATTTGATGGGTGGGAATTTAGGACGACCCCACGAACTTCTAACAAATTGCCACACCGCTTAGTAATAAAGGCACGAAAGAGTCAGTGAAGCGGTAAAATGAAGAATGCACCGCCCGCAGTGCAGAGGGGGGGTAGGGAAATGTCACCATGCAGGTGCATATTGCGTGCGGCTGTACGGCACTGCCCCGGGCTTTTTTCGAGGGAGGGCATTTGTTTCCCAGTAAACAGAAGGACAAAATGTCCTCCCGGACGTGCTATCTACACAGAACACGCACTGGGCGAGGTAATTTATTACTCCGAGATGTCGTCGAACGTTTGTCAAAACAAAGTGAAAATGTAGCGTGTCACAGCGGGGGTGCTCCTCCGAGAAATCTGCGCTCTGCCCCTGTGACCGCCTTATTCAACTAAGAAGAACTCCCAGAAACATTAACACAATTTTCTCCTCATTCTTCATGTGTGTAATGCTATTCAATATCTTCCGACCGAAGATATGTAACCTAATTTGTAGTAGGGCGTAGAAGCAATGACTCATCCGGTCCTCATGATGTCCGCATTAATAGAAGTTTAGAAGGGTGATCAGTAAGTAGGTACGGGGTGGGTCTATAGTTGTCAGTTAAGTTGCTCCGGCGTATAAGTCAACTGTAAACACAACACTTATCTCATTATGTACTCGTTGAATTCTTGATCCTCTGTCAAAAACTGTAATATGTAACTTTGTGGTAATGTACATGTATGTATGTATGTAATGTAATATGTGGTCTTTAAATTTTTTGCAACTTCTGTCTCGTCAAAAATAGATTAATATGAATATTCCGTCTAGCCCGCTATCTCCAGTTTAGAGCCAAAAGCGATAAGGAACTGGGTTGTAGTGCACCGCGTGTAGTGCTAGAGATGTGATCTTTAACCCATTTCTAACGTGTGACAAGATAAGGCAGTAGAGACGAGTAGGAAGCTGACGTCTTTTAGTTGTTAGCCATTGATCACTATGATAGGCAGCTGTAACTGTAGGAGGCGTGGGCAGTTCTGTTAACAGGCGTGTGATATGATAGGAAATATATATAGTTCTGACGCAAAATGCCAGTTTTGCTGATAAGGTGAAGATGTCTGATTGCAAAGTTTTGGAAGTTTTTCTTTTTTTTTCAAAACTTTAGAGACAACCGAAGAGTTTTGACATTTTGGAGCACCCCTCCAGTCAATTAAATCTTAGTCAAAAGCGTGCATGTGACGTCCAAAGGAAGAGAGGATAATCCGCAGAAAGTGCGCTTGACCCACACTGTTATACAGATAGTTAGTGCCACCTAACCAGAGACAAGATTTAAAAGTCACGAATGACGTTCTGCATCTTTTGCCAGCTGGCGACCTGTGGTTAAACATTCCTACACGATAAACCGACAAGTTACACTGAAAAACATTCACAGGTTTCGACCTGAAGCAAAGGTTGCGCCGGAAAGTCTTGAATTCTTTGCCGCCCGAAAGAAAAGCATTTATGAAGTTCCCGATCCAAAAACCTTGCCCTTAGAGAGGCTTTTTGTGAAGGTTCATCAAAGTCAAAGTCTTTTGCAGAATTCATTCTTCACGCAAGCCGCACTTTGTGGCCAAAGGCTTTACTTTGACGCCGTATGAAAGAGGTTGGAGAGTTCAGAGAGATAAACTCAGATGCACTGTACAAGAGTATTTTGAGGTCAGGCCACCCTTGGCATTCATAGTTCTTTAGCTCAGAACAAGGCTTCAGGTTCAAGTGTAGGTACATCTCTGTAGGATATAAGCGAACAAATTCGGTTATAATCATGCGACTGAAACAAATCTTTCACTGCTAGAAATGTGGTTCAGGATAATCTGTAAAAAGGTAATCGGAGAATGTGACTCGGTTTTCTAATACCAGTACACTATTTCTGTTATCTGAACATGTGATTCGGAAAGACGCACATTGGCATCTTTATAGCGATAGTACATTCTATAGCGTTAAGTACGGTAAGTCCATGTACACTACAGGTGTTTTAACTTTGATTTGTCAACAATAAACAATTTGTCAACATTTTCTTTATAATTCATTGTTGTCGTCTCTGTTATTTTTGTGTGCTCTGCTTCATTGTTCACTGGCGTGTTACTAAGGTATGTTGCCCTTGTTCTATAAAGCATGTTATCTAATGTTGTGCATTCGTGTGTCTTGTCAACTTATACGATGATGTGCTACATCATTAAGTTAAATAACTGTGCCAGTCATATTTGTTTTATCATTTTCAGACGCAAAGTCGTCCTGCGTTCCAATGCATACACTATGCCGGGGTCGACTAACTCCTTTGTCCTGTATTGGATTGTTCCGTATCGTGTTGAGCTGCACGGAGCATTCGTAACTGTAAGATAAATCAATTATGAACCTTCCGCAGACCTCACCCCCGCCGCGATACGAAGTAAGACAAATGCGTTCCTCGAAGTTTACTGACTCCGAAGTCTCGCGGCCATACCTCATCCCATTTGCCCCCATCGACAAGTGGAGCCAATACAATCTCCTTGATTTATGCATAATACGTAAATTATTTTGTCCTACTCAAAAGAATTTGGAACGAGCAATCGATTTGATTTCGTTTTTGGTCCCGGAGGCCACAAATCTCTCCTTTGTTCTGAGGAGGCTCGCCAGTGATGTTTTGTAGGGTATCTCGTGACACGGTGTTGCGCGATGAAAGGTGGAAATTTATAGACGTGGACACAAAAAAAAGATAGGGTTACACGGCAGCACACTTTCCGGTAGCTGACATCTAAATAAAGTTTCCTGGAATCTAAATCACAATAGCACATCACAGATTGACACATTTTTTAAATGATTGTAGCAAAGTGCGAACAGGCACGCGTAACACCTATAACATTAACTATTACATCTTTAGCCAACGTAGAACTTATAAGTTATAGGATAGAATTTATGTTGTTTACACACACAAAATGGGTCACTTAATGAATGAACCTCTAGCGAGGATTTGACGACCTGTTTCCGTGATAATTGCAAACTCAGCCGCGGCGACCATCGCGATGATTTTACGCAAGAGAAAGGAGAAAAGTAGAACAATGACCCACACAAGGAATCGTTCTCGCTGCGTCAGCGGTCCTGAAACTGTAACTAGACACTGAAAAACTAGTTTTCATTGGCACAGAGACATGATCCAGTTAAGAGTCCCAAATTTCTTTTTATCGGGGTTTCTTTTTTGCACTGGAATCTTTTTTTTTTCACCAAACCCAACATACTAGTACTCTCCAAGCAGAGGTTTGGGTTTTGGCTTGCATGTTTGGCGTTTTTTTTAGGCTTTTTTATTGGGGTTTCTTTTTTCACTGGAATTTTTCCCCATCCCTCAAAAAAAAATCCATTGCAAAAACGAAACCCCGCTTTAAAAAAGCCTAAAATACGCCAAAAATAAGGCCCAAACCTCTGTTTGGAAAGTACTTTACACCCGACGTCTTATAGACAGGTTAACGTAAATTGTTGACGGGATCTCTTCCATGCATCGTTGATGTTTCACGTGCCCCCGATGTTCCTATGTCTACTTTGTCCGGGCGAATCGGATACATCACATGTAGATGTACGACCAATCGAACCTTAATCAGGACCGCGATCTCACCACCGCCCCTACACTGGAATTAGAACCGCTCCAAGTTCAATCACACGCGAGCGGAGAAACCGATTTTTCAGCCGTCCCCGAAGTCTCCGGGCCTTGATGAAACCGGCATCGGGCTCTCATCAGATCGACCATCTCGTTTGGACTCCTGATTTATGCGAGGCGATCGAAGCACGGTTCCACGACGGGTTGGAAGTTGGGCCAATTTCAGCCCAAAGGCAGGGAGACTTTCTCAAAAATCGAAATTTCGTCCAATCGAAAGTCATTACCAATGACACCCCCTAACCAGGAAGGCCAGGCGGGTAGACCTGTTGCCACTGGCGATAGATACTGACTGACTGACAAAATAGCCCCAAGTCCGGTTTGTGGTATAAACAGCCATTTATTCTTGTCAGGTAGATTCGGCCCGAGCCCAACCGTTATCTCGTAACCACATCCTCAAAACCGTCAAAACAAATTCAGAATCTGAGTATCCATTTGCACAATATAATGAAATACACTTTCACAAAAACTTTTATGTGTAATATTATGTATACCCGTTCAAAAATGATAAAACAACTTTTATCCTTTTATGCATTTGGTGGTCGGAATCCATTTTCGACTTAAGATATTCATATTGTCAATGTTACTGTGTCTTCGAATATGTACATGTAGTTTCATGTGATTGTTGCATAAGACGTTTTGGTCGTGTGTTTTTTTCGTTTATATATATCTCAATAAAGAACGTCATAATTTATAGATTGAGTAATTTATCCTCTAAGAAGAATGACTAGAATGCAGTCAAATCATTCAACAAGATTCACTACTGGTATTTTTGTAGGACTGTAAATTTAAATTGATGACTACCAAGAATTCCGTCCTATGTGTGCGTGGGTGATTTGGAGGACGATTTGGTTCGCATGTATGTATAGCCAGTTACATACATTTGTCCATTTATTCAAGGTGCTTCAGAACTGTTAAATCTTAATGAGTAAGTGTACATAGTGTCTTAGAAGGTTAAGGTCAGGGTTGGTGGATACAGCCGAGATATTTCCCTTTTCGCGGACAGAGGAAGGCGTTGCCGTTAATACGCGATGATCGTCGAAAAGTTTGCAGTTGTATGTAAGTGGCAAATCTAACAAAAGGTAGAAATTACATTGTTACACCGAGGAGTATGGTCTAACCAACTTGGTTTACTGGCAGTTTTCTGGTTGTAGCTCTCACTCACAGAGATGTGCATGTGTCTAGAGCGGCACTGAATAGGGGCTCCAGTCATTTCTTTTTTCAAATGACGATATATCTAGCTATCACTGACAGCGTGCCAGACGTGTCTGACAGAAATGCCCAGACAAAAGGATAAATTATGATGAAGATAAGACAAGGTGAAGTTGATCCGGCATTCTCTCACCTAAGTGTGGCTGAAAAGAATGTAACCTTTCAGGAAATAGCGTGTGAGAAGCGTTAACCAAGGTTCCTTTTCTGTCACCACCTCTCCACACGTTTTATTCCCGGCCCATCCATCCATCCACATTCTGGGCCCATCAGCTTGTCCCAGACCTCCCGGGTGCTTGTTTGTTCGGGGGTCGGGACTCGCCACTTCTCACGGCCAGTGGACCCTGGTTGCCATCTTGGGCACGTGCATCTTTCACTTTTTCTTCCATCTCTGTCCCAGGATCATACATCAAGAGATGTCACTGCAGTCTCGGGCGTGATTCCCTCGCTAACATGTGTGGTCAACATGTTTCCGACTTCTTCTTACATTCCTGCCACGTTCTAAATCAGTAAGAGAGATGATGGCGAGAAAACTTGTGGGATTAAAGCCTGGCCGTGGGTTAATGCCTGATCACTGCGGCTAAAGATGACGCTGCGAATTGTTGAACCCTGTGTAATCCCCGTCCTACCAAGGAGGTTTAAAATAAAACCTTCTTGGTCCTACTTATGCTGGTATTGGGAAATTTACGAGTTTGTTGCCCCCCTCTACTCTCCAAGCAGAGGTTTGGACTTGGGCGTACTTTTGGCGTATTCGTAGGTGTTTTTATACCTAACGGGTGGCAAATTGTAACTGCCTGGCAAATAGATACTGCCTGGCCACCGAAAGATCTGCTTGGATATATATTAACCCCCTCCCCCTTCTGACAGATTCGGAAAGAAAGTTCTGGCAATACAATCCTGTGCTAAACTGGGCGGTACCAGCGGAAGAGAATCCACGGGACGCTCTGTAGGGAACGGTGGGGATGATTGAGACGCTGGTATCGCTACCTACACTTCCAAGAGTCAAGGACAGACCGCTGTTGACACAGATGATCAAAATCTGTATTTTGTCTGTCTTCAGAAATAATCTTTCGAACTCTGTCAAATCTTCTATACAGCAGATGGTCTCTGAGCAAAAAAAGAAGGAACTGTAATCTTGAAAATAAGCACATTGATTAACATAATCTTTAAACGATGTAGTCAACACCTAGAAGTCAAACACATTAAATATAACAGTTGTACCCTAACATCTATACACTATCTATACACTGACAAACACTCTCATTGCTGGAACTTATCAGTGAGAAACAGAAAGCGTCGCTAACAGGCATAGCGCTGTTTAAAATCAAGATTATTTGGAAATCAATCATAACCGATCGGTAGTTACCACCTCCAAGCTACTGCTCTGTAGAAGGCAAATCGTCTAAATTGACTTGGAAACCAAGTGGCTCAAGTTCCCCTCTAACTGTCAGAACTTTCGCGACGTTTTGCCGATGTACTTTTCGCCTGGGAATGAAGTAAACCTGTTCAATACATACTAAATATCTCAGCGATCAACAGATGTGAAAGTGTATCGACATTTTTCGGTTCCCTTAAGCGAACTGTCACGATCATCCGAGTAATTACCTGGCAGGCGACGCCGCGGCATCTCCCTGTACGATAGGGGCAATGTTAGGTTACGGAAGTAATGACAGGAAGACTATATTTGCTCGTGCTGTATCGACTTTTGCCATTGAGTTCGTCGATCCCGGCCCATTGTTTGAAATGCCAGCCGTCTCCCTGTATTGAAACTGGAATCAGTCTGTGTTAAAACTGCTTCACACTTGCGCTAGAATACAGGCTACCTGTCTCAAAGATGTAGTAGACACGTAAAGCCTTGGTTTGACCTTCAAGATAAGAAAGAGGCACGGCCACAAGAGCTTGTCCTACGGAAGATCCTTCACGCCTCGGTGAAAGTTAACACAGTAAAAGATTACGGCCAATTACTATAATGGGCCACCGCCCATAAGTGCGGCAAGTGGTAGCGTTTTATTGACTCCCAAACTGTGCTCCCCTCTTTTTCCACATCCCTGCCCGCCGGGAAGCCGTTACTCTTGGAAAGCGTCCAAGATTTTCCGGGGAATGGGGTTTCATTCTGACTTGAAGTCTCCCAAAGGGGGCGGGATCGCCGGTAATGACAGCAAGCAACAAACTTTCCGAGGGTCAAGATGTAAACGGATCGAAAGTTAACTCCCAGATTACAGCGTATCAGTTACGTTTATTGGGACATACCAGGTTCTGGCACGTTCTGGGCTCTGGTGCCCGCCGACTGACCGACTTAGGGTGTCCAAGAATAGAAGGACGCCCTGACAGCAGTACTAAAACTGTTCTGGTCTGTAAAATCACTCAAAGCCTTTTGGGTAAAATACTTCAAAGCTTTAATTCTGGAAATATGAGACTTCGGACGTTAATTTTAAAAGCATCACTGGTATAAAATGACGTTGTCTTGATTTGGTTGTACATCTCCAAACCCTTCTCCCTACGGTTGTGGCAATCTGCAGTGTAGCCCAACCTAACGTGTAAATGAAACCGTTATGTTCACTGATGATTCACTACACTATTATTGGAAAACTCCGAACTGTAATACAGGCCACTACAATATTATACCCGACCGCGGGAGGATTCTGAACCCCCACTCGGGCGATCACCCACAGTAATCACACAGGGCACGTCGGGCTGCTATTGATTTGTCCTAATTAACTTTCACCACAAACATGACATGGTTTGCTGATTGTTATTGTAGAAACATTGGCGAGGGCTTATATAGCCGCTCTGAGGAAGAGGTTAGTTACCCTCCCTTCTGAAGAGAACTAACGTAAATTGCTGTTCACTTTTCTTTCCGCTTGTTCAACTGATTTCAATACATTAGATCCTATAGATAAATTCAATCACATTCTCGGGGGGAGTTAACCGATACAGTGTTCAAAAAGGGAAATACATCAAAGAATGTTTAAATACTAGAGACTACATATTTAGAGAATAGTTAAACCTTTACTGTTGCCGCTGACATATATTCTGTGAGTAGGATGACTCTATTCATACACGTATTTGGCTTCGTTAGATCTTTAGTTGTAGATGACCATACAAAAGTCCCTGACCTTTTTGTTGAGTCAATAAAGAATCTGTAAAATCAACTTCGCAGAGGGAGGGGTGGGAGTATTGGGACAAGATAGATGCCAAACCGCCTTTCCTGCTTTGGTAGTCAGTAATCCTCTTTATTTAGCGATCCCTGCGGATGAGTTTATCCACAAAGAACTAAGAGGAATGTTACCAGCGAATATATCATGAACAGTCGTTACTTTGATCCAAGGCTGGCACAGGCCTTGTTTTCTATTTTCCCTCACCGTAAGAGTCTTGGATTTCACACCGGGGCAACGGTTCGGCCTGGTAAGTCCATCTCTTCTTCAAACAGAGCAAGGAGATCAAATACTCCAAATAAAGTGGTCCCTTAAAAATCAGCTGAAGTATTTTCCTTTTCGTCTGTTGACTTTTTGGACCGAACAACGCGTTCGCCATATGGGTAAAAGCTAAGAGGGATATCTTTGTGGGAAATATTGATCTAACAAATTCTAAACGAGACCCTCCGCGCCCTCTCGCCTGTACTTTACGTTACTCTAATCTGGAAAACACGCTGCTCCCGACCGCCCTTTGCCAATGCGGCTTAACCAAATATTTTATTTGGAAAACATCCGCGGTATAGACAAGAGATGTGCAAACAAAGGAGGGAGATGGAGAAACACCCTCTGTGGGAATCCCTGCCTCCTCCTGAGAGAAGGAAGAGGACACTTGTCGCAACGTCACGCTCGGGGAGAGCTAACGAGAGATGAAGAGAAGAGGAGGGGAGGAACCACCCCCGGGAGGGGGCGGATGTCAGTACTCGTCCGCATCTGGCGGAGCTTTCATTCCTCACCCCTGCCCCTGGGTTCGCCCATGCGCCCGGGGTCACACATGTCCAGAACAAATATTGGACTTTCAAACATTCTTCTCGCGACGGTCCTATGTATACTGGCATCCCCTCCTCCTATGTTAAACCCGGCTCGGATGGCCCGATCGTGCCTAAAAACGGCGCCCCGCCCCCTCATATAGAGTCATACCGCGGATAAAAATGGTACCTGTGCACCGCAGGGGTGCAAAGATCTGCAAATACAGGAGCGGAGACGTGTTTTACAGTTTGCAGCGATGTCTGCAGTCATCTGTCATCCTCACCTTACCTTCCGTAATAAACAACTGTCTCAGAAGCCGCGGAGAGTTCACACTTATAAATGTCCCTTCGCAAAAATAAAACAGATCCCGGGCTCTCTAGCCTCTACCAGGCCTCGAGAGGCGGCTGGAAAGAGTAGACATTCACCAAATAGAGAGATAACATGCCGGGGAGTTGGTACTTCACTAGTTAAGTACACCATAGCCTCTACCAGGCTTCGGGAGGCGGCTGGAAATAGTAGACATTGACCAAATAGAGAGGTAACATGCCAGGGGAGTTGGTCCACTAGTAAAGTACAGTTTGTCGCAACCGTGTGCGGACCAACTCCCCCAGCATGTTATCTCTCTGTTTGGTCAATGTCTCACCGCCTCCCGAAGCCTGGTAGAGGCTAGGTTTCCCCACACCCCAATCCCTGAGCTGGCTGGCCTATGACATACTAGTGTGTATGGTGTGATATAAGTCGGTGTCAGCTGGAATTGTGAAGCGTTCCAAAACAAACAGGCCAGGCTTTTACAACAGTGCCTAAAACGATGATGGCAGATTTGTGAGATATCTAACATGGCAAAGGCACCTTCCATATGGCGCTGAAAGACATTTCAATATCATTGATAAATTGATTGGAGGTAAGGCTGGTATGGGTGCAAATGGTGGGGTGTGTGGAATCTAGGGGTTCAAAGTGGTATAGTTCTAATAACCACAATGATAGATTGGTAGAAAATATCGTGTTTGATATTTTGGATCATATGAAAGGGCATATAGAAATGTATCCTTATTCAATTCAACTATATCAAACTGCTTCAATAATATCATTAAAAATTCAATTTGGAAAAGTTCTTTTGTTTCAATCTAACAGATTCCAAAAGTACCCAAGGAAGACAATTGTGTTCATTAGTTAAAAAATTGTCCATTCTCAATATAACACAAAGTCTATACCTCTAAACTCAGACAGACAGACAGATAGGAAGGTCGAGGACATGCGGCACTGAAATGTGGCAAACATGAAGAAGATGATGATGATTGTGCTCTATGCAACAGAGAAAACAGACTTCAAAGCACATTTCCATCAGTCTAGGAGGTTATTTTTGGGCCATGTTCAATACATAAGTGCTTTGTAGATGCTCTTGTCTAGACTGTATTGCCTAGTTGTGAACATTACAAGTCTCGAATGAGAGTAACTCTTCTAAGAAGTGTCCTAGTTTTCGGTTTCCTCTATTCTGCTGTTTATTCCAGAAATGCATCTCCTTCCAACTTATTACTTTACAGTAATCCTCAAAAACCATGAAATATTAGAAAAGAGTGGCCCGCTTTTCCGTGAGTGGGTTGCATTAGGAGATATATGGGAGCCTAGTTTCAGTAGAAGTAGAAGTGCGTGTATTGAATCAACTCCCATCAAGGCCTCTGCTGTATGTATGCCTGAGTCTCTGAGGACTTTGTCCTTGTTATTTGTCCCAGCGTGATGGAAGGTCTCATCATGAGAACAGCAGTCCCTGTTGCATCCGCAGCACTTAAAGATGATTCCAGCTGTGCCTACGTGTTGGTTGAAGTGGGGAGATGGTGATACAAGAAAGTCGGCTGTTAGCTCTTTGTAATTTCTCCTCTCTCTCCGGAGATAAAAGTTTCCCACTTATGAAGACCTTGGTCCTTAGTACTACTTTCAATGTAAACTTCCCAGTGTTTGAAAACACTGGGAAGTTTAAAAGTGAGCCGTTGATCTCACTGACTGGTGCCACTGTAGTACACTGGAGTACACAAAAATAGCACACAGATTGCTTTGCCTCTTGTTTGGGATAACAATATGCATTTCTAGCGTATACAATCCTCCTGGGCCATTCTTCAGTAGTCATGTCAAACTCGGACAGCGAAAAAAAAAACAATAGATAAAGGATAACCTTTTTACAAAACCCTCCTTGGAGATGCCAAGGCATAACAATTTCCTTGGTTAGCTCTCACATTTCATCTCGGATTGCTATTTGTCTGAAAACCAAATGATTTCATTGGAATGGCCCACTAACAGGCTGACCTGTCATGTCACTGTCAGGGCAGGGCAGGAAGTGAGTGCCACTGGTAGACCATCAGAATTCCCTTGACAAATTAGAAGGGTCTCCAGAGTGTAGAATCCTTAAAAACTCATTAAGTCTAACCACTTGTATGATGATGATTACTTCTGTCTTACCTTTAGAGACATGCCTTTTTAAGATTTACCTTAAACCTTATCTGGACTATAGATATATGGGGGGACTTTTTATACACCAGAACTAATAAAGAAAACTGGATTAAGATTCACCGTCACAAATTTTAATGACAGTTGGACATTCATTCTCTTCAGGAATACATTTATGTCACCTTAAACACTGTTCAACAAGTACAGACTATTTCAGGTCACAGAAGCTAATCCAATGCATAGGTATTGGTTACAGATGATGGGTTTATGGTGCATGACTTGGATTCTTGGCCAGGGTTAGCATCACTGACCATGCCAGCCAGACCTGTTTGTTCCCCCTGTTTCCCACAGAAGTCATCTGCATGTTTTTGTCTTCACATCCTTCACAGTCGTGTGAAATTCAACATGGGAAATAGAGCAGTCAAAGCAGGAGCTCGGGAGAGACCTTTTGGGTTCAGGAGTTCAGCCTTCGGATCACCAGCACGGTCTCACTTCAGGGGGGAAACAGGAGGAGCAATCAGAGCTGCACTGTACACGTAACCATCAATCATGTGTTGTGAAGTCTGTCTGGGGGTTGGGGGTTCGAATCCCGACACTGGGAGCGGGGGCACCTGGCCTGCAGTCACTGTTGACAGGGTTTGTGTAATTACATTTGCATCCCCCAAACAGGAGTGTGGCTGCCGCCCAGGTCAGACCTAATAACATGGGGAGTGTAAAACAGTAGCACAGTTATCCCTGCTAATCAGTAGCCATACAAAAACAGATTCTGTTACCAGGGCGGCTGTGCTTTGGAAGGGCAGGGAGACACAGAGAAACCCGCCTTTTTCATCTCCCCGACTTTTCGAACACAAAACTTTTCTCTGGGCGGTGAAGAAAAGCAGCGATGGTAAAGACAGGTGTTGGACTGTTACGACAACAAACAGATTTCTGCATCCCTTGTTTCTCCCACATAATTTGCGCTCGCCTTTCTTCTGCTGCCACAATAGCATGCCGGCACAGGTGTTCAGGAATTTGAATACCCGGTGACGTGGGAAGCGGCAGCGCGCAAAACGGGGTCAAGAAGTTCGTTAGCGTGCTCCGCCGGTGCGTGCCAGCTGTTGTACTTGACCCTCGCTTGGTCACCGTCCACAAATCCATCCCCTCTCCACTCGACTGGAATCACTGCCTCGACCTGAAGGGACAAAAAGATGACCATATGAGATAAACAAAGTGGAGTGATGTGTACACAACATCTTATCCCGGCACAGGTGCAAATTGAACAAAACATCCCGCAGAGACAAGTGGGGCAGCTCGCCTTTTTAATCCCCCGCACCCCTGATACAGGGTGTCGTATTGACTCACCTTGTATCACAGCTTGTATCTGGTAACACCAAACGCCGTCATATTTACCTTCTGGTAACGTATACCTACGTTTGTGTGATGTAGCTCCACCCAAATCAGTATTTCACACCTACTGTGCTCCGGGGCTTGGCAAAATATTGACAGAGGTATTCCTTTCAAGTCCGAAACCTAGGCGACAATGTGCACAGATGCAAAAATATGCCCGTCAATTGGATGCCATACTTCAAAACTTTATGCCTCATGCCCATGTGTTATTGAAACGAAGCCCACTTGTGTTTGAGAACAAAAAGCAGGTTGGTTCTTTGACGGGCAGTCTAGTGTTGGATACAACAGGTATTCTCTGCCTGACAAGGTGCTCGAGTGCACCTGTCCTAAACAATCCCAGCCAACACCTGTGGTTACAAACGCTACTGAATGGACTGAAAAGCATGCGAATGCTCCGACATATGGAACATGTCCTGCGCAACGGACTGGCCAATATTTGTCTTGACGCTGTTTAACTGTTTTGATCTTGAGCTATTTGATGAACAGTCTGAGATTTTGCAAAGGGTTGGAGCATCTGCAGGAATCTTTCAAAGAAGCCTGTGCACCTGTGTTCTAAAAGAAGCTATGACCCAGAAAAGCAAATTTTTATATTTGCCTGTTTTTCACTAAAGGCGATAAAGCAAAACAAGGCATGAATGTAGCAGACAGACACACTTTAGTATGGCATGCAATTAGTCCAAAGGGTGACGTTACACGTATTAAAGTTTTCGGCTAGAGTATGGTTTCCCCTGTACAGTTACACCGGGGAAGGGAAGTTGAGGATTACTAATCCTGACATCTGAATCGATGAGGCCTGAAACCTAGATCCAACATAAAACCTACGACAAACAACGCCGAGTTTCCAATGGCCGCCCAGACAAAATTCGCCTGTTTACCCGCAGCTTCATCAAAAAGAGATTTGTTGGCCAACCAGTGGGGACCCTTAACAGATGTGATTTTGGTTGGTATGGGTCTGCGCAGTACACATGACCGTGACCCCTCGAGATCTTGTTCACTGCACGCGAGACGCGTCGTTTGGGATCTCGGAACGACAAACACGCTGTCAGGCGATGCGGCAGCCTGCCTCCAAAACTGGAGAGAAATCAAAATGCCACCACAGCAATGTTCAAGCACCAGTTGAATGGTAAATAGAGGAAACTACAAGAAAAGAATTTGCTCAAAGGCCACGAGACAAAGACTTTGGTACAAGACAATGCGACACACAATATTCCACATGGCATGCTGTTACACATGGGAAGACGGCTTCCCTTTCCACAAACATAGGTAACAATGTGCGCAGGTAACCTGACCGGGCGGGGTGGGTACAAACACGTGTGAAATGCTGTAAGAATAAATAAGCAAAACCTCATCAGAGTAAACAAAAGTGGAGGAAAGGCTTGGGAAAGGGCAGCTGTGACCCACTTGATGCCTTCTCCATGCATTTGGACGTGGTTCAAGCTGGAAGTGCACAAAAGGGAATGGACAGTGAAGTATGCCGTGTGACTGCAAGGTGAACATGCATGTCCACTGCCATTTCCCTCTCCCTAGCGATGCCAGCTACACAACAAAGCCAAGAAAATCAGTGTGACAAGAGTCAGCGTGAACTTTTGCTAACAGGAACGGTCACCTCGACCAAAAAATATCATTTCACACAAAACCTTCTTTCACACTGAAACAAATTCATGTCCTTTGGCAAAAATTTAAGCAGGGATCGTTACTATGTAACTAAGGGTTAGAAAGTTGGAAATGTCAAGTTTTGGGTGCGCTGGTACCAGATTACATTCAGGAAAGTGTATGTTACCTGCCATTGTAATAGATAGAAATGCTGCGAGACAATGGTTGATGAAAGAAAGGTATGTCGTGTCACCAAAAGGTGAAGCTAAATACCAAAATATCTGTCCTTCTGTTAGCATCACAAAATAGTTTCAAAATAGCCAAGAAAACCATATTAGCAGCATTAACAGCAGAGTGTACAAGGAGGGCAAAGGCAAATGCTGGGGTTGGAATTAGCTTGATAGACAAGTATGATCAAATTCTGACACTTACACAGTCAAAAGACAATGCATTTCAGTGACCATATCCACCCCTTCACCCCCGAGATTTATCTAAGAAAAAGGCGAGTGACTTGACATAACAGGAGGAAACAAAAGACTCGCCCAGGTGCAGGCAACTTTTATTGGCAGAGTTTTTCAAACCGTTTACCCAACACTTGTTCGTGGACATGGGCGTGTTTCCAAATAACCTGACACATTGAACAGATGTTGTAAATTGGAACATTATAACAAAAGCGTTCTCTTTTTCATCCATGGCCAGTCAGAGGATTTCATTGTAAGGCAATAACAAACCAATATAATAGAAGGTTTATTGCAAATTCATGCCCGAGGGCTAATTGCAAATACAATCAACATGTATGAAAAAGAAGATACAATGATATGAGAGTCTACATGTATGTGATACATACATTCTACAACATACATGGTACTAATTTTGTTGGGTTTGACGTCTTCTTTTCAGTCAGTGGGAGACAAATTTACCCACTTCATCTATGATATGTGAGTTCTTTGATTACAGTAGTAAAATTGCTTTCTCCTGATGAGGAAAGTAAGGGTGCATTTATATATAACGTTATATATTTCTGTCTGTTGTGTATTGTGCTAATATTTTATGATCATGTACAAATGCCAAGCAATATGCTGACTAGAGGAAAACATTGTACTTGTACTGTTGTACATGATTTGGTGGAGAGACTGTGTTCCTCTTTGATTATCTTAATAAATAAGCAAAAGAACAATATAACTGTCCACATATTTTTCTTCCTTATCTTTTTACAATGCTCCATAAACAAGCAATCAGCTATAAATAGATTAGTACAACAACAAAACAACAAAAGAAGAAATCAAACAAAACAAACAGACATTTACTATAACAATTACACATATTTGAAATTAAGTAATAATCAAATTATTATGCATTTCATGTTGAGGTAGGATTTGGGTAAACCAGTACATGTATTTGTATTTGTATTTCAAAGAAGGGAAACTTTTCCATCAGGCAAAACACTGTGACAGGAACGTTTTACTTGTTTTCTGTGTAGCAGAATTTGTTTTATCCCCCACATGTCTTTACAGGACTGTAAATGTTCGTGACTTTGTCACCAGTAAATGAAGTTATGTGTCAGCAAACAGGGAGGGCATCAAAGAAAGGGTGACAAAATATATTTGCGCAGGGCAAACAATTCTCGAGGTAGGACCGACTTCAATAATTACACCCGCCAGGTGTTCTAATAGACTTATGCCACGGAACGGAAATTTCGTCACGAAGTGCGTGAGGGCATGCCAAGACGTAGAGCTTTAGCAGACAAGCGCTGTGCTCAAGCAAGCAGCGGTCCCGTTGGTCAAAAGGTCGCGCCAACAAAAATCCCTATGATCATTGAAAAGCTGTACCGAGTCAATGTTTTTGCATTAAACTTTTGAGGTATGACCACTGATATGTCATCACATAGCTCGGTCGTCAGAGTCTGTTGAAATTTTGTTTGTCGAAACTTTAAATTGATTAACCTCATAGCCTGACACAGGCCACACTGTTTACAAAGACTTGACTTCATGAACTCAACTCGAAGTGGACTATGGAAATTATTGATTTGGTACACCTCAAAAAGCAAGAAAAATTGCACAGTATTCTTTTCCAGAGAAGAAAATGGCTTGTGAATTATAAGAAGTTTCAGAGCAAAAATTTTCTTTCAATTCTTTACTTAGCTGATGAGACACCATAAATATTTGGATTAGTTCAGTCCTGTCATCAATCTAGGTTTGTATCAATAACCACTTATTTTCTATACCTAAGTGGTCATTTATCACTTTTTCTGTGCTCAATGTGTTTGAGGGGTTAAAGCTAAGTGTTTATTGTAGGCTGGTTCTAGCTATTTATTGCTGGTAGCAGTCAGGGACGTAGCTTGGTTTCAGGCTATTTCAAATGCTTCAAGTATGAAATGATGACGAAAAAGTGCTAAGAAACAGCAGTAAATGTCATTCATCCAGTGTATTTATTCATCCAGAATATTTTTGTATTGCCGCCCTGAAACTGCATTGGATGTCTTTTTATAAGACACTGGTACAATGTTGGGAACTGCTGTTTTTGTTCAAGTGGTAAACACAGGTGTAGCTTCGAGGTGGCTACACCTGTACATGGCAGGTCAGGCTTGAACACCTGTATTGTGTGACATTGTAACCATCAAATGTTCCATGTGGCAGCTGGGACAACCAGTGAGGTCGTTAAGGGCAAATACTGCTGTATGTTGTACATCATCGGTGGCACTGCAGGTAGCAAGCTTGTAGCTACATGTACACATAAGGCTAGGCCAACTCAATGTCTTGGTTCTAGGATATGTCAACTTGATTTTGAGCTGATTTTGAAAAAAAAAAAAGCATCACATGTACCACTCTGGCCATTTGCCAACCTAAAAATGCTCACATTTTGTCTTTGTCATTCCAGTTTTTCAAGTATCAATATTCTGCTAAGGTGGCAAAATTTGTTGTGAGGTTAGGCAGCAGGGACAAGGTTAAAAACTACCAGGCATCGAAGCAAGTGAGCTTAGAAATTCTCCAGGATCATTTATATAATGATTACTCCCACTGCAGTTTCAATAGGAGGATTATTCTTCAGCCCGGCAGCATAAGATTAGCTGCCACATCATTGAAACTGGAGTTGAATTTATGTCCTGCAGAGTTTTCCATTTTTCTCCAGAATATTATCTATTTGCCTTCCAGGCCTTCAATGCCATGCTCATAAACCTTGGATTGTACTGGGCTCCCTTGCATAAAACAAGTCTATTTTGACTGAAGAGAAAACCCAATTGTTCACAAAGTTAATAATAAAAAAAAAAGGAATTCATCGCACCACAATAATAGCATAAAGTTCACCCTAGTAAAGCTTACTCAGGGTTTTATAATAAACCCTTTTTTCTTCTTGGGTGAATTTAATTGAACTTCATATAGAATGCCATCATAGCACCTCTACCCTCCATTTGTGTACATTTATAGCTCCTATATACGTGCATTCCAGTGAGAGAATGAATTCACACTAAGCCATTCAGTTCTTGCAAGAATTGTCCATTTGTATCGAGAATCCCATATAGAAGCCATCAGCCCACGATTCTCTCCCCATTATCCTCGATGACATGCAAACCTATTTCGTCCATAAACCAATAAACTGACTCACAATGTAAACTTCCGAGGAACTAAAGACAGCTAAGAGCACTTCAACTTAATGAGGGTCAAAGGAGCACCCTCTCTGTGGTAATACATCTGTATTTTATGTGTTTATATGCAGCAGACATAAAGAGCTGCATCGCTTAAAGGCAGGGGAGAAATCAGCTTTATTTGACAGGTTTCTAAGCGCAGGTGGTCAGGAGTAGAGTGCTCCGTAAGTACCAAGTGAACAACACCCCAGCCACACTTCTTATGCTCTTCATATAATATATAGACATGTTTTGTGTGAATTCATTTTAAAGCCAAACCTTTTCGAGTAGAGTTATTGTCAGTGTAGGTTAGTCTGCTTTATGGAATATGTATGAAAGTTTTTGGTTTTGAAAACATATATAGGGCCCAATGCTGTGGTATTTCCTATAATAACAGAAGAAAATCTACTTGGTTGTCAATAAAGATGCCAGATATAACCTACAACATAAAAAGAAATATTGTCTGCAAGCCAGAAAGGCCTTCACAAAAGGCAATTGTTTAAAGAGGGCCTGCAAGCCCTTTTTCGTAAAGCGTAATCAGGCCGTTTTAGACTTCATAATTCGTAGGCAGCCTCCGCAAAAATCAACGTAATTCGTAATTGGACATTAGCCACAAATCGTAAGTCGTAATCAGCTCTGAGACTTTAACGTAATTCGTAATAGGCGGCGAAAATTTTGCGTAATTCGTAATCACTACCCCCCCTTGCAGGCCCTCTTTAAAAGTAGTCATTGTCTATTGAAGTTCAATCATAATGCTTTTTATTAACAACTTCAGTAATATCTATATCTGCCTGTTTCATTAACAAGTGGTTTATGTGGGCTGTTCCATTAAACAATTTTAGAAAGGGGTGTTCAGGAACATTTTCACACTTTTCTTAATTAATTACCCTTCTCAGATTTCAAATTGCTAACTCACCATAAATCGCATGTATGGCTCCTCTCTATCAAAGTGAAAATAGATACCCTGATTACCCCTCCTCAAGAATGGAACAGCCCTGGACCGGACCAGCCGTAAAACCTTGCGGTCAGTGATCTTGACTTTTATGGCCCTACTGTAAGTGTGTGGTCAGCTTTAATTGTGATCACACATTCTCTTATTCATGGTGTAGGCCTTCTTTCTTAAGCCCCACATGTTTACTGATCCCTCAACTTACCAATTTCGGCTCACCTACCTTACATTAACCCAAACTCATCAATTTCACCTGGCCGGGTCAAAGGCCAGTAGGTCACAGAATCTAATTTTCCGGGTTGTTGTATCTGGAATGATAAGCAATGCTTTTCCTCATTCCTCCAGCTCAGGGGAGATTATAGGACTGACCAGTGCACACACGATTGTCTTGACGACTTAAATGGATTACTTTAAGAAGGCTGAGAGGGCGAGTGTTGAAAACAAGTCAACACCTAGGAATAGATAAACACCTGTGGTCAGGTGTGCAAGAGGATTTTTGGACAAATGATGTGGAAGCTTGCAAATATCATGATATCAAACAAATGACGGACTTCGAAAATGTTTAAATTGTACATGTACTTGAATTGTGAAGCCGCATATAGCAACTGCATGGGAAAGTTACTTTATACGACTTTCCTCACTTCCGGGCCTCAGGTGAAAATGAGTATGCCAGAATGATCATTATCATGATCGTGGGCATTAAAGAAACAACAAAGGTAACAAAATTACACTCTTTACCAAGGTCACACAATCAGCATCCCTGTCATCTTGACTGCTATTTGCTGGGGTAGCATCCCAGGTTTCAATGAAACAGAACTCAATAAATGCTACTAAATCCAAACAAAGGTGATGATAAACTTAACCATGAGAGTTCTCAAGCAGAGAGTTTTATAGAATGATTCCCAGACACCCCAGGAAGTCGAGGAACATTACAAGACAATATTCTTTATTATCCCCTGTAGAAGGAGCATGAGAGCCAAACAGAGATAATGGGATCCTATCAATCTATTGTTCTCCCAACAACTCCTACCTCCAACTTTTTCCAAGGTCACTCAACTCAGTAGTGCCAATGCATTATTGAAAGATGGTTGTTGGTCAACTGGCAGGAATGCTTGCTGCTTGGTAAGTTGGTAGGTTGGTCAGTTGGTTATTGGTTAAACACAAAGTGAGTGAGTGAGTGAGTGAGTGAGTGAGTGAGTGAGTGAGTGAGTGAGTGAGTGAGCGAGCGAGAGAGCAAGCGAGTGAGCAAGTGAGCAAGTAAGCAAGTGAGTGAGCAAGTGAGTGAGCAAGTGAGCAAGTAAGCAAGTGAGTGAGCAAGTGAGTGAGCAAGTGAGCAAGTAAGCAAGTGAGTGAGCAAGTGAGTGAGCGAGTGAGCAAGTGAGCAAGTAAGCAAGTGAGTGAGCAAGTGAGTGAGCAAGTGAGTGAATTACTGAATGAACAAATAAATCAATAAACAATGAAAAGAATGTAACATTCTGTTCCAGAAGACACGAAATGACAGATATCGCAAACTCAAATCGGATTCTACACTTGACACTACCCTCCAACAATCCCATCAGCTCCACACTATTGACTTCTCCTCAAATATTAATAGTATACAACATGCATGTGTATAAACTATGAGCCGTGTCCACGACCTTACGGCATCCAAGGTGATTTGGTAAATTAAGCCCACCAGAACATTGGAATTGATGTTCCATGGCCCACAAATTGATGGACAATATTACATCTAATGCGCAGCTGTATGAGAAGTAATTGGACGGTGTGGAAAAGGGGCAGGGTTTGTGAAGAATGTTCTCAATTGTGCCGGCGGGGGGCAGTCAGGTGTACTGGGAGTTACATCCATCTAAGCAATGACTTCCTTTGGTGACCAATTATCTTTGGTCTGGCTAATTGCTTCACACCATTGGGTTTAATTAGATCATTTTAGCTCCTACATGACTGATGGTACAGAACTTATGAGTGGGCAGCGCGCAAAGTTTGCAGTAATTCGTCTTTGTTCAAAAAGTTGCTTGATGTTCTTTCTCCCCATTCCTTGAGGACACTTTAAGTTTTCGCAGATCCATCTAAAATGCATTTCGGTGCAAATTTTTTCTCAAGGCATCAAATGACACCATATGTATGCAGGATCGAATCTTTTCTAAATTGTTCGTCTAATTGAGTGCGGTGAAAATTTCATGCGAGCCATTTTTTGCAATCGGCCACCCCAGGGCAGGAGCAATGGAGCATGCCGAGAAGAAGTTGTACTAAGAATGGAAGGAGCCCATTCACTTCAAACACCAAAGACCTGTGACACCATTCTTTTTGACTATCCCATACCCTGGGTCATTAGGCAGGGGAGCGGGACGCACGCATCATTTTGGGGTCACTTTAACTGACCACCACATGAGGCCAATAGCCAGCTGGTCACCCTTTTGGGCCAAACTGCAGGCGGAAGAACGAAATCCCATGGCTGAACGGTCGGGAGTTGATGGGTTTTTATGATGTTTTATAAAGATCTACAGGAGGGAAAAATTACTATTGATGAGCTTGCTCAAAGGTCACGCCTTTCAGTCATCTAGATTTGACCGTCAGAATATGAAACTTTTGAAAGTTGTGAAACTTTTTGTTCAAGTGAGCAAGATTTCTTGTGAACAGTTTGGATTATTGAAACATGTCATACTCCAAAATTGCAGCACAATGACATCAGTTTTGCAAACTCACTCTTTGAATTCAATGATTGAACCAAAATAAAGGCATCAAGGGAATTGAATAACTGAACATCAGGTATAATGTTACAGCATTCTTTCAGGAAAACTACTGAAAAAAAGCAAAAACCAGGCTAATTAAGGTTATTAATCAACACTGTAGTAGGCATAAAGACATGGTTTTATGAACAAACTAAATTACATTGCAGGAAACAACTTATTACAACACTATCATGAAAGTTCATCTGTGTTGGTAGTTACATGTTTAATCGTGTACCAGATACCTTTGATCCAGTGTTGACGTCACACTTCAAAGAAACCAGGTGACAAGCCCCACTGGGTCGGGCTACTGAGGAAGACCAGTCTGAGAGTGACTGGTTGAAACGAAGCTCTAGGTGAGAGAACTTTACTGTGTTGGATCTAAAGTTTTAACTTTAAACAACTTTAAACACATTTTGTATAGCCTCCACAGGAAGTCTACCTGAAACAGGAGCTGTCTTGCCTGCGAACTGATGCCGTAATTAACCATCGCCATGAATAATTAATTTCCAGGCCATCGATTGGTTGAAATAATTAATCCAATAACAGGTGGCAGTTGATGGCAAGCGATTACATCACTAAATTTAGCCGTTAGTTTCCACCCACTGCCTGTAGACAGGCAATCCCTGCATCAGACCTTTATTTCTTCCGGGCTATTCCCTAACTGACCAATTTGTAGCGTTGTGGAAAACGGCTTGATTGCGCTAATGGTGCCTGGCCGGCCGAAAACTTAGTTGGCTTCTTCTACCGTCGTGCAGCGTAATTGGCAGGAGATAATCAATAGGAAAGTGGAGCTCAGTGTAAGTGCGAGATCGTAATTCACAACTAAGCAAAATGGCCACACGATCCGCTGGGACTATGACTCACAGCGGCGGCAGGCAAATGTAGGTTGACTGAGAAACACGCCGCGTGCGGGAGGATGTATCGGCGGAATCTAGAAAACTAACGGCAGGCCACCTTAACTACCGTGTAGATCAATCCTGGCGGTTAAGAATTTTACCACATTATCGGAAGAGGACTTACTTACAGAAATTGTGGCCTATTTCTTCACATTAGCCAGACCACCTAATTGAGGCGAGAAACATGGTACCGCATGGCAAATTACTTTGCGTACCAAATGAGAAACGCCGTTCTGGCAAGCCTTACCCTCCTCTGCCAAATGCCGCAAAATCAATTTTCATTGCTTTTCCTTTGCTTTTACCATCTAGTCTCATTTCAATCTTCAACTGACCCATTTTTTGGGGGTGGGTGGGTGGCAAAGGAGGTAAAGGGGACGCAACTTTTCTCTTCAGTCTCTCTTTTGCAATCAGGGAAACCATTCTCTTTCATTTCTGAGTGCACAGACCGTTGTTTGTTACCCCGTCAATCCATCTTCCCAGCAAGACAATGATACAAGACAAGCAGATAATGGAACTCCCACAATCCCCTCTTCCTCCCACAGAAATTAATAGATTATGCAGCATCGGAGTCCAGATGTTCACAAAATTTGGAATTCATCGCGGATACCCCGAAATAGACGAAAAGCAAAAAGGCAACTGTCACTTCAATGATGCTGAAATATAATTTTTTCCCAAGTTTGCCCAAAATCTGACAAGGCAGCAATAAAGAACATTCAGAATGACAAGGTACTGAAAGCCTTTACACACAAAAGAATGGAACTGTTCATAGTCATAAATTTTCCTTTACAAATGGATTAACTTGGTTTCCAGCACAGAATAAGAATGAAGGGACTGCTGTTTCAATAGAGATTGCTTTGAAAAATGGACTCATAGCAACAAAGCATTACAATAGGACAGTAGAGTGAAATGGAAGGAATGATCAGAATGTGTCCATTTCAACCTTTGGGCTGTTGTGTCCTGAAGGATGCTAAAATACTGCTTAACATGTCACCATAAACTCTATGAACACGGAAATTATAAGGCAACTAAATAACAATAAAAGTCTGTTGACTTTATTCTGAAGAATTCAATTTTGGAGGAATTCTTCCTACAAAGTTCAACGACAATTCCTAAAGGCAAGGACTAAGTTTTACCATCTTAAAGAGACAGCCTTTTTATTTTGTTGAAGACGAAGCATTCTTTTAAATTTTTTTAAAGACATGTTTCAGAAATTACTTTACAACTTTCTTCAGAACTTGCTGAAGTTGGCTGAGACGTTAATGTTTCTCACTGAAGACTTCTGTCAGCCAGATCAGCATTCTGGGACTGTGACTCTTAAATCTTGATGGATAGCTGCAATGTTTTTCATTTCTAAAGGGTTTTACGAGAATCTGTTCACTCCAATTCTAACCCGTTGTGTGAATAAGTAAGATAACTTGCTAGCTTAAAATTGCCAAAGTTTGACCAACAGCTCAAAGGACAAATAAAGGAATGCAAGGAAGTCAATGGAAGAAGCATCAAGATTTCATAAACAGTGGATTTTCTTTTACAGCTACACAGTATTATGTTATCTTTATAGCTGGTATAACTGCCCTTTGGCACAGCACACCAGCTTTACAGGCACGTGGCAGCAGCTAGTTATGTTACACCGAACAACCTGTCACACCTAACCTTTGTACATCTAGCTCCAAGCGTTTTTTAAAGCTGTGTAAAGTCAATCCTACACCAGGGGTCTAGCTCATTACGTCTTATGATAGGCTGAGGAGACATAAAAAGGAACTTTTGCGGCACAAAAAGCTCTACAGGGACGGAGATGTATAGCAGGTGGTTAAGGTTTGATTGCCAGAAAAGAAGCTGAAAGGTGAAGATAAAACTGGGATTCTGCTATCGACCCACCAAGAAGTAGATTGCAGAAAAAAACGAGACAAAAAGGCCCAAATCTTCTTACTGGGAAAGCTGTTGAAGGATACCAGCGTTTGCCAAAAAGCTTGATGGAAGAGCAGCTCAAAGTGATAATAGAAGGATGTCTAAGAAAGATGACGGTAATAAGAAAATAAGGAAGAAGGATGATACTGAAAGGGCAACTGTATTTTACTCTGTTAAACTTGCAATTCCCCAAAAACTTCATAATGGATCAAGCAACCAATTTGTGAGAAAGAAACATGCACAAACTTACGCAGAAGAATGTCAAACATACTTCATCGGATTTTGAAACATGTTACGACTGTTAAGATAACAAATGAAAAACATACCATGAAACTACAGACGCATACGGGCACATCCTTTACTGCCAAACCATATTGTTCTGTGATATTATGTCAGGGAGTTAAGATCAGTGACAGAAATGAAACAAATTGCTTTACTTTGATACAGGAAGCTTGTAATGGCTGCCATTGAAAATGATACCCTCCACACAAGTGTGTGGAGCTCTACTACCTTCGTCTTATCAACACCGAACAGCAGTAACTTTCTGTAATGACACGTCGCATTTTGGCTCTAATCAAGAGGAATGGGTAGAAGGGGGAGGGTAAATCCCCCACGAGAGACCCCTGTATTTATTTCTTGTTACAGTGAGGGATTAATACCGGGTTGTGAGTCCACCTGCATGGAGCAGGATAAAGGTGTGTCATTTATCCTGCTGTGTTCTGACATTTGCCCAGATTACCCGCGAGCTGAGAAAGCCGGCAACGCCTGAACAGAACTGGGACACATCTATTTGTATTTTTCATAAGCTCTCATCAATGGCGGGTACTTGTGCTTGAACAGGGAAACTTTCAGGTACTGTCTGTGGTGTAAGTTTTGGATGTTTCACTGACTTGTGATTCTGTAAAAGATTTTATGTGACTGTTTAAGAGAAAAAATTTCTAACTTGTCTTTAGTACAGTTGGGTGAGGAATTAATGAATTGAGTGTTATTCAGTGACCTGTTAATTATGTCAACAGAAGATAAACCTGTAGATAATGGGTTGTAAGATAACAGTGTCCAACAGGATCTACCAATTTCTTTCATCAGAAAGAAAGACGATGGCTCAATTCTGTTCACACAAGACTTAAGAGGAATAAAGCAACTGACAATGCTAGATTCTCTTCAATGAGATATCTAGTACATAATGTACAAGGACTAAATAGCAAATGGATCAGTTGTAATGGGCTGTGGTCTGGGGGTTAGTATTACCATATCTAGACCACAAGGTTGGGTGATCTCTGCCCAGTTGTCAGTGTTGTTAACCTGGATTTCTACACAGCTAACAGGAATTGCAGCCACATTTTAAAACCTGTTGGTTGGTCCTGTTTTAAGGAGAGCCACACCTTTATTCTGTTTTAAAAAATCCATAACATATAAAGCGGCAAGACCTGGGGCACGGCCACTACTACCAGTTCAGAACTGGACGAATAAGCTCTTAATTTGCCCTTGCCCTGGCTTTGGGCCAAAATAGCCACCGCCTCTGGCTAGTTGGGCAGCCTTGGCTGCATGTCAGCCCAACCAATAAAGTAAAGATGCAATAAATGAGATGTCTACTGCCCCGAATAAAGCAAATTTCATGCCCATGCTCATGCCCTGGAGAAAAAAAGAGGCCCAAAAAAAGAAGTTACTTTTAACGAGACATTATAACAATGAAAAAGAAGTTTCGTTCAACATACTGCCAGCTAAGTAGTGGCCCCCAAAAGAAGTTACATTTAACAAAAGGTGGAGACAATAAAAAGAAGTTACATTTAACATACTGCTGACTTACTGGCCTTAAAACTTTGTTGGCTCCATTGTCAAGATGATGTAAAGAGAGAATTAAGTTTGTCATGTAAAGAGTATATATCAAGCTCACGACAGCGAGTCACAAAATGTCCCACCAAGATTACTAAGTCTAGACCTGGAAACCTTTGGAGTGATGACATCTTATGCTGTAGGATAATGGATAAATGGATGTACCTTTTTCTTCAGTTTACGACTGAAAAGGATTAGGCCATGCACCAATGGCAAAAAAGGTCAATGTTTTCTCCTCCAAGTCCAGGTAATGGAAAGTTAATATGTGTATGTCTTGCATCTTATTTCAGTTGTATTTGGGACTATGCAGTCACTGAGATTCATCTGTAGTTTGCCACCAGTATTAAGGGAACGATCCAGAGAACCTTTGCAACTGGCTAACTTTTCTATGGTACAACAAGTGGACAACAGGGTAGATGTAATGGAAAGATGATATGTATACGTCTTGTATTTCAGTTGTATTTGGGACAGTCATTGAGATTCATCTGTAGTTTGCCACTGGTAAGGGAACGATCCAGAGAAAATGTAACCTTTGCGACTGGCTAACATTTCTACGGTACAACAAGTGGACAACAGGGTAGATGTAATGGAAAGATGATATGTACATGTCTTGTATTTCAGTTGTATTTAGGACAGTCATTGAGATTCATCAGTAGTTTGCCACCAGTATTAAGGGAACGATCCAGAGAAAATGTAACCTTTGTAACTGGCTAACATTTCTACAGTACAACAAGTCGACAACAGGGTACATGTAAATGAAAAGTTAATATGTATGTGTCTTGTATTTCAGTTGTATTTGGGACAGTCATTGAGATTCATCTGTAGTTTGCCACCGGTATTAAGAGAACCATCCAGAGAAAATGCAACCTTTGCGACTGGCTAACATTTCTACGGTACAACAAGTTGACAACAGGGTACATGTAAATGAAAAGTTAATATGTATGTGTCTTGTATTTCAGTTGTATTTGGGGCAGTCATTGAGATTCATCTGTAGTTTGCCACCGGTAAGGGAACAAACCAGAGAAAATGTAACCTTTGCGACTGGCTAACATTTCTATGGTACAACAAGTGGACAACAGGGTAGATGTAATGGAAAGATGATATGTACATGTCTTGTATTTCAGGTGTATCTGGGACAGTCATTGAGATTCATCTGTAGTTTGCCACCGGTGGTAAGGAACGATCCAGAGAAAATGTAACCTTTGTGACTGGTAACATTTTTATGGTACAACAAGTCGACAACAGGGTACATGTAATGGAAAGTTGATATGTATACGTCTTGTATTTCAGTTGTATTTGGGACAGTCATTGAGATTCATCTGTAGTTTGCCACTGAGGTAAGGGAGCGATCCAGACAAAATGTAACCTTTGCGACTGGCTACGGTACAACAAGTCGACAACAAAAGGAGGGACACAGCGAGAGCCAAGAGTACAGAGAGTCGCAGCGGAGAGGAGCGATAAATCATCCGTGGCTGTCAGCGAGGGCTTGATGTGTGTGGCTGGCGAGGCTGTAATTGACGGCAACCTTTACATGATGGATGGAGGTAGAGGCGGAAAAGCCACAGTCACATTGGCTGACTTTCCGCCCAAGATACAAGGGTACCCAGGACACACAATCGGCCCCACGTTGAAATATGGGGAGGGGACAGTCGACCTCGTATCAATAACGCAAGAAAAATGTCGGGTTCGACATTTGATTTGGCGGAAAAGTAAACGTTGGGATCCTCTCGCTGTGACCCAAATCCTACAGGTCTGTGTCGGGGCAGCCCTCACACAGCTGATTATACCTAAAGCCATATTAGTAAATTTACCCAGAGAGGAGATATGTTTGTCCTTGCCATGTTGCACCTCTTCACAAATATGCCCAGCGCAGACCGACTCACAAACACTGCCCGGGCCAGGGTTAGGTGTGAGGCCGCAGTGAGGAACAGATGGAAGGAGCACTTCCGCCCCCGCGGACGAAAGGGGGGGGGGGTTGGCAGCCTACTTTTCAAATTCAATGCACATCAAACATGCGATGCTGTGTGCTGGCTGCACCAGAGCATGGCGAACAACAATTGGCATCTGAATACGTATCAATGACATTCTGCCGGCGGGGCACGGAGAAAAGAACAAAGCTCATCTCTCTGGGAGCAAAGAATGCTCTTTTCTTCCATCTCTTTATTGTTCCAACAAAACAGCCTCTTGGCTTGATTTTATACTGTTTTTGATGGATGTTTAGACAGATGGCATCGGGGTCGGGGCACAGAATTTTTCATCCAACATTGTCAGCGATCAATGGCATTCCCTTAGCAGTGCGATTTCTCTCCATGGCTGTTGATGAGTTTGCTCATCGCTCTACACAAACCGCCCATGTTGAGAGGAAGGGAGGGGGGAGGCAAGAAAGAGAAACCAGCTACAGGGCATCACTAGGTCTCGAGCATGACCCTGGCTGATCAAGGAATGTTGAATGTCACTCCCACATGCTACCCACATCCCAAATAACATCCGCAGCTGACCGACACATGCGCCGCTACAAGCAACAAATATCGATTCTCACAACTTACAACTCGGCCTATCTTTGTGGGCTATCTCTGCCTCGCACTATCCTTAATTCCGAAGGATTTACTCTATCAGAATGTCAATAGCCATCCCCGAAACATCCTCGCTATAATCAGCAACGACCATCTGGAATGAAAAAAAACCTCTCTCCTTTTAATTTACTGGACTGAATAGAACTAAGACAGTAAAGCTACTGGTGATGGTCTTCCATGAAACGGAGGTGTGAGAAGTTGCCACAATCTGCTTGATTTAATTACCAGGTGTATAAGGAGCACAGAAAAGGAGGTTATTTCATGGTAAATTGATTGCACACAAAATTAGATTCTCCTCAATCGCTGGCCATGGTATTGATTTCTGCCTGGAAAGTCCTGGTCCATCAGTTAGACACAAGAAGATGCCGCATTTCCATTGCAAAGTAGGACTATCTATTCTTCCCTTATCACTGATACCAGGGAGGTATTACCAAATTG
The DNA here is from genome assembly GCF_001625305.1 of Branchiostoma belcheri. NCBI lineage: Eukaryota > Metazoa > Chordata > Leptocardii > Amphioxiformes > Branchiostomatidae > Branchiostoma > Branchiostoma belcheri. Next base: position 2,442,330 of record NW_017802380.1, on the reverse strand, counting down.
CCAAGGAGAGAAGCTGGTTGCCCAGTGGAGCAAATGAAAAACTGAAACGCACTTAACATCGTTTTCTGCCATGATGAAATCTTGATGAATCTACCGAGGTAATCTTAAAGAGAAACCGTGATAACTAAAGAGGGCGTGCTTTTTGCAGAAAAGTTTTTTCGGCTATGTTAAAGTTATCTGCTAAAGTTCTTATCAAGTACTAGTATTCAAAGACACCATGTGTAAGTGCTGATATCACCATAGGCCTCCACAGTGTAATCTATAGCTTAAGGTAAAAGGACAAAAAAGGTGTGTCATTAATATGTGTTTTGATTACTGTTATTAAATCATTGTAAAATTTTTGGTGTTAATATATAAGATGTAAATTCTGCAACACCTCCACCACTGGTGGGTGAACCAGATTGAAAGTCTCCAATACGACAACTAAGATGAAATGTTGTGCAAATTGATTCCAAAACATCAATATAATTGATTTTATGACAAGACAGATTTCACTGGAACAACTGCCATAGCTCTGATGTAGAATACATTTAAGGCAAATAATATTTCATGCTCTATATAGCAGGAAACCTTTGAAGTGTAGAGGTGAACATCAGAGCCAAGGGGAAATCCCATTTCCTGTTCTTGACACATAATCAAGCTTTCTATCTCAAACTTATTTCAGAGAAGACGACTTCAGGTAAAATTGGGATATGTCTGTGAATCAGGTAAGCTGACCAGGGGGCAACAACATTGTCAGGTAACATGAGTCGCGGGCCAGGAATTATTCTATTGATTTTTATGTGGAGGCCTGGCGCGGTCCCAAAGGTAGATGGTGGATGACTGGTAGTGGGGAGATAACAGATCCTACGGGGAAACATATATTAACTTGGGACGCGGTCAGTGGTATGCATGGAGGGGCAATGCACCAGTCAATATACTCAATATAGAGGGCAAAAAGGGGGATACAGGACTTGCAATGTATGGTTGTTTGATGATGCCATCTTAGTTTTGAAAAAAACTTAAACAAATATTGTAAATGTGAAAGGAAAGCAGTATTTCCTACGTTTTGTGATGACTTTATATCCACCCTTAGACACTGGTTTATATTGATAGGTGCACAATGGTTAGACCTCATTGAATTGTGCAACAAAAAATGCAACATCAAAAGTCAAAATACCATGATATTCATAACAGCACACATGCCAAATTATGATTCCTGTTTAATAATTTAAGGACTGCTAGTCTTCAAGATTTGAGACTTCTTAGTAGAGCAACTTTCAAGATATTATAAGTTCATACACTAGTACTGTTCCAGGGAAATGCAAGCAGATATAAAGCTACCCAGCTATCAAACTTACTGACTTTCATGCTTGAAGTTCACTGGAACATTTATGAAGGCACATTTACATGTGGTGAACAAACTTGCTGACAATCCATTTAATCTTTGTGAATCAGAAGCAGGTAAAGTAAACAACCCCTGATGGGGACAAAGTCAACTTGTTTGTACAATATGCCAATAAAACTGTCGGGGGTCCACAAACTGGCCACAGTTTACGACTGCCAGGTACTTCAAACAACTGTGGGTGATAATCTGCTGCCTGTGGGTGTTAACTATAGCTATAATTATCACCCTGTTGTTAACTCTGCGCACCAAATAGACTAGATAATACCCACAGTAGTCACTTTGCTTTGTGTGAGAAACTATTAACACCATGCCTAAAGTGAGGATACATTAGTTTTACGATAAGTTCAGGCGTTTGGATGCAAAGTTTAGTAGTCCGTCTTCCTTAAAAAAGATTCTGTTTCTGCCTTTTAATTTTTCCTGAAATTATGAAACTTTAAAGTTGAAAATCTATAGGACACGTGGTAAACTAGTCTTCTGCTCTTTTCTGGACATTTATTCTACTTATCAGCTTGGAAAAACTGCTTTCAAGAAGTTCCTTGCTGCTATCAATTTCTATGTCATTCTGTACAAGACACAACTTTTCCCTCTTATGTCCCTCACTTAAAAATTGACTAACAGCCCTTGCCTTGCAGCAGATATTAAAAGGAGTTTAAAAACTCCTTTTGTTTCTGTTTTTGTTTCTGGCTTAACAACTGTCTTTGTCAGGTTCATCTGTGCAAACTTCAATCAGTACTACTCAACACCTACCCAAAAATGTACCAACTTTTCCAAGGTGTTGACACTTAAGACAAGGAAAAATGAGTCAATAGGTTAAAAGACCTGCTTCAGATCACTCATATGTATGAGGTTCAAGTCTGTGCTTACAAGAAACAGGGTACACAAGTAAAATGTGTGGCACCTTGCCAGTTTTCACACTCCACAGTCTTTGTGCAGGTGTTGAGGAGAAATATAGGTGTGTCTAATAACAAAATCCAATTATACAGGTTTTGCTCAGGGCTCGGTTCCATGTAGGCATGCCTTGTAGACAGGAGGGTGGATTAGGTGCCATACACCACATAATGAACACAGGTGTTCTAACAGTCAGGGGCTTTGTTCAACATCACTTTAAACATTTTTGCTTCTTTGCCAGCATGATAAATCACTACACTTCAATTCAAAATATATGTTTTTACAGTCGTGTCTGTAAATGTTTGTAGAAAACTTAGCTTACACAATTACAACATGTTTTACAGTGCAGTATATTACTACTAACAGCAATACTTTGGCTGAAACCCCCAGCAGACTAGGTTTTTCAAAAATTCTTTCAACACATAAATCATAATAATTCAAAGGCAAAAGGTATGCTTTTATCATCTCTTTTGTAAATGTTTGTAGAAAACTTACTCTTCACTATCACACGAAGATTTACTGTGCTGTAAATTGTAGCAATATTTGTTCAATACCGGCACTCCCCCAAAATAGCCATAATTTTTTTCCTTTCTCATGTAAATCACAACAATTCAAGACAAAACAAAACAAATGTTTTTATAGGTAGGTTTGTACAATGGTAGGATTTATAGAGCAACACATTACATCATTTCTTTACTCAATGTCCCACAAGGTTCAATAGGAGCCCCACATGTGTAGGTGTTAGTAATGGAAAAAAAGTGCAATATTTCATCAGAACAAAAGACAACATTGCCACTGTATTGTTGAAAAACACCTTAGTATGCAAAAGCAACAAACATAACACGCAATACCAACAGATTGACACGCTACAACGCTTCAAGTTGTTTGCGCTTATTGAACCACCTTCACGCTCACATTTCCATGTGCCCTTGATTTCAGGAGAAGGTCATTCAAGGTCATTACCTCCCTTATTGGGGCAGATAACAGCTATAACTGGAGTGATCAGAGGTATACTATCCTTCTGAGGATGCGAAGGGAATCAATGAAATGAGCAATTTTGGGGAAGGCAATGGCCGTGGGCATTCGGCTCATTGTGCGGTGGAAAGTAGCAATCAGCTATGGAAGGAAAAGTTGTAAATCAATGCCTCAGATTCGTAGCTGCTAATTCAACTGCTAGTACGATTGAGTTGAGGTAAAAGTTTGGAAACCATTGCATGGTGCTGTTTTAATCTGGGATACAACAAGTTCTCGGCACATACATGTATCAAAGGGGATTCAGTTTCACTTAAAAGATATAAATCAATGCCTCAGATTTGTAGCTGCTAATTCAATGCTACAATTTCAAAACTGATGCTACAATTTCTACAATTAGGTTGAGGTTAAAGTTTGAGAACCATTTTATGGTGCTGCAACAAATTCTCAGCACATACATGTACTGTTGTGTGGTGGAAAGTAGCAATCAGCTATGGAAGGAAAAGTTATAAATCAATGCCTCAGTTTCGTAGCTGCTAATTCAATGCCACAATTTCAGAATAGCTAGTACGATCAACTTGAGGTAAAATTTTGGGAACCATTGTATGGTGCGGCGACAAATTCTGGGCACATACATCTACCAAGGGGGGTTCAGCTTCACTTGAATGTCCCCTGGCTTCCTGATTCAATTTTATGGACAACTAGGAAAGACAACAACACCTGTTTCGCTGTAAAATCAATTTAATCTCAATCCAATTTTGATCTTGGCATTTTTCAAGGCACTTCATTAGGCATTTAATTTCCATCGCTCCAATGGCAATTTGGAGTGCGGATAAACGGGGAAACGTAATTACGACTCAATGTCAATAATAAGAGCGAGAGATTGCCGTACGACTAAGCGTGGTTAAATGGAAGCATACACACTGCCTTCTGTTACTGGGGAATGGGTTGAGTAGATTTTCCTTTGCAGATTGAGTTTGCGAAAGTAATTCGCGCGGTGGCAAACAGTGAATGGTGTGTTTTCGTTTGCTTTGGTACCTGTTAATCTACATGACCACCTGTCGGGAGCATGAAACAGCACCGACTCAGGCCTGCTGAGGTGCTTTTAAAAAGTGGAGGGTTTAAATGTGGGTTTTCAGAAATCAGTTATCATTACTTCTGATTTTTATTCTATTCAATCAAAGTCCTGTTACAACAGTCTGGTAGGAATTGGACACTCTGTTTCTCAAAAACATTCTTTGATGTAACACAAAGTTCAATGTTGACGCCATACAATACTAAAAAAATGATACCAACAAACCCTACGAGAGCCCAGTAGGAATGTACTTTAACCAATAGAATACTTCAATTGTGAAGCCAAGCAAAACAATATTAGGTGATGACTACTTTCATAAATATACATCAACAAACTCACAAAATGCTTCTTGTCTACAACCACAACACTTAAAACACGTCTTTTCACAAATTTGCAGGTTTTGCCATACAGATAAGTACATTTTTTGTGTGTGTTTATTTGTAGAACGATAACTTACGTCATAGACTTGTCCCTTGATTTTGTCATGGACAGCCAACAATAGCATTGTCTGGAGGTTCAGACATTCCAGGACCATTCATAGATAATGAAGTAATATAAGTGAGTTAGAGGGATCTGTCGGGAAAGCTGTCTCAAGTTTCTGAGAAAACACCTTGCTCTTTATTCCCCCCGCAGGTGTCTAAGCTCTGTGCAGGTAGTGTGGTGAAAGGGTCACTTGTCAGATGCAAAGAGGAAACACAAAGGGCAAGGGCCAGACTTGTAAACACACAGAAGTTGACAGAACAATGAAAGAATAGTCAATATTTCTCAACAGTCTGACACCACATCTCTTGAATTGCCATACACTGACACTGCATGAAATGTAAGGAAGTTATCAATCACGAATTACATTAAATCTTATTTGTATTATATTTATCTTTTATTAGAAAACATGAATGTTTAAATATTTCTCAACAGTCTGAGAGTGCATCCTCTTGGATTGACTGAAATACAATCATGTATTTCCACACTGTCCTTTCAGTAAACATGTAGATTAGAGGACTGAAATGTAAGAAGTATCAATCCCCAATTCATTGCTATTCGAATCACATTACGGGTACATTGTATATTATATTTTATTTAGAAAACCTTAGAATGCTTTAATTTCATACTTTAATACAGGTTGAAATAGCAACTATGAGATTTCCATAGTTATGAAATAACGACTGTAACATTGGTATACCATTGGTACAAACTTACGATAACCTAAAGTTACACGTAGCTGCACAGTAAACCATAGGTGTACTATGATCCTCCTTTTTGCACTGCTTAGTTCAACATTCCTGCCAAGTGTTTAAGACAACAAAAACAGGATATTAACTGTTCTCAGAATTGTAAAATATTGCTCTTTTCTGTATGGGACTCTTCCCTATAGACCACACATGGCCTTGAAGCTGCACCCATGCCTATGAAAACACCCTCACCGCACAGATTACCTTGCTAAATCAGCTGGAGAATCCTATCTAAACAGTAGGCGGCTTGGGAATGATACACTGTTTCTAGTCTCTTGGGTAGATGTACGCAAAATTTAAGTATCACAAATACTGACTCAGAGGGCTATGCCATTTTCTAAAGGGGGTAGAAATGGGAAAGACAGAAATAAAAGAGGTATGCACTGTCCAGACAATAGGGGTTGGCAAAAAAAGGGGTCACAAATATTTAGTCAACTCTCTAAAAATAAAAAAATCCTCACATAAATTTCACTGAGTACATTACAACAGTAGGAAAGGAAGACTACCTTTTCTCTAAGATTGCTTCCATAATCTTAATAGCAAAGAATGTAATAAAATGAAATAAAAACAAAAGAAAACGATAATGTGATGTTAAATCATTCTGACCATTGCCACATTCTGAAGAATATTCGGCTCATTAACAGCAATATCACTTACTGAGCCAGCACTGGATACATAACAGATAGAAGAGAAGACTACATTTGTTTTATAACTACCATAATCTTAATAGAAAAGAATATAATGAAAAAAGAAAATGATATTGTGATGTTAATGCATTCTGACCATTTCCACATTCTGAGTGATAGTCGGCTCAGTGACAGCAATATCACTGACTGAGTCAGCACTAAATATAACTGATGACCCAGACTGAGAATACCCCCCCCCCATCTGCCTGACAGGTGTGTGTACGGTGGGGAGTACAGGTAACATATCCCATAAGTGCATTACATGCTTAAGCACCTGGAAAATCTCGCCAAATACCAGCTGCCATAATGCCCTTGGCTCTCAGAACTGAATCACAAATGATATCATAATATATATGATACACAGTCTGATGAACAATTCACATTATCATTTAGATCGATGTTATGTTTCTGTGCTTTGCCTTCAAGAATTCATGCTGCAATATTTGTGACATTTGGATTCAATTACCTTCTGTTATAATTTGTTTGTTTATTTCTTTGCATACCATCAATAAAATAGATTCACAGAACGACAAGTAGCAACACTGACGAATGAGCAAAACAAACCTGAATTTGAAGAATGGCCAAAGGGTTTATGTAGAAAATAATGAAGTAACTTAGTAATTATATTTCATAACATTAATTGGCCATCACATACACACCTGCAAGTGCTCTGTCCCACTCACAAGTAATGGACAACTCACTGTCATAGAAGTCTTCAACGTCTCACTATGATCCTACCTAAATCACAACAGGTGTCATGATCACTGCAAGAGCCGACGAAAACAAATCAAACATGGACGACAGCGTTCTTTATTAACAGGCTAACTGACTGTAGCGTGAATAGAAGATGTCGGGCCACGGCAGAGATCCGGAGATTCTACAGAAGATAAGCTGACAGGAAGGTTCCCTCGCAGGTTTCTGGATGTGGATGATAAGGAGGATTATCTCCATTAGACCCGGAGATCCTGACACAACGATGCACCCTGCTGCATTTGTTAGTGCCAACAGCTATCACTGATGCTCATTTCCCTGGGTTAATGCTATAAGCTTCTTATAGCAGTGTTCATTCTCTAAATGACATTATTCCTTACTCCTGGGGTGAGGATAGCTCTGACCTTCCACCTTTGCCATGGCTGTCCTCTGAAGGTTATCTCTGAAGGAGAAAGTAGCCCAAGCTTTGACCTTGGGCATTCTATGGCTGACATTTGTTATTTTCATGACATGTGCGACAAAAGGGATGTGCTAGAATAGAAAAAAAATGGATGACACCTCTGCCTTGGTTACTGGGCAAGAAACTAATTTCTTTTAGCCAGAAGGTAACCTTTTCACATAACTTGCCGATCACTCGAATGTATAGTAGATTTCAAGGAACTCTTCATTTCAGGTGAGATTTACATCGTAAGTTTTTTCTTCAAATGTTGCAATCCATCTTCTTGTACAAGAAAATTAAACAGTGACATAGAAAAGCTTGTCTTTTCCCATTAGAAAAATTGCAAACATGGGTGGACAAATTCCATGACACAACTGTTGGATGTATTGTTTGGTTCTCTCAATCGTTCAGGGAAGTGGAGATTAACTCTGCACAAACACTCTGACTGTCTGGCCCTTGTATAACTGACAGCTTTTCTTACAAACGTAAACTTTGCAAATCCTTTCCTTATACTTTTAAGTGTCAGATTGGTCCTGTCTAGTATGGAGGTCTAGATGTTATCCAAGTTAACAATCAGCATCATTTACAGACCTTTTCTTGTGGAGTGCAGTGCAAAAGTTCTCCAGTCATCTTTACATCAATGACATTTTACTCCTCTGCAATTTAAAAAATAAATTTATACATGCTGCATGATTCAATATACATGGGTTAACTTAAGTCACCAAGGCAAGGCGATGCTATAAGTTTAAGTTCAAGTTTGATAAATAAATAAAGATAATCTGTTTACCCTTGGGAAAATAAACTATATTTTGAAATATGAAGACAAGAGCGTCAAAGTCTGCCAACAACAGGATGTTTTGAAACAAGACAGGAAGTGTAGAGTGATGTTCTCTATTATATTATGTAATACCCTCTGATAACCTAGTTTGATATGGGATTTTTTTTGTCTAGGTTGTGTTCACCATAATTGTACAAAGTTTAAACTACACAATACCACACCATATGCCTGAAGGAAAAGAATTAGGCATTCAATCTCATACCAGTTTGGTCTCCTACTCAAATCAACAAGCTCTAAGTGTGGTGGGTTATTTAACAGGCTCAAGGCTCTGCTAAGACACATGATTGAAGGTTTAATGTCACCTCCAAAGGGTAATCTGATTAAACAAAAACTGTATGGAATGTGGTGGATGACAGCCGTGGGGTCTATACTTATACTAATATGTTGCATGTATTATCACAGTCTGTATTGAATTTTACAATGTTTCAGTAACTACAGGACATTCCTATAACTGTAGTTAACAGAATATGGTACATGGCAATGATTTACAATCATGTTGGGTCCCTTTAGACACATTATAGTGGCATCATTGGTCGTTAAGTTCCATGTTCCAGGTTTAAGTCATAAACATGAACCTTTTACCTGTAGAAATGAAGACCTGTACACTATCAGGCAAGCAAGATCACATCCCAAAAGAAGATATGTTTAGAGATATTCGTTCATCTTTAAACTGGAAAAAAATAATACTAAATTAAATGCAAGAGAATCAAACCAGCAGTAACAGGAACATGCAGTATCAGCAGTAAACATGCATGTCCTTATATAACACTGATACTCAACCCATCTGATGCCAGACATCCTGGTTATGAAGCAATAACTAATAACCTCAACTGTCATGCAGAGGAGTGATGAGGCTTATTTCAGAATTTCCCAGAGGAAGCAAGGTTGGAGGGGAAACTTCAAGAGACCCTTGCAGGGATTTAGGAAGAAATTCATAAGAGTTGGTAATTAGTGGTGCTGTCATTATCTTAATAATAGTAAGTTTTATATATGAATTTTGGATTATCAACTGGGAAACTCCTACTGATGTTCACAATTCTAAAACAATCTTTTCTTAAAGAACAAGACTAAGTGTAGCATTTTCATTCATGGATGGAGGTGATCTTGTTTTGGTGCATACAATTGTTTTGACTACAGTCAAACCTGTACAAGGGACCACCTCCACATAAGGACATGTGACCAATGTAACCCACCTGATGGTAGTAGTCTTTTAGATAATTTTTCCCCTTGACACAAGCATTAAGAATCCTGTTTATAGTGATCACCTGTCCATATATATATAGGCTATTTGTCTTCTGAGTGGCCTTCTTGAGCAGAGTTGACTGTACATAAAACGGTTGTCTGTCTCAATAAAAAAGGGATCACTACAATTCCAAATGGTAAACTTTTTGTAACAATAAAACTACATGTAAGTCTGACTCCACAAATATACTATGCATGCACTGTTTTCAGACAGAAATGCTTTGCACTCACCAGAAATTCTACAAGTTGCACAGACCATCCCAACCCGGTATCCACTTAGGTAGGTTGACCTGGCGGCTTTCTCCTTGGTGCTGAAAAGATCATCCGCCCACAGCTTGAAGGGTCCTTCCTTTCTGAGATGTCAGGAGGTCCCAGTGAAATCCTAAGACGAGAAACAACCTCACTGCCTTATCTCCTTGAGAGCTGTGAAGATGGTGTACAATGCCTGACATTCATAGTCCAGTGATTTTCAATACACGTTGCCATTTCCTCACAGAGGCAAACCAAGGTAGCATGAAATGGCATCTGACATTTTCTCTTACAGCACTATTGGCAGGAAATGTGCTGGATAAAGATCAACCATAAAGAAATATGACCCTTTGTTATAGTTATGAATCTTTAATTGGGCTAAGGGATGGATCAGGAAGGGTTGCTGGTTGGAGGGGGGGTTGTGATATATAAGAAATGGCACTACATGTAGGTGTAGGTAAATTTGCACCATTAATTCAGAAAATTTACACCACTATGCTTGGGGAAACATTGTTTTACATCAACAACAAGGATTTGACATTGTCAAAACTCCTAGTTTATTTGTGTATGTGTATTTATGTGTGTTTGAGTATGTGAGTGTATGTGTGTGTAACGGATGTGTTTCTTATGTGTGTGTGCCTGTGTCTGCGTGCATGTGTGCATGTGCATGCATACATTGTATGTGTGTGTGAGTGAGAGAGAGTCACTGTGCATGTGCATGTGTCTTACTGCTCCTTATTGTCTACCCCACACTGTAATTTGACAATACATGCATAATGCAACAGCAAGTCGATTGAGAAGTCTTTTGTTCTTTCCAGGTTTAACAAATAGACCAACATCACAGAACCTTTTCCAGCGAGTTTATAGACCTGGAAATGGTTGTTCCTTGCTAAACAGTCGTTCAGCGCAAGGTGAAGCACAGCCTGCCTGAAGCAGGCTATAACCACGGGCAGTCAAAGTGTCAGAAGCCTCTTTCAAATGCAAAGATAGTGATAAATCCTGTCCTTAACTACCATACATAACACATTGCATAAAAAGGCTTTTAAAGCCCACTACCTCATGCACTCGGTCATAATTTTCACTATCTCTCTCCCTTGTCTGCCTTAAAGAAGCCAGGACAAGTTTCAAGGTCAGGCCAGAAGTTGACGCGGCCGGATCATGTGACGGTCCACGTGCCCGTGAGGTGCCTCGTAACACGTCCGAATTAAGCTAATTTATGTTGCTTATCTGCACAGTTTGATCGCTGAAAGGTAAAGCACTTAAAGTAGGACTCCTGATAAGTGCATCAGCACTTGCTGGAGGGGGTGTTAACTTGTTAATGATCCTGCCGAACTCATACATCATGTCAGCTAGTCTCTTTACTGCTCCGTTCTGATGGTTCAGATAGTGATAATGTTCGGTTTGACCTACATATTCAATGTCACCAGCACTGTTGCATGTTAATTTTGAACTGTGTAAAGTCGGTGTCACTCAGACGTGTAAACCATGCCTCAGCATTTTTGTTCAAAAGTGTCAAAACTACAGGAAGAAACCAGTTAGAGCATATATTTAGTACTAGATTTAGACTGAAGTTAGCATTCAATCACAACTAACATTAGTATGTTTAGGTAGCTGTTTTGCCAAAAAGTTATATTATTAGTTATGGGGTTAGGGGATAAAGTTAAGTGTCTACTTGCTATAATTCCATTCATTCAATATCAAACGTTCGAAAATCACTAGGCAAAACTTTTTCAAAAAAGTTTATGCAGCCAACATGTAGTTGCAAGAGGAAAGGCCACTAGATCATAGTTATTACTCAATCTGTAATAGTACGAACTGCAAGGGTAGCAGGTGCAGGTTGTATGAAGTCTTCAATCTTTCTGAGACCTGACGATCCTTCAGTACAAGTTCTGAGGAAAATCTTTTGATACGACTTCTATATTCAGTCAGGAAGGCTGGTGCAGTAATAGTGGAATAGATCATGCACTTTTGTGGCCTTATGCATGCTGAGGAGGTCTTACATCTTGAAAATCAATCGCGGGAGAAAAACGAGACCTTAACCTCTCTGATTTCGGTGCCTAGGATCGATCTACCCGATGTTGTCCCACTGTAGTGTAGCCTAGACACAAGTTCTCCCTGTACTTTCACCCTTGGAAAGTGCCGCGGACACTGAGAAATTAAACCACTGCTTACATTTGGCTTTGGCAGATTAGGCGCTCTAATTGGAGCCCGAATTTACCGCTCTAATTGATCCTGTAGGTTGCAAGTAATTGCAGGTGGACATGTATCATCCTGATGATGAAAACTTGTTCAATCTAGTAACTGATCTGCAGCTTGGCAGGATACCAGAGCTTGTATCCCTGGATAATGTTACAGGCACAACTGGTACAGCTACTAGGTGCAACGAAGCATGACTGGAATTCGTAATCACTGCTCTGAGTTGTCTTGAAGAGGGACCCTATCCTCTAAACTTGACGTTTATGCCCTACCTTGTTCGGTTGAGGGATGACCCGGGAAGAAATGGGCGAAAATTGATGGTTTGTTCCTAATTTCCGTTCGGACCCGGTGTACAAATGGAGCGACATTGGGGAGATGCCGTATGCCTGTAAGAGGGTGTTAAAGCTCTCAGTTGGGCATCATGAGGCCGTTTGCAGGACCTCTTACAGCAATCTTGTCATTAGGCGTCTAAAGATATCGGAATTTCGCAGTATGAAAAGGCCCCCATGAGCAAAAGGCCGCCATCTGTGGCTTTTAGTGGATCCGCGCAGCACTTTTCGTACGACGTGCTGTAAGCATGGCATAAAGCTTACCAGGCCATTTGTGTGCGCCTTCCTCGTGATGGGACCTTAAGGCTAGCAAGGACCTGTAGATGGAAGACCTTAAGAGGCAGTTAGGATCATCCGCAAATGCATAAGACCACAAGGAAGGATCTGACTGCTAACAACTTCGTGCAAGATATTCCTTATTGGAACGGGAAAGAAAATGGTCCAGACAACATTAAGGGTGGAAAGAATGACCCCTAGCAGGTGTTGCCATTATGTCTAGGAAGACTTGTTTTATATGCACCATTAAGGTGCTTCAGAGGAAGTTCAGGGATGTTCAGCAATGTTGTTGCTGTATGTAGCAATATTCATTTCCTTGCTGAGGTCGTCAAATCTTTCGACAAGTGCACAAGGACCCAAAAATGTATTTATGTTTGTGTGTGTGTGTAGGTGTGTGTTTGTGTTATATGTGTGTTTGAGTATGTGAGTTATGTGTGTGTAACAGATGCCAGGTGTCAATTGTTAAAATGAGCAACCCGTGTAACAACAGGTTGAGCAGGGGTCTATATAGTGTAGGTGCAAATATTTCTTTAGATCTTCTTTTTCGAGTCAACAGTCTCTGCCTATTTTCAATTCCTCTGCTCTGCACTTTTGTTTGATCAACTTCCTTGCACATTTACATTTACTTCCTTGCTTCTAGAGAGGAGTCTATGGTCAGGTAGGATGTTTGACCGGTTTAGGCCGCCTGATCTGTCTCTTCTTCAACAACTGTTATCATAGGTTTGTGTGGATGGCCAAATGTTCTGTGATAATACTTGACGGGATGATTCTCAATGTGCTAGTCAAATCTTGCTTTGAAGGGTGCTTTCTAATTATACCTGTGCACCTTGTCTTGTTCCCCCCGACTGGCACTTTCCTTTCCATACCTGACGGTCAGTCCTTGGTCCTTTTTTTTGGTAGGTGTTTTTAAAAACAGTTCTTGTAAAATGTAATGTTACGTGCACAAAACTGTATGGGGTTGTTGTGAAAATGAGGTTTTCCGACCCTAACGGTTACATCGAGCCGTAAATCTCATTTGGAAGATCTATCCCTTCGCGGTCACAATCCTTTCCACTTCTGCCAACGGCCATCCGGGTGGCATAAAAGGCAATTGGGGTTCCGATTGTGGAAATAACGGGGGAAATTTGCGACGCCAAAGCGTGCAATTTTGCCCACCGTGGCAGGGGGAAACAAAAGCAAGACAAATGGTAATGACACCGGCACTCTCCGTGTATAAATCAGAGGAGGGTATTTATCAAGGGTAGCATTGCAGGAACGTGATCCCGACTCATATTCCCAGGCCGACTTTGCTACAGTGAGTCATGCCACATGTTGCAACATTAATGTAGCACTTTATACCGGCCATATTTTTTCCCATGACGGCAGGATGCATGTATATAAGTCAAGAAGCCGTCCGGTCACGCATTTCGGTTCAGGAGGATGATTGAGTTGGGTGGATGATCAGACCACGCCAGGTTTGTGAAACAAAAACAGCGTCAGATAATGACGATGACCATAAACTTCAAAACGGCCACGATATGGCATTAATTCAACATGACGTTCGTTCAAACCACTAAATGCCTCAGGCATGACGTCATGTGGTATCAAAGCTGCTTACCTTGCCATGAAAACAACTGCTGTCATTTCAAATGAGCTAAATATAACCTGATCAATAGATAGATTGACAGTTATCTACAGTATACTCCTTCAGCTATATGGATTATAAAATTATCGCATCCATACCTTCAGCAGAAAATCCTTACTTGAAGCAAAAACATCTTTGGTTTAAGGGAAATTTTTTAGAAAAAAAAGAAAAAAAAGTAACATTACCATTTTGGATAACAGAACTATGGACAAGAGAAACCTTTGCAAGAGGAATCTGCCAATACATGTAATAGCTAGATTTATTTAACCATAATGTACTATCTTATGGTGTCATCATAGTTCCTAATACAACCATATCCAATTTTTTTTTGTCATGTCCGTATCTTCTACGGCAGGTGTAAAGTAGCTGGCCACACCTCTGTTGTTGGTGTGACTGCATAATTGATCCCCAAAATGTTGACGGATATTTCTAGACCAATCAGCTCATATAAGATCCCTGACAAGACGCATGGGCCTTGAAGAAGTGGCTGTGTTTTGAACAATGGTGATGATTTGTCATTGGTGCTTGAAGTCAGGGGTTAAAAGGGTTATTGACTGCCAGAAACTCAGCTGAGTTCATTAGGGAAGAGAGATTGAAGACCGCATTACGTTTCGTGACACTGGAGGTTGTAGGAATACCACAATTCAATATCTTCAACACTTTGAGAAAGGGCTAGGTACTGACCTCCATTTCTTCTGCCTATATGAGGGGCAAATGTCAAGTAAGGGTCAACATTGGCATCAAGTTGAATCCCAGGTTGAATCTATCAAGGGATTATCTGTAAAACAAGGTCACATTTTCTCCGTAGAATGATTATAGCAAGGTGTGCCTTTCCTAGGCAAGCACGATATAAGCTGGTGCTCATGCTGTGCACCTATAAACCATGAATCACCTGCTAACATCATACCAAGCAATGCTCACGGAATGAGGAGTTCCCAGTTAGCTGCGCGCAAAAAATGAAAAAGAATTAAACGGTGAGCTCCCCCACCCATCAGTTCAGCTGGACACAAGCCACGGAGCACGGACAGGTCACGACCCCTGGTTTATGGGACCCTTAGTGAGATATGTTAACAAGTTCAGCCTGTCCATCTTTCCTGGATACAGACTAGGTCAGGACCAATAACGTTATGGGCCACCTTGCAGCTGAGGTGCAGTAAAACAAACTTAAGGTCGGGGGGGAAAAAGCCCCGGCCATTTTCTGTGGTTGAGTCTAAAAGGGGTCACTGACCCGTATGCTTAACCCTTGTGTTCATAAAGAACACGTTAACACTAACATCCAATCTGTTTACTGTTATACTATCATAAAACCTGAAACGCTTCACACAAGGACAAAGGAACATTGAACCTTTGAAGAGGTCCAAAGAGAGTTTGGGATCTGAAGGGAGACCTCCTGTCAAAATATGGGCCATTTTGGGTAATTGATTCACCTCTCTATGTGTCAATAGTGCTAACTTGTCTTTCCTTGAGTTCAGGGCAACAGGGATTAGATTTGCACTACCTGAAAGGACAATTTGCTGTAATCAATGCAGCTTTGTATACCGGTAATCTTGCCGCTGATGTGCATAGTCTAGTGCTTCACCAGGGATAAAAAGAAAACAAACTGATGAAAAATAGTGGTCTCAATGGAAATGTTCACTCCAGAGCTAATATTTGTTAATTCTCGATCCGAAAGAAAACACATCGAAATAGGAATACATGTACTACCTCATCTAGTGAAGCAATAAACTATACAATATTAGCAACACCAACATATTTGTAGCTCTGAATATTTACCTACTGGGCAGAATGGAATGAAGTAGACACTATAATCCAAGCTATATCACTATGTACTGAAACATTAGTCTAACAGATTGGTACTAAAGCACCTGTGATACATTACACAATCTAAAAAGTACTTTAAAGGTTTACAAAACTAACCTGGGGTTTGGCCTTGATACTTAATTGGAATTGTGCTGTGCTTCAACAACTGCAGTAGTTGCAGTGGTAGGTGTGCAATTGCACAGTCATATTCAGTGCAGCTGTATCACAATTTTCCTTTATAGCTATTTTTGAGAGACCAAAATGGATAGTGTCATTGTTGAAGGTGGGGGAAAATGGGAAGTGAACCTGGATTATGACACACTTTCTTTCTTCCATAACAGAGGGTTATATTCTCTGACACCGTAAGTAGGACACCAGAGATCTGTCTTCAGAGTGAGCCGACCGGTCAACCAAATCATCAGTCCTAAATGGAAAATAATCCCTGCACTGAAGTGACCATTCTCGCCCGCCACACTTCATCTTGCTCGGAGCCAGTACTCCTTGCCTTCCCTCTTATGGCCACAGCAAGTAAATTTTATGGATGACGTTCTCTGGACACCCTAAATCTAATGCGAGAGCGTGAAAAAAAATCAAGAAGGGCTGAAAAAAAAGATGCCTAGATTTAAAATATACTAGGGACGACAAATGTTAGGACATAAATTGAGTGAGGTAACAATGTTACAACCAACAAGTCTTTTATTTGTCATGAAAACGGCAATAAATCAGTGGAACAGCAGTTGTTGTCCTGCCCTGTTTCTTTCCTTTCATCACATCTTCTAATTTTGTAATTTGCGGCACTATGGTGACTTTTTAGTCATAGTTGCAGGAAGCAAAATTTATTGTTTTTTTCTGTGAACAGGCAAAAATCAATGTGCGCACAGATGTCATCCATAAGAATTACTTGCTGTGGCCTAACCATGGTTGAAACATCTCTCCTCATTACCGACACTGCGGATGGCACAACTAGGGCAGGGAGGACCAGGATGAATGAACACGCATCATGCCGAGGAAGAAGAGCGATTCCCCAAGCCTTTGGCTACAATCTACCAGCAGTGCTCCCCATGCGTCATCCTGACAGAAGAAAGACATTTTAATATCAGAAAGTATAGAAGGTCAGAGGGACTCTATCTCATTTTGATAATGGGTCTTGGAAAGAAATACCAAGAGGATATGATCCCATTGACCTTAAGGGGGAGAAAAATATGGTTTCAATATTGGAGAAGCAAGAGATCAGTGGGACAGAGGCTAATAACTATAATTCTTTGCTTGTGTGAATAGATTTTCTCCGTGCGGTCGTTATGCATGCGCCCGTAATTTGTGGAAAGTTGGACGGTGTGATATTAGTTCAGAAATTGTGCACGTTGAGTCAAAATAAGTTTTCACATGGTACTTGTTATAAAAAGAGCCGTTGAGAGTCGAATTCATCATTGCGATAACCTTCAGAGAAGCTGCTATTGATAACAACAGTGCACAGAGTGTTCAGGAAATTTGTTTTCCTCCCTTTACTGATATCAGAAGCACAGTGATCTCCGATATATTGAAAATGCACTTACCCACAACAAAATAGCACTTCATCTCTGGCAGATAAGACATTAATATTCTCCTATCGTTGCTGATGTCCCATCAGAAGCACATCATATATGCATGCCTCCTATGGCACATTTATTATTAGAAGTGCAGAGGATCAACAGCAATATGAGGGGATACATGATGGGAATCCCTGCACCATCTGTTTTTTATAGGCACTCCTCTTCTGTTTCTGCTAGACAATTGTTATCTATAGGCACCACAGCATGGTTTGCATACACCTTGTAGTTTTCAAACTTCAATCATCAAACCTGCGTAAAAATACAATTTGTTTAAGTGGTTTAATAAGAGTTTTGGACAATTTTTAGCTGAAGAATTTCCAATGAATGGAATTTCAGGTGAAGGTGACCGAGTAATAAACTACGTGATTTGCGATGTCGTAATCTACAATGGCATTGTAAATATAAGTTTTATTACATCAGTAGCTTACAATATTGTGACATTTAGAGAATGTGTATTATGGATGTATGTATGTATGTAGAGCTGTGTACATCATCAGAAAAATATTGTTTGCCCTTTCAAGTTTTAGATATACTTTCAAAAAATTGCTTTAATATTCCAGCTGTTGTTATTATTTCCTTGATGGAAAGCTTACTAGTTCCACGTAAGCTCTTTGGTATTTGAGTTTTCTTGGCACAATATTGAATTTCAGCAATCGTTGTAACCACATGAGGTATACAAGTAATCTTCCCGGATCATAAATGGAGTCTCACAGCTTCTTTCTGTTGTTCAATTACAGAAAGAATTAGAGCAACCATCTGTCTTTGTTTCCTTGCTGTTATTGATGTCTCCTGGCGGAGCCCACTAGATAATCATTAGCTGAAAACACTCTCAAGAAGTTGTGTCGTTTACCAAATGCTTTACTCATCAAGAAAAGCTGCAGAGCCATTGTTGCTCCATTTTCCAATTTGTTATATCACCATGGCATTTTAGGGTTGAGGAAGTGGATGTGTTTGAGAGTGACTTGGCATCAGGTTTACTTTATGAAACTTGGCTTACCAGTCTATGTTGGAGATAAAATGCATACAGAATTCTCGGAGCTAGTTATGAGTTTCATCCATCATTTAGTGACATTTTGTCCCCTGGGCTTGGGGTGGAGTATATGCAGAATTCTAGGAGCGTGACTGGTACTAAACAAAAATTCCTGTGCATAAAACGTTACAGCCTTGTCTGAGAAACACAAATAATAACTGCAAAATATACTGTACCAGGAAAGATTCACCATCATGGTTTTTATGTGTTTTCATATTGTTTGATGTGCTTTTGATATCTCCATGTTATCTGTATTTTTATTTGAATCATTTATCACATCATTCCCAACCACATCTTCGAAGAGGACTCTTCCCATTCCATTTTTCCTATCATCTGTGATCTAACAGTAGGATGGAATACTGGTTTGTACACATAATAATACATTTTGTACTTACTGGACCATGCAAACTTACAACGGTTACTAATCCTATATTAGGCCATGTTGATTTGATTATATGGATGACATCCTCCGGGAACCCCAAAATTGATGCGCGCGTGCGAATAAAAAAAAAGTTTTGCACAAAAAAAAAAGTTGTTTTCATTATGAAATCTACGTGGTCATGAGGGTTGAGCAAATGGGACAGAATATGGTTTGGCGAATAATCTAGTCTTCAAGTTCATTTCTTTACAATTTCGTCTTTTTTCCTTTGATTTTGGCATTCTACGACATTGGTATGGTTTTTTTGTAACTTACGATATATTTTTGCTCATTTTGCAACTGTTTTGTACGATTTACAGTATAGTATGGTTGAAAACTTTTTTTTTGAAACGGCCGAAAATTCATGCGCGCGCGGATGTCATCCATATAATCAAATCAACATGGCCTTATCTGAAACAAAAATAGAAAAAATGCAGCAAAACATTAAAACACTCCACAAATTAGACGCACACGGTC
>NW_017802380.1:2358136-2422855 GCF_001625305.1 Branchiostoma belcheri | reverse complement strand
TGAAAACTTTTTTTTTTTGAAACGGCCGAAAATTCATGCGCGCGCGGATGTCATCCATATAATCAAATCAACATGGCCTTATCACAAAACTAACGGTTATCAAAAAAATTTGCTAGGTCCTGTATTCACATTTTTATGATCTGGGGATTTTGCAGAACCAAGGAGTTTTAAAAGCCTCTCTCCTTTTGATTTTTAAACCTCCTTGCCAGAACCTATAGTTATCTTTGCTGTACCAGTAAAAACATGCCACAGAGTCAGCTGAAGTTCAAGGTGAGACGGCTTCTGTCAGAAAAAGGTGATAAAAGTGTGTCAAACTGCCTCCAGAGACCGCTACACATGTAAGGACATTTTGTGGTGCTTATGGAAGATTAAGCAATTGTTGATACATTAGATCTCCCTCGTAAAGGTTATCTTAATCTGGCCAATTTGTTTTGGAAATAAATTCTACAAAATGCAGCAGATGTTATGCATTTATAAAGCAATTAGGTACCATTTTAGAGTAGCAGAACATGATTATGAAGTTCCACAAACCGTGTCATGTCACAAGGGTGAGATTTACATAATTTTTCTTAATCTTCCGGAAATGAGGAGATCTTTTTGGCATAAGAGGTTGTTTAGGACTATTTGTTGTCGGGTTCCCCGTGGCATTGAATCTCTCTCAGGGGTCTCCTTAATCTTACTCACAGGATAATTACTGATTTCATGCTTGGTGGCCAATTAACTAGAAGTAAGCCTCAAACAGCCAACACAAACAATGCAAATGAGCAAGCAATATTTCACTGGTTTAATGTCTGCATTTTCAGTACGCTAAAATGATATTGGAGCATGAAGTTATATTTCATCACGTATAATATATAGATATTTCCCATAAAACTGTAATTTCTAAACAATAATGTTTCCTCTCAGATAATCACGTCTTCCTTCTTTTAATTCAGATTCTGCACAGTATCTCCCTGGTGGTTAATGTCTCCAGTGAGAGACAGTAATGTCGCGGTAAACTCATAAAATTGCAAATCGTAACCAGCGAGATGGTCATGGACCGAATCGTTGACGTAAACCTGCTTTTACCCTCATTAAAAGTGTTAATTTCCTGGATAATACGCTTAAAGTACGAACGCGTGCGAGGCAAAATTTTCGAATTCTACCACAACACACGGCGTAACTCCAGAATATCAAAAGCTGCATCAACCTTGCATTATGTTAAGTAGGACATGAAAAGGTACAGCTGTCCTGGGGGCATTTTCCCAAAAAGCATGCAGACTTATCACAGGAGAATTACTGCACTGATAAAACTTCCACCCAGGGAGTGTAATGGCGTCATAAATCTGTCAAAAAGGAGTTTTTATTACTGCATATCTATCCATGGGAATCAGTGGGGTGGGTTCAACTCAAGGTTACCCCCGAACGAGTATCACATTCCTACAGAGTTGAAGAAGAAAAACAAGCGATCTGCCTGCTTCAATCATTGTTAAAGACAATACAGAACGCTCTTGATTCTTTATCACGCGAAATCGTTGTTTTATGAAGCCAGGGCGTAGGAGATATGCATGGCTCTGATATGTAAATTCAATTATTTAGCATATTTTGTAGGTCAAAGCTCCAATCTGCTGAGCAGCGTGTCTTTAGTGCATGGATGGTCGTGTGACAAATGGTCCGCGAAACTTTCTTGTATCAAGTTTCCTGCAACACCTGCTCATGGGAAGGTACAAGATGAGGATGCGCAACTTGCATTTATCTCTCCTATATTGACACATAGTACAAAAATTAGCATGTATTGGATATCGTGGGCCTATGCTTGTTTATTTGGTGAAATACCACAGCTTAGATGCGGATCAACAATGGATTAGATGACAAAAACTGAGGGAAATGTTAATAAAAGTAGCTTTCCCCTTTCATTTAATGACTTTAACCTTGAAGTATGTATATGCAAAGGTGGCCTCTACATCAATCAATGAGATCCTTATCTCAAAATTGTGCTTGGTTTAGCAGGATTATAGTGTTGCTGCAATTCACTGCATTTTCCGTCTCCTCACTCCGGTTGACAAATCCACAGTCAGTAGCCGACATTCAATTCACACAGCCAATCTATAGAACCCCAGCTTTATCAAGCTCGGGAAAATGAAACGGTCGGACACGTTTTGTGGCAGGAAAATAGTAGTCTTTTATCCGTGCATCCATTAACACCCCCTGAGCCCAGCTATGTGTATGCTCCATTATCACAGTACCACCATGGAAACTTTTGGGATACAAGGTGAGGTGGCGATAGTGCCAGATAGAGAACATTAGTCTCTTGAAAGCCCTAAATGAGGGAGAGAAATGTCACTGTGGCAAGAGCAGCCTGAGGAGAGGCTTTGTTAGGCTTATCAGAGGCTTTGTGATACAAAAGTAAATGTGCTGCTGCCTGATTCTAGACGAGCCGACATATTTCTTTCTTAACCACCGACTCACATTTCTTCACTCAGGTTTCAAAGCAGAGATCCGTACAAGATATGTTTCAGCCAGGAAGGTAGGTGTAGCCTCCAAAGCAAAGCAAGGCTATCTATTTGCGTCATGAGCGGCCAAGTGACTCTCGTGAAATAATATGCGTAACATGATATAGGATATTGAATTTACAAACATCCATGTATAATGGCAACAGCAACAAAGCATGAAGGTATGTACACTGGTAAACTGGTTTCTTTGTGGTTGTCCGAGTGGAAACTGATATTTTTATAGATGCACGGTTAGTAACAAATGGAGCACAAATATGACAGAAAATGACCTGGCTCTAGCGTTATTTGTAAACCTAAATGCAACAGTATAGCCCCCTTGGGCCCACCCTAAACAACCGACCTAAAGAGTCCAGTATAAATCAAAATGACCAGACCCTTATAGATTGCAACCATTACAGAATTTGGCCGTAATGTGACCATAAGCCATCACCACTCGGCCATTAGCAAGGGGGGTAATGTGGCCACTGGGAGTCCGTGGGCAGAAATATGGCTACTGATTGTACGCGGAGCGGTCACGAGGTCCCCGCCATGGCTGA
The DNA here is from genome assembly GCF_001625305.1 of Branchiostoma belcheri. Taxonomy (NCBI): domain Eukaryota; kingdom Metazoa; phylum Chordata; class Leptocardii; order Amphioxiformes; family Branchiostomatidae; genus Branchiostoma; species Branchiostoma belcheri. Next base: position 2,419,827 of record NW_017802380.1, on the reverse strand, counting down.
AGCACAATAAAGTATTGATTCCTGTAAGTAAACTATGGTGACCCAGCAAATCCATTGACACACGCTACGGGAAATTGGTCTGGACCTGCGCACTGCGATCCCCACGGCCCGGCTAAATGGGATCTTCATGTAAATCTCCTCATTTATGACACCAGTGTTGCGTGTAAGGCACATAAAATGAGCAAGTTAAGTACTGATAATGGGTGTAAAATGGTTTAACCTATGTGCTCAGTGCGAATCCTTGCGGGTGTATTGACTTGCCCAGGGCATAAAGTTCCCGGCTACAGTGTCTCTTAGGAACACTTGGAAGGAAGTGCACTCTTGTGTCTTGGTGTAAGCAGGATCTTAACATGTTCTTAACAAAAAGGAGGATGAAGCAAGCAACAAAGAAGCTCACTTTAGATAAGACTAGGAAAGCAAGTCGGGTAGTGTTAAGGAATGTGACGTGAATACATAATAAGTACTGGTCAAAGACTGGCCAGCCATTGACAATGACTGGGTTGCATTACAGAAAAGACTGGTGGTGAAGATAGGCCATTGATCTCTTGGTACCTCTAACCAGTGGTGTTGTGAAGAATGGCACATTGATTGGAAAAGGAACACTTTTACTGAAGTTCATAACGCACCACCAGGAAAGCCACCAATGTTTCAGCACCAAGGAAAGGGACAGCTCTCCACCTTTCTCATCAAGGCAGGAGGGTAAACTCTTGTGGTGCTGCAAACAATTGATTGCAAGCAAACACTTCAATTTTCACTAACCAAATTCAAAGCATAGGAAAGCCACCATTATTTCAGCACCAAGGAAAGGGACAGTTCTCCACTTGTCTCATTAGGCATGTGGGGAAAACTCTTGTGGTGCTGCAAAGAGATCATTCAGTTTCAAAGGCTACATCCAAAGCATAGGAAAGCCACCATTATTTCAGCACCAAGGAAAGCTCTCATCTTGTCTCATCAAGCCATTTAATTCTTCCTCATTTCAAATGCAACACTTAATAATGTAGGAAAACAAAAGATGTTATATCAAAAATGTTTAAAAGACAACGCAGGGGTTGGTTCAAACTTCCGAGTTTGCTCAGATTTATTTATGCACACCACATGCCAAGCCGTGTAAGGTCACTGTTGACTACATCAGGCCAGCTTTTACTGTAAAAACCAAGTTTCCTTCCCTCCTGCAGTGTCTAGACTTGTCTGCTGGTTCTTTACTTTGATCAAGGTCAAGGGTCAATGTCGTGATGATGCAATTTGCCATCTGGACTCGCTGGGGACAGCGGAATGTCAAAGGTCAGGTCTGTGAGTAGCCCTATCCTGGCCTCTGTCCCTTCCAACCCCCATTACCGCTGAATTGCACTTTGAGGTAAATGCGTGTGTGATGTCTGAGAGACCCTCAGCTTGTTATGTTGTGTTGTGTTTGATGTGTACTTGGCAGGCATATCAATACATGTAACACCACATAAAGCTGGAAATTTAAATCTCGTAACTCCCATCCCAAAACTAAAAGATCAGACAGACCCATGGCAAAAGCATAGGTTGAGGACTGCTGCCATTTGAGAAACGGACACCTGAAAATCATATGAATATTTCATTATTTGGGGCTATTCCATTTAACAATGTCAGGAAAGGTCACATTCTTTTTACTCCTGGTATTTCAATATTAAGCAATCTTATGTACTGGGCAATCATTGATATGCAAATTCCAAGCCTGATTTTAATCTTGATTTCTTTTTTGTTCTACCTTGGTTCTATGTTATATGATGGTCAGGCTTCACTTTTGTTTCACTTATTTTGGTATTATGATTTCATGCGCAATGTATGCTACTTAAGTTACCTTGCTTTTGTATTATTTAGTAACTTTTGTAACTTTATAAGTTACTTTTGTTGATTATTTGTATTAGTTTGAGTTTGATGTTTTTGTTTGGGGTCTTCCCCAGGCCCAGGGCTCATTGAAAAGCGCCCCACGGGCGATATGTATCCCCCTGGTTAAATAAATAAAAACAAACAAACAATTTCAATTACTCTATCACTATATAAAAACTGTGCCGAACCCAAATCTCAATTCTAGGAAAAACTGACTACTCTCATCTGATATATCCATTGATAAAGATACTACATGACACTCCAACGACAGTGTTTAGAATTAGCATAGACAAGACCATTACTGCATTATAGATTTCTCATATTTCTGAGGGAGAAGATAGACACTTGAAAGAACATTTTTTTAGACCTGTAAGACCATTTCATTCAGCAATACATGTTCACAGTCGTCAAATGTACATTCAGGAACAATGTATATTCTCTTGACTACAATACCTTGAAGCAACAATTGCAGGCAATAGAATGTGTGTCAAAACCAGTCATACCGACAAAAGCCAGACACACAGAAAGTACTCTGTGATTTAGGCCACACGAATTTAATTCGTTGGTTCCCGGATTTTTTCAGAAAAAATATGAATCGACAGGGCGAAAAAAAATAAAGATAAAAACAGGTCTAGGCATCCTATTATAGGCTTAAATGCTACAAAATGAGCCATGAAGTCAACACAAAAGGCTGGGTTAAAATTTAAACATTGAATTTTGAACTTTTAATCAAACCACTGCAATGATAGATGGGAAAACTGTAACAACTAGGAAGAAAAGGACTTTCCTCAACTGTTGGGGGGCAAAACATGAGCATTTTTCAGTTGATTCAGGACCAGAATCAAATTATTATTTTTTTTTTGCAAATCAGAAAAAAACGAAGAGGCGATCCGAGAACCAACAAATTAAATTGGTGTAGCCTTAGCAAGATATTGACGGATCACTATCACACAACATTTCCATCCATCACAGAAATACAACACATAATGGACAGGTTTTGGGTGGTAACAACTGCCTTTGTTTTCTAGAAACCCTGACTCATTTATTGTGTCTCTGTTTAAGTGCTCCCATGGGGGATTGGCCATGTGGATTTCCTCACATAATTAAGCACAACAGTTTCCCTAAAAGGCACAGGATAGAGGTGTCCATATAAAGAACAATGTCAGAGGACTACATGACCTTCATTTTAGTTACTATTGTTTTCATTGGGTAAAAACACAAACCTTCATACTAATTTTTCAATCAATACCAGTAGGAGCTTTGTGTTGCAGAACATGGTACATGGCAGACATCTGGTAAATGGACTGCCTGATGTGCACTTCATATTTCTCAGTGGGAGACAGAAATAACTTTACATTATATACACGCAGAGAAGGGTCGAATGAGGTAAAGTTTAAAAAAAGTGTCATATCGAGCAGTAAAACACAGAATTTACTGCACTGCGGTGTTGTGACTGCCTACATAACATGATCTTTGGTCACATAAATGTCATTAGTTACAATTTTACGGCCGTGTCAATGCTATCACAAGAGTATATGGCTGTATATCTATCAGTATTAGCTCTACTGGAATCCTGATATTTCACATTTTATGTGTTGCTGATTGCTCATTTTTCACCAGGCAGAGCCCCACATAAAATTTACTGCAAGAACCAGGCGTCTGTCAGCTTTTCTGTGACACAGATGCCCTCTACCTTATCTGTGAGATCACAGCCAAGAAGTGGGTTGACTTCGCTTAATATATGTTTACGAGCTTCCGCGCTCAATTACATTCGCAGAGCATGCCCCATATCAAAGTCATCTCGTGTCAGAAACACTTAGCAGTTTGTTCACACTTCTTTTTATGGGGTGGTGAAGATGAGTTTTCGTGATGGGTCATGTGTTTGACCTTGATCTCCATAAATATGCACGATAAGATGCTATGGAATTAACCGAGAAACTGCCTGTGAGGAAACAATCAAGTGTTCAGCTGTCAAAAAGGCTGCACTGGTACATATCACCCAGTCGGAGGCTAATGCCACATGTTGTGGGCTGATTCATTCTAAACTTTGGGGAGGAATGCACCTTACTTTTTTTCATTTAGAATAACTGCTGATATTCTAATTTTATGATAATATAACCTTTTGTTTGTTTGCTCTACAAACCTGAAATATGGGAAGGAATTCATAGTTTTCATATTGGAAAATTGCTGCTGTGCCCAATTGTACTACAACCACTATCATCAATTGTCCACAACCATACTGGTAATGGTTATACTGATGTTTATGTCTTACAAAGATTGCAAGCATCTGTCCTTGGTGCTGAACAGTCGGTTGCACCAATACCAACTGATGGCTCCCATTCTTATCCATCAAGGACCAACCGTAACATTCCTATTGATTGTTCTATATAGATTGAACCAATTTTTCCCTATGTAGCTGGTCTAAAACAAACACTTTATCCCGCATGGACCCATGCAAGGGTAGAATAGAACATCTGGTTCATGTTTTAATGCAGCCAGCGTAAGAAGGTTGCTTCCTAAGGGATTTCTGTAAACCTGCTCTGGATACGCTCTAGTTCTGATAAATCTGACATTAAGACGAATAATGGTCTTTTCTGACCTTTGATTCCCGGACAGCTGCAAAGAATAACAACATAAATACATTTACTGCACACTATGATCCTTGTCATAACCTTTTAACTCTTCCTTTTCACTGCAAAGCCACAACATGATTCGGTTTATTTAAGAGTGGTTACTGAATACCTAACTAGATGCAAATAGGTTAATAGATGGGTTCAAAGCTCCCATTGATCATCAGCAGACAACAGAGTAAAGAAAAAAGATTACGAAAAGAAGACACCGAGCTGTGTGGATGACCACTCATCTGTCAAACCAAACAAGTTAGACAGGAAAGCTATCACCCATGAAAATTGACTTCTGCCAGACCCAGTGTTCCACAAACTGTATTATAACCCATCCCGTCATTGGCTGAGCAGAAAATGTAAAGTGTTGGACGAAGAAATGAGCCAATCATGTGCGGTCTTTCATTTGCACCTAGGCTCAACATTTGAAATAAAGATGGAGATTTATCCGCAATCAAGCAGTGAAATTGACTTGTGAATACGTTTACTATCGGGATCAGGGATTCCTGCTGACGGCAATGAGAAAGGCTACTGCCTCGCCTGCCATTGGTCCACGCTAACATCCTACTTCCACATATAAATTGGGTGCTTAAAAACGTCAATAAACCAAGCTGCTGGCAATCCCAGTCCACAATTAATAACCACATGCTGCAGCCAACACTGCGGGTGTCAGAGGTGCCTCACAATGTTGCTCTGATACATTTCACAGAAATAGTTCTAAGCTTTGTGCCTAGAAATTATATGTTTAAGTCTAAAGAACCTTCACCTACTCTTCTTTCCACCAGCAAGAGTCACCGCAGTTGCAGTACTATGGACCTTACCTCTGGAACACACTTCCACTACAGTAACAACAACTCATTAGTCTCAGGACTTTCAAACAGATCATTAGGAATAGAACTTGATCTAGTTGATGTTCTGGATGTTATATTTATTAATTGCTTTATGTACTGTGTATCTGTTGTGTGTACTTTTATGTACATCCAAGATTATCTGAAAAGCAGGCCAAAATGACTTGAGTTGTAATTTTGCAGCCATGACATTAGCTTGAATGTACAACAAGCAAACCTAAAAAGCTGACTAGAATGCCAACCTTCCTTGAAGAAGTCAACAATAAAGGCCAATAATGTTTTGAAAATGTCCACATAGATGTTAACATGTCTTCATTCCATTCTCTTTTTACCTGTAAAAACATCAAAGTTTTATTATGCTATAGCTGGCATTTACGGCCAGAGTAACATATGGCAGCACATACTGTAAAATGCCTTATATTGCCAAGGTAAATTTCAGCAATCTCTTCAAAGAATCACACTGAAAATCAACTCATGGGACAAGGAATGTTTCAGATAGCAGCAATGCATGGTTGTGTATATGTAAGTATCTATTAGTAAGTGTATGGATGAAACTTCTTTTGTACAAAGTTTATGGATGAAACTTCAAAAACTACACCTTGCAGCTACTGTCTAAAAGAAGCACTCAGAACTTATGCTGCTGTTTCAACAGTAATTTTCAGACACCGTCAATTCATATTAGGGACGACAATGTTACATTGATTGGTTATCTTGCTATCAGACAAATTTTGGGGCTACTTAATGCCTATCCCTTTCAAAAACAATGGTGTTACTGGGTTAGCTTCTGTGCATCTTTGATTCCCGAATGGCTTTAAGACAACTTAAATGGGATACCATGACTTTAAGTTCAATTTCTTGTGGATGTAGACATTTTGCCCCGGAACAACAACCTAACTTCATTACAGGTTTGTCTGCTACAGAAAAGCTTAATTGGCCACAGGGGAATGAGAGAATCTGGCATTAAAATTCACCACAACTTTTACTACACAACATTCACTCATAAAATCGCTCGATGACAGGACCTGGAAGACAGATTGCCAGTCCCTTAATAGCCAGAGTGTCAGAACTGTTTTCTAGAGTCATATTTCATCAGGACTGCTCAGACACAGTCAGGGTGTGAGCAAATAGAGTTGGACAACTGTCCCTTATCTGTTAACAGCCTGTGTTCTAGTTAGCTAGATGTATGAACTATGTTCTTTTTTATGGCTGGAGCAGACAAAAATAACTGTGTCTATGGTCTAAGGAATGTTACGAATTTAATGTTAGGTATGCACTTAGCAAGTATCATGCTTTATTGAAATGTAGAGTGAGGCATTATACTTTACTTCAAGAACAATACTGTTGTCTTCCCTTCTCCAGCTATATGGTCACCCAAACAAATCAGACTGCACCTAAAATTTCCAGTTTGTCAGTAAAACAGGCGATCACCTCAACGAGGTTTGATTATCGTTGCTTGTTATGTAACGTTATCACAGTTAATGACCCATATACAATAGGTTCAGTTTATGTGAGCTCTATTTAATTGGATAGAAGTAAATTGTGCAGACAACTTACATAACATTACATCAGAGGCTTTAAGGGATGAAACAGGAAGGCTCACAGTAACATTTGTTAATCTAGTAGAGTATTGAACTAAAGCCAAGAGTTTCAACAAAATGAAATTGCACAAGAACAACAGAAGATAGTTGAGGAGGAGATGAAGCAAAATGCACTAGCCCTTAATACTTTATTCCCACCATGATCTGCTGTTGAAAAGGCTGCCGTGATGTATCGTCTAATTTGCGGCAAACCAACAGTAGGAAATGAAGAATCAAGTCAATCCCTTCAAGATTAAAATTTGAGCCAACAAACATTCAGTAGCTGCTCATGATCTATTTGATGTACATTTTGTAGTGCCAAAAGAAAGCACTGCTGGGATATAAATGTGCCTTGACAACTATGAATCACAGCCTCTATCATCCAAGGGTAAGAAGAGTCTTCCATGCAAGTAATTATGATGATTATTCAGGAAGAAAAGCGTTGGTTCCGCCACTTCAATCATTCATGGGCAGGTAAGCTGCACACAGGCACAAATCTGTACCACCAAAGCCACGAAATCCGAAATCATGACAGATGACAGAGGAACTGAGAATCAGGGGCACTGGCAACTTTATTTATTCATAGCCTTTTAAACTTTTTTGGTAGTAGTTTCTGATGGCTTTTGACCCGCAGCCCCCTCCCTCCATTTTTCTGGAACTGGATGATGGGATAACTTTGTGGGCAAGAAGTGGCTAAAAAGACTTATGGCAAGTATCCAGGTTTGGGTACCATTAGGGAGTCAACTGGAGCATGGTCTTGCAGTCATGGGTTTTAGATTTTAGAAAACTCTCAAGAATTTAGCACGTCATTTAATTGAATATATAAGCTACAAGGAACGATTATACAAGCAATTGCCATGACATCATGGCTGGCGAGTGGTAGGCAAAAAGTGGGTGATGGTTGGCTGATTTGGCTACCAATAATTTGCATATATCTTTAAATGAATAATTTGCATATATATGATGAAAACAAAAACAGAGATCCCTTGTATGGAATCGACTTTCTTAAAAAAAATCCATACCATATTGAAGTCTGGGTCTGAGTTGAATTCAATTGTTCTCAGATGAGTTAATGATGACATATCTACAAGCAACACTATACTTACCGTCATATTGTACTTCTATTCCCTAAGACGTACTTGGTCGAAAGAGCTTTTATCAAATTCTGCGGTCCATTAGCCAAAATTGTTTTGTGACCCAGAGGATGGCGAAAAGTGCAGCACCTGTGTCACTCGGGTTAGCATTGATTTAACCACATCTCACAAAAATTGGCAGTTGGAGACGGATGTTGTGAAAAAGCCATTACGTTTTACTACCATTTCAACTTGCGGTTTGAACTTTCCTTTCTTGTGGGAAATGACACCCATCTATAAGGCACTGCCGCCTTAATGACATAATTGATCTCCTTTATTACACGCTATGTGTTTTCGTAAGGGGAGATCTATGGTTCTATTACAAAAATGAGTCATTAACAACCTGGCGCAAATGAGGTGTCTCCGTGCAAGATGTTTAAGCGCGGGAGTGTGAACTTCTCCATTATGTCGGCATATTTACTACCCAGCCATGTGCCAAAAAGCAGAACGCGTTCTAATTGGGTAACTTATTATCGTCGTTATCGCAAAACTCTGTTCGATAACTCCTAATGTAGTGTCAAGGATTTACAACGCTTTCAAGAGTGACTTCAATCAACGTCAAAAAGAGCATCCTGCTCAATGGTACTGGTATAGACCACAAGGGGAGTGAAGAAATAAATGGTAATGCTTGCTCAATAGTAGCGGCTGCAAGACTGATAAAGGGTAATCAACGGCTTGTGTGCCTCACAAATTACGCTGAGTGGTAATCTTGCTAATAAGGTAAAACGTACGCTCTAAATGACACAGTGATCACAAGACGAGACTGGGACCTCGAGATAAAGCTTCAATAATCACAGAAGTTTCCTTCCGTATCTAACTGTGCCGTGTGTTCGGTAACCGTACTTCCTTCAGGGAATCCATTTTGCGTCATTAGGCAGAGATTCTAAACATCGACTTTATAATGGCAGCGCAAAATCCCCCAGAGATGACAGACATACCAAGACGCCATCTTGTGATACCGAAGCTATCTGACATGACAAGACAATGACAGTGACAGATTGGCAAGAATAGTGGAGTGCGAAAATTCAATGTGCAAACAGATGGTGTGCCTAAGGTTAATAATGTGTACAAATTCCACCAGCAGTCTTTTGATCAGTGGTGCCTCACATTTTTGAGTCGCGAAGGAATGATAAATGATGCTGTTGTCAAGTAGTGTTACCAAGTGATATCCAGAATTGCACTTCTATAATGGGATGGAAGCCACGCAAAACTTTATCACAGTTTATTATAGACATCTAAAAACTACTGGTGAAACATGATTTACCACCACTCCTGCATGGGGAAATACAAAAATCCAACCCAAAAGCAGCAAAATAACAACAGACTTTGCTCCAATAACATGGCTTGGAAAGTTTGCAAGCACTCATCAAATGTGACCTTTCCACTATTAGAATACATGTCAGATATCAAACTCCTAATTATGACAATCAATCTAATAAGTTGCCAAGGGACAGGAAACATAATTTACCATTATCAAGAAGGCTATTAATTAGATACCAGGCTTAGTTCTTTCCTTACTTGTATGTCATTGCTTTTTCAATAAAGGAGGGGACTGAGATCGATACAGTCAGTGGAGGACATCGGCCCAAGATGTGAGGTTCCATGTCTCAGGTGTTAGATACAGGTGGGCTAATCCATAACCAGTGAGACTCCGGAAGCAGGTGACATGATCCAATATTTCCTGAACAGATCATTGAAAAAGAAATCAAGTTAATTCATTTATTCTTTAATAAGCAATCATCAGATAAGGGTATTCAGAGTAGATGCATGCATTCTGTTTCTTTTAATTTCATGGATCCGTGGAGTTTTTTCTGCAACAAAGCAAAGTACTGAATGTTAAATACACGTGTCTTATGATTTTCATTTTCCCTGCAAAAAAAATAACAAAATGTAAAACTAAAATTGGTTCTTGATTTGCCCTCTTCATTTTTCTTTATTTGCCAAAAAAAAATTAAGGTTCTGAATCAACTCCAAAATGCTCATATTTTGGCCCCCCATGGTTGAGGAAACTCCTCGGCTTATGCTTAGGTCACATTTGAAACGGCGCCCGTTCGGCATGTCCTCGGCGTAGACGCCGGCCGGCGTCATGACGCCGAGCGTGCGCCGTACTGTCAGGGTCACAATTACATGTTCCTTTACGGCTCCCTGTCAGGGCCTGCTTGTGCTCCGGCCGGCGGCTCTCATTAATATTCATAAACTTTTGCGGCCGGTTTCTGTCAGGCACCCGTCCGGTGCCCGGTCAGTCGCCCGTCTTGACCCGTGCGGCGTGTGGTAGGGTGCCGACCGGCTCTTTCAGTTCGGCCGGGCAGCTGTCAGGTCCCTGGCGGGTTCCTGGCGGGATCCCGACGGGCTCCTCTCGTGTTTTTGAGCAGGTACATATACACTGCCTGCTACCGTTCACTTCAAGTAAAGAGTACACGTCAAGTAAAGAGTAGACTGAAGTTGGCGATGCAGCGTTCAGTGCAACCTGCAAACAACTTACAAGCCCGTCTGAGATTGAGATTGGTGACAACCTACATGTAGGTCTTCTGGCATTGGTAGCTGAAGAAGAGAGGCAGGCAGAACTGGTGCGTCGCAAAAGTAACCGAGGGCCTACTTTCGAAAGTACTTCAACAGTGACGCAGGAAGTGTGCCGTGGCAGCTCCTTGCTATTGAGCAATAAAACCACTGAATATCGTTACTTCTGTTGAAATTTGGACTGAAAATAAATGCCAATAACTTCTGATTCCATTTTATTACGAAGGCATATGATGTAACAAGAGATAATGTCAGACACATTCTATTCCTGTTATGATCTGTTTTATGAAGTTGGCAAGAGAGCCGTGCCGGCTGTTTTCCCTTGCCCTTCGACATTCTGGCACACAAATACAAGGTGTAACACACACAAGTACACGATGTAACACACACGTGGTGAACTGTGCGACGTAGTCTGAGGCAGGAGTTTATATATGCTCCCTATAACCCCCTTTTCCTGACCATCTGATGCACTGATCAGCACATGTGACGTCATAATCTTAGGCAGGTGCCTGTTCGGCCGCCCGACGGGTCCCGGGCAGTGAGGTTACGGCGTCGCTTCGGCGTATTTCGCCGAACGGGGCCCGAAGTGTTTTAACTCTGAGTTAAAATCGATTCGGCGACCGCGCGGGGCCAAAAATAGGCCGGCAGCCGTCGGGAAGCCCGCCGGTCTCCGTCCAGGTCCCGTTCGGTAGTGCCAAAAACACGCCGAACACGCGCCGAGCGGGCCCCTTTCTTGAATTGTGACCTAAGCATTACAGTTTTTCAATCTATTAGTGCAGTAGTTTGATTGAAAGTTTAAAATTCATGGTTTTAATTATAAACCAGCCTGGCATGTTCACTTCATGCAGCATCTGCTGGCACCATCAGAATATGAATATGTCCATGGGTGCCGAATGATTTAACATCTAATAGAAATGGGAAGCAAAGATTTACAAGCACTAAAAGTAATTCAGATTATAGTTTCACCAAAGGACCAGGCTACATGAATCAGGGTTTAATCAATGAATACAATTTCTACAAAGAGGTCAACATCATTTTGCATGACGGCACAATATAGACATTCCCCTAACTCCACGGCAATCAATCAGAAATTCCTTTCATCGAATAGAGTTGCGGTTATGTTAAAATCAATTCAAACAAAGTACCACATCAGGAGAATGGGTACAGCGAGGTTCAACATCATCAATACTGTACAGCAAAGCATTAAATTTGCTACAACTTAATGTAACCTTTGACAAGCTGTAATGTTACATATGGCAGGAGTAGTAAAAGGCACTGAAAATCTCCTTTTATGATTGAACAGTACATTTAAAAACACATATTTGTCTGTTTGTTTTGGAAAATAACTGTAATACATTTAGCTTAAGTTTGCATTGTTTCCAACATATAAGAACTAATGTAGCTTTGTGATAGTCATCATCACAAATACGTGTCTGGTCTGAAGGCATTAAAAGGTGTCAAAAACAATAAATCACTTAGTTTGTCATGAAAGCCAGTAAAAGAGGTCAGCTTTTATCTTGGAATTTATCTTTTATCGTTTATTGTTTAGATTATCTTTTGTCTATGTTGTTTTTATTGGCAAATTCTTTTGCAAACAAACAACAACAAACTTTAATTCCAGGAAAAAGACACAGGTGTGAAGCAGAGTTACGCACGCAGAATCTACAAGGTCACTGGTTACATTACACAAGGGCAGCACTTGGAGATTCATAAGGGCAAGGATATACAACACTAGATACAACCATTATCCACGTGTGTCGTAAAACGCAGACAGGGGGTCATAAAAACAAAAGGGCGGCATGCATAGCAGTCATATAGCGGCAGTTAAAGCAGGCATAAAATGGAGGCAAGCTTCAGCAGATTAAAGTTAATGATGCCCAGGAGGTATATCAAACATGGCAGGAAGAAACCTACATTTTCACTGCGGCAGGAAAGTCTCACAATCTAAGTACCAGCTGCCAGCGTCGGGTTGACTGGAGATTGATTTCCGATACGAGGGGAAGGAATCTTGTCGCTTGAGGCAGGCCTTCTGACAGGGCGAAATAAATCTTCGGCCAACTTTACTGTCCAAGGCCCCTCCAACTGGAATTACAAAACTACAAAACTTCTTTGAGGTTTGTTTGCTACCCTGACCCCCGTATTGATCTTAACTGACTACAGAAGAACGAGATGCTTCCAGAGCACTTCAATTTAGCGTTTGAGTTTTCTTGTCTTACTTTGATGTCTTGAATGGTGTTGCTTAAGTGTCCTGGTTTCTTGTTACCTTGCAGCTGAGCTGCATGTATTACACAAGAGTACAGATCCTGGAAAATGCTTCGAATATTCTGATAATAGTAGAAATGTGTCAGTTGCAACAAGATAGGGCAATGCCATACAAATTGTTGGTTATTTTCTTTCCCTGCTATTTTATATGTATTTATGACTGAAAAACCACAGCTCCTACTGTAACAGCACTTTTCTTTTTAAAGTTATAATGGTGCTAGTTTAATACATAAGAGTTTCATGAAAAGCTTAAAAACATCTTCTGTTATCTTCTTTGTAAAAACTGCTTTGGCACCTACTCTCCTCCCCTCATTACTGACATTGTCCACTCGTAATAAATAGTGACTTAAATGCATGCCTTTATCCCCTACAGATTTGACACCTTTCTGTGGCAATCAAAACGTATACTGTAATCAACTTGTAAATCAGCATTGTAAACATAAAACGGCCAAACAAATCACTTTTTGAACAATTAACAGCCCGATCAGCAATTAGATGGAGCAAGAACAATCAAAGGAGGGTGGCACAGCTGCAGTCAAGTGTGGTTGTAAATATACTTTTAACAATGCACCTATTACTCCCCAATGGCATAATTCATCCTTTATAATGCCAAAGGCTTATAGTATGCGTATTGATAAACTTCAGAGACAGCCAAGGCCAAAAACTGTGAGCTACTATACCCTAGCAATAGTTTCATGAGCATTCAATGTGAGAATCTTAATACACAATGAGCTAATTCATGAATGTCATCAGAAGTGCAAACTATGGACCAATAGATAACATTAAGAACCATATATTGGCCATTTCACATACAGGTATGACAATTATCAAAAGGAGACATTAGAGGTATGACAATTATCAAAAGGAAACATTAGAGATTCTACAGTACAGCAATCTGGCTGTGAGAAACAGACAGCAGATAATGTGACCAAGGTTCAATGGCCTCTAATTAAGAATCCATTAAAGACATTATTGACCAGAAGGCAGGGTGCACACTCACCAACAATTCAGCACCAGGGACAGAGGTAATGCAGCCAAGCCACCCTCCACACAAATAGCTGTAACGCCCCCTCAATTAAAGCTCACACTGCACAGAACTAAGTTCAATACATTGTTTCCAGACCTGGGGAAATACATGATGAGTAGAACAGAGCTGCCTGGGATTGATTGTGTTCAGTCGAGTGGAAAGTACGGATTTTCCCAGAAATGAGCTCCCTGTACTGCTGGTGTCCATATTTGGTAAGACTAAATCGATAGGAAACAAATGCTGAGAGGAAAGGTATGTTTTATCATATGCTGAAGTCTCAGAGTGGATGCTTGACTGAAAGAGAAAAAGCATGAAGCGGGATATCTGATAGAATATTTCCAGGTATGTGTAATGTGTTAATGGGAAGAGTTGATTTTGGGACATGTGTCGTTTGCCCATCAGCATGACGAGGACCGCTCTGTCATCCATCTTCATGTGTCCTCATGTGGCTGTAGAGTCCGATTTTTGTCCGGAACCAGCGTGCACAGTGTGGGGCAGGAGAGCAGAGTAGTTTGGGACATACCTGCAACTTTTTCACATGCCGGATAGATACCTGCATTTATATCTATCTATCTATCACTATATATTTATAGCTCCTTTAACAACACAAGATGCAGCTTTTGAATCCAAAGATGTAGTTGTATACAGTTGCCCTATCTATTTCCAAGGTTTCCTTGAGTTTTTCCCTTTGTCTAAAACTAAACCTAAAACTACAACACCCTATTATTCAAAGTGCTGCATCCCAAACCAACCAAACCACATACAACACTATAATGAAATTCTGCCAACATTGTTTCCCATCTCTCTGTTTTCTTTAATTCCTCATGCTAGTTGATAAAATACTGTCACATCTTCTTGAATCAAACTAGAGCGTCCAGATCCATCAGAAACTCATTACTTCCACCTCCTGACATTTGGCGTGTCCCAGTAGGACACGGCTGCCCACCTGTGGCATACTAACCTGTTTCACCCCAGTGATTGGCTCATAACACAGGTGTGTGGACCACTGCACATCCGTCAGGAGGAAGTGGGCCAAGGGCGGCGTGTCCCTCAAGATGGACGCCAAGAGTCCGCAACTCCTGCAATTAAATGTGCAAAGATTGATTGTAACAAGTCGTTCGGTGTGATATAGCTAGTGTTTTACGCCGAATGGTGGTTATACCGGCTATACTGATACAGATACAAATACAGATAGTACACACTGGAGTGCCAAAAACCCTGTAACAAGAAATCACCTTCTAATCAAAGAACGGTTGGTACCAAGCACTATCAGCAACATCAAATACTATCAAACTGCCCAAACCAAAAACAAACGCTGAAAAGTTGAATGAGTACTCTGACTTATTCTTCCATGGTAGAGTGGGTTACATTGCACGAAGTGTTTTGATCTATGTTAAATGTTAATACTCTCTCACTCTTATATGGATGTAGGAGGAAAGAGAAAGAAAATTATGTAGATTTTAAAACTGTGAAACTACCACAAAACAGAATATGAAAGTTAGTTTTACATGTTAAAGAGCAAAAGGTCTTACAAACTTTGGAAACAAGTTCCTATTCACTCACCAAGAGTAAGGCAAAGGCTCCTTATGTTATAGATTGGAAAAAAGGTATTCACTTTCTGTGAAGCCTGTTCCAATGGAAAACTTGGAGGGAAGATCTAAGCTGAATCTATTTTTGAGGTCTTGACATATTTCTTCAGGCAGAAGGATACTTTAACATGCAGCAGAAGCTAGGAATTGCCTTTCTTTGTAAACATCTTTTGAAACAAAGTGAACCCCTACCCACACTATTACTGTACACTTACGGCACATATTTCAGGGTAACTCGGGTGAATGATTACAATAATTGATGCCGTACCCCCATGATTGACAACTGGGACACAGGTGGACAGACTGCAACCGGCGCCATGTGAAAGATTCAGACACACGTTCTGAGACAACCGTGCCGCCAGCCTCTGTGTACACCATACATCAACTTGACCTGAGGAAAGAAAGGCAGGGCTCAAAATACTGGGTGCATGTGAATCTTAGTGCACACAAATTTGGAGCTGTGCACCCAATTTTTTTTCTGTGGGTGCACCCAAGTATTTTCGTAGGTTTACGTATGTACTAGTAAAAATGTATATGACTATACAGCATATTCTTAACATCCAAGTGTCGGAAAAACAATAAAATCATAGTTGTAGTACTTTTCTTTACAAATGAAACATAATTAGTTATTGCTCAGTTTCTAGTTATTCTACTTTACATGGTGCAAAAAGTTTTTTCTGTGGTACCCAATTTTTTAGGTTGGATGCACCAGTGCAACTACATGTATTCCCCAAAATAAATTTCGAGCCCTGAAAGGGAAACTTGATCGTGAAGCACAGAAGCTGGCAGAGGAAGTTCTCTGTAGCATGATGGACACCCAAAATCTTTTTGTGTACCTAATTTTGTGCTTGGGTGCAGCAGTGCAACTATTCCCAAAACTAAATTTCGAGCCCTGAAAGGGAAACTTGATCGTGAAGCACAGAAGCTGGCAGAGGAAGTTCTGCGTAGCATGATGGATGGATGGTGCACCCAAAATTTTTTTCTGCACCCAATTTTTTAGGTTGAGTGCACCAGTGCAACTATTCCCAAAAATGAATTTTGAGCCCTGAAAGGAAAACTTGATCATGAAGCACAGAGGCCGGCAGAGGAAGTTCTGCGTAGCATGATGGATGGATGGTGCCCCCAAAATTTTTTTGTGTACCCAATTTTTTAGGTTGTGTGCACCAGTGCAACTACATGTATTCCCAAAAATGAATTTCGAGCCCTGAAAGGGAAACTTGATCGTGAAGCACAGAAGCCGGCAGAGGAAGTTCCCCGTAGCATGATGGATGGATGGTGCACAGGTGGAGGCACAGCGCACAGACACGAGGGTCAAGGACGGAACCGCAGCACATCTGGGACTTAAGATAAGACAAACACAGGATTCACCGGGACAGATTCTTGTTGATTAAGATCACTCCAAGCATTGGGTTGGAATAACATTTTCGGTTCATACCAATTTAATTACCTGTTTCTCAACTTTCAGGAGAAAAAAAGGTGCCAAAGATGATGAGACAAACACAGGATTCACCGGGGACAGATTCTTGTTGATTAAGATCACTCCAAGCATTGGGTTGGAATAACATTTTCGGTTCATACCATTTAGATTGTTTCTCAACTTTCATGAGAAAAAAAGGTGCAAAAGATGATGAGACAAACACAGGCTTCACCGGGACAGATTCTTGTTGATTAAGATCACTCCAAGCGTTGGGTTGGAATAACATTTTCGGTTCATACCAACTTAATTATTTGTTTCTCAACTTTTCAAGGGAAAAAAGAGACAACGGTAATTGATTAGGGTAGATAGCTAGATAGCTTGTGAAGCTGGCTTTTAAATTGAATTACACAAATATTGGTTCCTCCTACATTGTAATTAGGGTAGGTAGCTGCCTTGTGAAGTAGGCTTTTAAATATGATTACGTAAACATTGGTTGCTGCTACATTGTAGATTGACTGACTTTTTTACTGATACATCAGTGACTCCTACCAACATGAATGCTAGCTATAGGTTTGAATTGTGAGATAAAATTGTAAACTTAAGGTTGTTGTTAAATCAATGTACTTATTGAAGGTCAACATAATCTGTTTGTTATGATAATACAATGATAATCAGCTTATTTGTGACTAAAATTCTGTACTATTTGTATCTTTGTTTCATTGGATCATATTTAACCATTAACTCTTTGGTCTTAAAAAGTTGGAAAGTTTGTACAAAAAGTACAGCGGCCCATTTGTTTTCAAGCTAAACATCAGGATTGTAATTAATAACTGAAAAGTATATTCATTTGGCTCCACTCGGTTGATGAAATTGAGGAATTGGAGGCAACCTCATAAGGAAATTATGAAGGAAAGTGAAAATTAATTTGTCTGCAGAACGACGGAGCAATCCAGGCCGGCCATGACTGATGAAGATGTCAATACTCTTGTCTCACGCTCTGATAATGTTTCAGCACTGTGACACAGACAAAATGCTTAATTCATTATTAAGGGTAAAAGTGGACACTTGCCCTGATTGGGGATTACATGCATGAGGAAAGAGCATTTTAACCTTTACTGATACAATCATTCAGGTTAGTTCTCTTGGCAGCGATTCAAGTATCTGACCTACCTTCCGTGTTTAACCTCCAAACGTCAGACAAGGAAAGAGCTTACTACCACAATTTTGTGCAATTTGTATGACATAATTTTTAACTTCGGTACCCAAATGTATGATATGCATCACTGTACGCCCTTGTGATGATTTGAATAATGTGTAAATTGACTGCAATTCAGTGACTTTCGCACTGCAAAAGTTTAGTCTTGATAACTAGTAAAAAGAGCAAGTTTTTTATGTTGTACAACTTTTTCAAATTTGTAAGCTGGTAACTTTTGCTGGCACACTGATTGGCTAAGACCTCAAGCCAATGATGGAGAAGGAATATCAAGGTTTCTACAAGAAACACCTTCAGCGCCCTTTCAAAAAAGACTGTTGTGTCAAGGAAGAGACATCTACAACATGGCTTCCATCCTTGAATCTGTAACATGATGAATAGGTTGTAGGTTCCTTTTGATCTTTTCATAAAAGAGGCAGAGCTACCATCATAAGTGATGAAGGTGTCAAAAGCTCCCACTGCCCTTATGGAACACTGACAATGATGAATACCGCCGGTTTGCATGATTTATAAGAGGGTGTGGTCGGCACCCTGCGTTCTTATCTGTCTTTTCAGTTTGACCTTCCAAGTGTCAACATGACAGAATAGCTGGAAAACTTTCTGTTTTTGTAACATGTTCCATGGTATGAATTAATCTTCTGCACCCTAAAGAATAGCAGGGAAACTTTCTGTTTTTTTTTAACATGTTCCATGAGATGAATTCATCTTCTGCACCCTAAAGAATAGCAGGGAAACTTTCTGTTTTTTAACATGTTCCATGGGATGAATTCATCTTCTGCACCCTGAATGTGCCAATCATTGCAGCATCGTGCTGTTTTCTATAGAACTGTTTCAGTGACAGGTGTGTTATACCATTTGACACATTAGGAGAGTCGTGTTATGTACCTTCAAGTTTGTATAATGCTATATAGAATGGAAGGATCTCTCAAGATGGAAGAATGCCTACTTCTACTACTACTACTACTACTACTACTATAGTATACTACTACTATATGAGGATGTTTCAACTAGGCCTTCTGTGTTATACTCTGAAGAGCATTTTCAGTGAAACAATGTGTCAGAAGTTTGACTTTCATACATGACAAGATGATATTGTAAAAATGTACACATGTGAAATGAAATGTTTGTCATGAAAGTTCATCTTTGTTGGTAGTAATCATAGTAAAATGTTCTTCCAACACAAGGATTGCGATATTACATTTTGAAGTGATCGGTCATTGATTATCCTGATGAAGGTGACAGTGGTCATTGAAAATTTGTTCCCTGTGTAATCCTTGAGTTGGAATAGAGTTCAACATTTTACTAAGACATGCTCTGGTATGATTCCATCCTAAATCACCAAAAATAATCCTTTTTCACCCATTTTTACAGACAGCAGAGCTTGGCAGCAATACCAGGACATACACACTTAAGTCAAAGACCATTGGGACCAACGTAAGTGATTACCTTCATGTACTCTACCCTGGAGCTGCACAGGAGTGTCCACCAGGTGGAGTTTGACTTATCACATTGTCAATACACGGGTCCATCAGAGATGAGGCTGTGGCATCTTTGCTCCCTCTTCTCTGCAGCTGTGACAGTTGACAGAGAGATTACGGCATGTTTAGCCACCAGAATCAATAGGAGATCGCCTAAAGAGACGGGCGGTGGAAAGGTGCTGGGGACGATAGCTGTGTTGGGTCAAGCATTGCACAGCCAATATGTGGATGTCCTGACCTGTATCGTAGCAAGTACAGAATGATTGACTATTAATGCAATTACGTACCAGAACTGAATCATTGAAGACGAAACAGAAGTTGTCTAGTCCAAACTTCCGCAGAAGAGAAACTGCATTACTTTAATGTGTGAATGACAATACTTTAGTATACAAGTGACAAAAGCACTAGCTACAGTAGGGACAGTGATTGATAATATTTAAACTGACAGATTGTGCATTTACATAGCACAGTTTAGTGCACAGAAATGCTGACAACTATAGCTTCAATCCTTATAATGGAACCTCAAGACAAATGCTGAAGGAAACTTTCAAGATGAATAGTTCCAAACATTTGAGAAAGTCTTTTGATAGCTATAGCTCTTCTCTCCCAGTAGCTGCCATCACAAGTGATATAAAGCCGCGTTCCTCTTGCTATTCATCAAGTGCTCCTCTTCAAGAACTCTTTTAAATCTATTCTTACTTTGCTTGAAAGGTGGGAGAAAGTTGATATCCACCATCCTTTCTACCGAGTCGACCTATGTATTTCGCTCGGCAGCGGCATGTCCTTGGGGGCACAATACATCCTCATCGTTCATCAAACAGTCAATGTTATCTCGCAGTTCCACATTACTACCTGGTCTACTATCCCCATTCAGCCGAGGGAGCAAATGACAGGTCCGACAAAAGGGTGCACGCCGTTTGCATAGGATTATGATTACCAGGTGCGGGGCAACGGTAAATGAACCGTCAGAGTTCGAAGGAAGAATTTATGAGGTGCGTGGCGAGGTAAGGCCGTTCCTTGTCGTGTGGTAATATTGAGCGCTTTTCTGGGACTGATGATTAATGCATGGCTAAGGGTTAATGGTGGCAAAGTTGTGAGTAAGACTTGAAGAAAAGCTTTTGGTAGTGAGTGATGGTCATTGAAAGTTTTGAAAAAAAGGTGGAGATTTCATTTCTGATTCCAAACTTTGTGATATATGCTGTATATGTCATTGGCCTTCAGAACTCATCATTTTGCTGACATGTGAATTTGAAAAGGTAGCTTTGCAAAAGAGAAGTTTGGCTACTGTGCATGCTCTAAAGTTACATCTATTAGTTCTGTGCCTCAAGAATGTACCATAACTGGCAATGGTAAACTTGTGCCCTGAAAGAAGTAAAGAAAGATATCGGGTGTTATAGATCTAAATGTGAAGTATGCAACAGGTGAAACCACATGCATATGTTTAAATAATACAATGCTCAATCCATGTTTAAAGGTAAAACTTTTGAACATAAAATAGTTCTCTCACCTAGAGCTTTCAACCAAGTCACTCTGGTCTTCCTCAGTAGCCCGACCCAGTGGGGCTTGTCACGTGGCTTCTTTGAAGGTATCAACTAAGTGATTCAAAGGTAATGACACATTAAATACTGTTAGTAAACTTCCTGTTTAAAAATAAATGAATTTTATTGCAGATTTTCAAATGGATCCTGTACATAGTACTAAAGCCCTGTCCTTGGTGCTGAAGGCAAGTGTGCTGTGAACACCTTTGATTACACGTGACTAGTTTTCTTCTCGCATCCTATCAAAAGTAGTGGAAATATCAAACTCATTCAAAGATCATGTACAATTACTGAATTACAATCATACGTAGTAACTACGCTTAGTATATATATAGTTGTCTGCCAAATTCAGCAAAGCAATAAACCAGAAAGTACAAGCCTTTTAAAATAAGTATACCAAAATTTAGCATAGCATCTTCAGTGATTTTCCTTTCAATACATCACATAGTAATACACAATGGAACCTAAGAACTTCAGTGGTATTGCTTGAAGCAAAATCGAGAAATAGAAGGTCCTAAAAGTGCACTCAAAACTGTAGCTATAAATGTTCCATATAAAACTAAAAGCTTTCTAGAATGGATTTGCCACAACGCATAAAACTATCTGTGCATATAACAATAAAGACTCCTCCACATGCCATTTTCTATTGGCAACACACCAACCTTTCATTCAAAGTGTCTTGCAACTTTTGTGATCGGCCCACAAAGCTAATCATAAAATGTGACTGAAGGCAAAAAGAGTCAACTCAAAAACAGTACTAAGAACATGGTAAAGTGGGCTTTCAAAAGTTGTTGGCAAATCAGTATTTCATGGACTTCAAGTTTGACTTCCAGATTTAGAAAAAGAAATATACTTGTATTTATTTAACTTAGGTATGGATGAACCCAATGATAGAAAGCATTAAGAATTTCAGTTTAAGATTTTGTATAATAAAGAGATATACACGCCTTACAAATAAAAATCATTGTGTATGCAAGGAACACACAGTGTATCTCTGGAATGATATGGGAAAATATCTTCATGTCATGTTTGACAGTGGTGAACTTTATCTTTTAAATTACAGAACAAAATGATAGGAGTGTATATTGACTTTCCATAAGTCATTCTGACAGAAATTGTGTCATTATGCTTATCTGAGCTCCCACCTTACAGTGTCTGGCAATGAGACGAGATACCTTCACATTGACAATGCAAGTTGGATCATCATTCTTGTCATGTTATCTGCGAGTCTCTACCATTACAAGTACAAGTACTTATCTCGCACTCTGGGAGTTAACTTCTAACTGAAATACTTTCTGCGAGGGCAGAATTTACATGCTACAGTTCAGGGCCAAAGGCATGGCAGGATATCAAGACATAAAAGTAAGCTGTCCCTGAGCTAATAAAGACGAGACATTAATGTAACCTTCGGGCAGTGAACAGGCTCTAGTGGTGATAAACTCAGCAGGGCTTTAGCAAGGATGTTCAGGAGTATATCCTAATAGACACTTAAAGGACTTAAGGGCTTTGGTATCAAAGCTACGGCAGTGATAAAGGGATAAGAGAGAAACACTGCAATCAGTCAAGTGACTAAATAGAGACAGTAATGTCAGAACATGGTCAGCAAGGCAGACAGTTTTACAGACAGTCTGAACTCTACGGAGATAAAGTAAAGGTCATGGAAGGGTTAGTATGTCAGTGAAAGAACAATTGTAGTGGATGCAAAATAATACATACATGTAGCTTTGTACTACTTTTTTCAAAAATCAAAAGGACATTACATTATATAAACTAAGACAGATGCTGAAATTATAGTATTTTTTACATTTTGCTTCCGTATCCACACTTGGGCTAAGTTCTTGAAGCATTGACTCTACTTTTTCACATGTACATTTGACTGAAAAACAGTTTATAATATAAGTTTCTCACCACCCGATAATAATGATTTTCCAGTATGCTATCCACAGGTGTCGGTCACAATTGATTGATTACTGTATCACGCTTTTTGCTGGGTGAGAGATCAAACACATTCAGTTTAACTGTCATCGTAAAGTTTCCCTGTAAACATCAAAGCGGAGTGACGACACACACGGGTGAGCAGCAACAATACATCTTTTTTCCCTGATGAGCCCGGGATGTCCCCTGGTATGGCCAGAGAGCACGGTACGTTTTCGGATGGACACTGGGGATTGAGATAAGACATCTTCCCATCGAACCAATCTCAGCTCATCCTGCAGGCAGGATTATGGTAAAACCTGGCGCAATGACGCAATCCATCAAACGTAAAGGAGACAGCCGTGGTACGACGTGGACTTGGCAATCTAAGTCTCACGGCATGGGACACATTAGGCCACACTGACTTGATTATATGGATGACATCCTCTGAAGACACTCAAACTAGTGCGCGTGGGCGAATAAAAAAAAGTCCAGTCAAAAAAAAATGCAGCTAAACCACTGGAGTACAAAGCTGGTATTACGAATTTGCAACTTTTATGACCAGCCGGCACATGCTGGCCTTTTTTGGCATTTATGACTCAGCACTGTACTGAGTTCTTGAGTTCTGTGGAGCTTTGGTAGCCTGGGTGCCGTCCTCTGTAGTTACCACTGGCTCCCCATTGTCACTAGCTACCATGGACTACAGAAGATGGCACCCAGGTCGGGGCCTCGGAGGAGTTTTTTTTTAAAGAACAGTTGAAAATCAATGCGCGTGCAGATGTCATCCATAGAATTAAGATGATGTGGCCTTACCGAGCAGGCACTCCGAGGCTGGTGTTCCTCTTACGATGTTTACTGCAGCAACTGCATGACACTGATGAACAACTCAGACTTATCAGCTCAACTTTTCACATCGATGGAACATCAGACGGATTCAGGATTCATCTAACTGTATCATCAACTTTAACTGCTCGCTCAAAGGAGAGATTGGGATGTAAACACATTAAGATCATGCCTGCGAGATAAACACATCAAGATGATATGACTATCACACTCAACTTCAACAGGTAGGATGGGGCGTCGTTGAAGATAAGATCACAGTTAATGACTTTCAGAGCCATCTATGGAAGTCTCACTTGAGTTGAATGACATAAACACTTAAGCAGATTGGATCTAAATGGCCCAGACTGAAGGCATGCATCACTAAGTTATAAAAATGTCACTCTGAACTTCTGGTACATCTGAGTGGACTAGGAGTTGGGAATCCTTCCCAACAGATACGTCAGTGAAGGTTAGACAGATGGTGTACTTACTCTCTGAAATATTAGGATTTTCAATGCTATAAAAAGTAAGACAGTAAAAGGAAAATATGGAATTCAAAAGTCAATCACTTTTATGTATGTTAGTAACAAAATGTGGGTCTGGTAAGGATGAAAAATCACTGATCTTACTTTAACTCATTGCATTGAGAAAAAGACTTGCCAGATTTTGCAACCCATAGCCATACCCCTGACTTGTTTCATCATTGACAATCATGACAAATCAGTAAGTTAACCTACTATTACTTTCTAGCTTTTCATGTTGCAAATTAACTGCTGTTCTCAGCAGTGTTACGAGGAAAAATTTTTGTCAAAGGTTAACTTCAACCTACACAAAACCGCAAACGTAACACATTACAATGAGAGATCACACAAAAAGGAAAATTGAAGTAAAATACAGTATAAGTAAAGCTGACCTTTCCCTTCCAATATGCTAAAAAGATGCATCTATTTTGTGTTAAACGTTAACACGCCTTTCCACCAGCATCCAGAACTGAAGTACATGTACAAGAATTTATGATAATCCCTGTGCGCGTACGGCGGATCCCACCTGGCACAGCACACAATTTACCCGCGCTTTGATTTCCAAAGTTTACAACCAAGATATTGAGTTGTACAAACTTTATGGTCTTGTACGAGAGTCAAGACAATCAATCTAGGCTCAGGGAGGACGACTGTGGAAATGGATGGTGCTCAGGGGAGCAGTAAAACTGCCCATACTGAGAAACACAGATCCCGAAGGCTATTGCATTTAATGTCGAATCATCCACATGCTACATAAAGAACAAGCTTAGATCAGGCAGTGTTGCAGCATTTTTCACATGAGCACCAGAGGGGAGAATAAAGAGGACTGCTGTACTTTGATGTCTGCGTTCTCATTCTAGATGGCGCCATGGACCATATGAATGTTGCTTACAGATTGAAGTGAAAGACAAAATACTATGTGGTCAGATGCATATCTCAGCATATTCACATGACATGTCGAACTGTAATATTTTCTTAACTATATAAAGTTATGAATCATGAAAGTAGGTGCTAGTAGTGCTTGCAGATGGTAAGGGAAAGAAATTTGTCACCAAACATTTTGTTCGATCCCGTAAATTTTGGTGTTTTCCCCATTGACAACAAGAAATACACCTAAGTCAAGCAGTCAATCACCATACATCAGTTCTGTACTTTTGGCTATTTAGAGTAGATATAAGTACAATCTGTTTAAAGAGCGTATTGGCTTGAGCTATATTAGACACTTTATGAGATCCATAACATGCTTGAGTAGTTCACTTCAAACACATGTACAGTTAGCGTGCCTCTCAGGATTCAAAACAACAACAGTTAGGATGGAATTTGAAGCAGCAACCTTGTGATAAAAGAAAGGATTTCTAACTGCAAGAAGATTTTTCTGATCTATATCCTTGTTGAAGCTTAAAGGCTATTTTTCCTGTCCTATTTCCTCCCAACAACAGGTTCTTTAGCGGGCTTAATTTTTCAGACAGACTGTCTGTCTATAAAAGGTGGAATGTAAAATGGTTCTCCCTCCAGCGATTGTTACATACAGTAAAATCAATGTCGGGAAAATCCTGACCGTAAATGAAACTGTCATTCAGGAACACCGGGCGACCCTTGAGGCCAACCTTCACGAACTGATGAAGCCACTGCCGATGTTGTTTTTCACCTGGATGTGGCTGGAACCGGAGATAACAGAGGGTGTTTCTTACAGCTGTAGTCCCCGCAGAGGAAGCTGTTGTGAGGAGGCAGGGTCCAGAACTATCAGGACTAGCAACCTCCTAGCAACAATAACTGTGTCGGTAAAGGTTAGACATCCAGGTAATACCAAAAGCATCCACTACCTTTCTACCAGTGTCACTGACAAAAGGTAGTGGATGCTACCTGACACATCTGACCATTTCCAAAATCATATCCAGTTGCTTGAGTATCCTGTTTTTTGGCATAACTTACTACCTGGATGTCTAACCTTCACCAACAATTTCAAAATTGGATAGCAATTTAATAGCACTGTATAGATCTAGAGGTACACCGAGATACATGACCTTACACCATGCAAACTAACTTTTCCATAATCAGATTCCGTTCATCTGCAGCCTCAGCAACCATGCTGCAAAGGTCTCCAGTTGTACGCCAAAAAACAGTTACCCAAGGAACTGGATATGATTTTTTTTCCAGTTGCCTGACTAACTGCTTTTGGCGTATCTTATTACCTGGATGTCTAACCTTCACCGACATCTCCAGTAGTACTCTTATACAGCATTATCTCAGTTCTGCAAATGTTGCTGAGGCTGCACTTAATAAAAGGTCAAGCTATGACAAGATGTGACTACTCGAATGCGTCAAAAAGCATTGCCTAAGATCATTTGCACCATTAAGGCACATGCATGCCACAAGACAAGGATGGGTAATGACACCCATGGGACACATAGACAGAGAAGGTCTAAGTAGGTCTTAGTTTGTGTGATGACACTGCAATATCGAAAACCTAGATGGCAGTATCAGTAATGGTGAGGAATCCTTCTGACAGCTTTTGGGATGGTTTATAAAAGACAGCATAAGGCCATACTAATTTGATTTGTTGTTTCTCAGTTTTTTCAGAAAAAATATGAAGCGACAGGGCAAAAAAGAACAGGCCTAAGCATCCAATCATAGCCCAAAATGATACCAGCCATAAAGTCAACATGGCAGTAGTATAATCATACATACCAGGCTGGTTTAAAATTCATACAATTAATTTTGAACTTTCTATCAAGCCACTGCATTGATAGATGGAAAAACTGTATCAACTAAGAAGAAAAGGACTGCCTTCAACTGTTCTGGGAAAATATGAGCATTTTTCAGTTGATTCTGAACCAGAATTTTTTTTTTGCAAATCAGAAAAAATGAAGCAAGCGAATCCGTGAACCAACAAGTTAAATCTGTGTGGCCTTAATATGTAAAACAGAAAAAATGGGAACTGATCCTAAATAATACTAACATTGCCTGGCATCATTATGCATGACAATGCCTTCTGGTTGGAATCACCTTGCGTCCAAGCAACATGTCGTGCATTCCTCTACCACGGCACTTTTGGGAGATCCCAATTTTTTTCAAAGAATGTCAAACACATAAAACTGCCAATTTACAAATTCATGACTTGGCGGCAGATGCACTCATCAGAATATCAAAAAGGGAGTTACTCAGTAAGAAATTTTGCAAATTCAACTCCATGTGTTGAAGTAACATTGCTTTATTTTCTCATAACTCAGTTCCAACCATCTTAACAACTCCCCCCCACCACAAACGGTATTTCACACAACGTAAAAGTTCCACAAAGGCCATTAATCAAGACAATTAGAATAACTTCCAACAGGTTTCTTCCCGACACGCTCTATTTGATAATGACATGTTCACTCTGGTGACAATGTTTTACAATAAAGGACTTGCACACCTAAATATCACCCTTGGGACGCCTTAACAACTTCCCATCCCCACCAGACTCGTAAAGTGGCAACCTTATGCTTGATAGCAAAAAGACAAAAGACCAGAGTTAGCGATTTTTGCCCCTTGGAAGGAAATATTACCCTCTCAAGATGGAAAATCATGACGAGACACTTCATTCGTGATGAAGGATCAATCAAAACAATTTGTCATTCATTGTTTGGGGAATAAGATATGTCCTTTTTTATTAAGGAACGAGCACTCTGGGATTTAGTGTGGCCCACAATACATTCTACGTGTCTAATGAGCCAGTCAAGGTCCCTTTGAAATCATCTATTCCATGACAAAATTTATTTGCCACTTACACTATTTCTTCACTGAATAATTTAAAAAGCATAAAAGCAAAAATCTATTTGTACCCATCAAGTAAATCACAGGCATTATTTTGACTGCCACTAATAAGATACCCTGTATTGTTCACGAGCTCTTCAACTTGATGCAAACCATTAAATAACAGATCTAACCATATCGTAAAATATAAAAGGGACCGGGCCCAAACCCTGCTATCAGCCATGACCATTCCGTTTGATTTACGATACTGGGTCACGTAAAAGGTACAAAATGGTTTGCCGCGGTCTCCGGGGAGACATCTCCTGTTACCGTGGTAACCCCAGTGATACCGGTTTCCTCTGCATATTGAAAACTTGACAGCCCATCATCCTTATCTGACGCATGATGGATACCAAACATCGGACCGCACCACTAATGGGGACGGGAAGCTCTCTCGCGGGAGTCATCATACCTCTTCCTGCATCATTGAAGTTTGAGTGCTTTACACAGGATATCTATTCCTGGCCCCATAACTATTGATCAGTCAGGGTTGGGTGTCAGATGCGGAGTTGTGCAGACAAAGGGAAATTTTTTTTAGAGCACAGCAGGGAGGTCCTTGTGGGATTGTTGTTGTGGAGGTGTATTCATGGCACTGTGGGTTGAAGGTCATTGTTTATGTGCAGGGCCGTATTTCATGATGGGAGGTGTAGGTTAGGATGTCGTATGGTGGGAACACATCTATAGGTCTGTTCTAGGAATAACCAAATGAAGGGCAGGGTTGCATTATGAAAATCCTCTCTGACACCCTTGTTTTATATCAAGTACCTACAAATGGATTTATGTTGCATCAAATTTACACTTTGAACTTGGACTATAGATCAGTAAAATGGCTAAAAATTCAACACATGGTCAACAATATTCCAGAGAAGACAGAACAGCCATCAGAATTTAGTAAGTGTTCTTCACCATTAGATGACTGGCCATGGCCTACTGAACTACAGTACTGGACATTCAACAATGAGTGATGCCATGACCTTGCTCATTCCAGTCTACTGAACTCTGAGGTACCATCTGTGGTGGATACGTCTTGTGCTCTCTGTCACCTCAAGCATCTGCAAGACCACAAAATGCTTCAGTGACTTATCCCATCTCAAGGCTTGAAATAGCTTTAACCTTCAACTATTCCTAGCCATCATTGCCGGGTGTATCTGACCATTGCGAGCCATTCCATAGATTGGTGGCAATGCGAAAAGGTCCTACCTCGAGAATGAACTCTAGCCTAAGACCCAGCCCTGTTCAGCTTTTGTCTTCAACGTAGCTCCTAACATCACTACCCCTTTGGAAGGGCAATGATGCCTGGAGAAGAAGACTGAGTCTCAGGCTACCAGCAATCAGTGGAGAGGGCAACATTAAGAAGAACATAACAACAGCCAAGACACTTCAATGTGGCATTAAGATCAGCTGCTATGCACATTAATTAGACCGTGCCCTACACCAATGCTTCTATTACTCCATGAAGCCAACAGATCTTGGATCTTATGTCCCTATTAGGCAGGATAATACCCCATTAACATTTAGTTTCCCTGGCAATTACTGACATTCAATCTGGGGTAATTGTTAAAATGTGAAACTTCGGCAAAATCTAACACCCATTAGAGAGAACTACTGACACGAAATCTGATGTTGTGTCATTACGAGACTTAAAATGATGTGTTTCTGGCCCAGAGTCATATGATAGCATCATTAGCAGGGACATTGAGAAAGCAACTGCTGCACTGTAATGTTACAGATACATCAGGGCCGCCATGCAAATGTTAATCCATCTCTGCATGTGGGAAATGCATTTTTCGTCCTTCCGCGTAATTAGCTTACCCTCAATTACACTTTTACTGGTCATTTTACCTGGTGCCAACCAAAGTTTTAACCACATGACTAGTCACACACTGTGGTTTCCATGCAGCAAGCTACAAGAAAAAGTTGGCGATGTCCCAAACTTGACAAATTCAACTGGAACAATGTGGGAAACTAAAGGCATATATGACAGAGCTATATTAAAAAATTGTCTATTCAATAGTTTCACTGTTCATAATGTCTGTCCTTTTACAAAATCAACCTAAATAATTGTTATAGAATAGTAAGATAAATTACTGCTACAAAGTTTGCCAACTTGACTGATTTTAGCATATTGACAACTTTTCAGAAGTTCGCAAAGCTTCTTAAATCCACCTTCAATGCACAGTCTATGGCACTTTGGTTAAAGGTTGTCAAGGGTATCCCTTTATGACTACAACCAACACACCGCAATTAATCTTAGATACAATCTTTAGACTTGTTTGAAGGGAAGTCGCCTCAAAAGACTTGCCCTTGACACCATTAGTAGACTTTGATTGACTGAGGAGAACTTGAGTTCAAAAGGCAGAATCCCCGTCTGAAACATTCATGTAGCCATGGGGAGATTTTACCTGCCAAGGATTGATTGCCGTGTCATCTATTTGTCAGACATGACAGATGACTTATCCTTAAACTTCTCTCCCCGGACAGAACTAGATTTTGGGGATAGGCAAGTTCTTTCACAGACGAGATAGTAGAAATATCTGCGATATATTTTGTCTGAGTTACATGCATCGCCTGCTTTAGAGGAAAGTATCTATTTGTCAGGTATGACAGATGACTTATTCTTAAACTTCTCTCCCTGGATCTTAGGCACTCCCTGGACAAGATCTTAGGGATAGCAAAGTTCTTTCACAGAGGAGATAGTAGAAATATCTGCGATAGATTCTGTCTGAATGTTACATGCATCGTCTGCTTTAAAGGAAAGTATGAAACATTCATATTTCCCTGTGATATGCCAAGAAGTATTGAAATACAGGTAGAAAGTACTGGACAGGTGCAAACTGTAAACTCCTTTCCTTCCACAGACACAGTAACGGATTATGTCTTGCAGAGAACAATCCATTTTTTGAGTGGCCAAGTTGAATTTGACCTGAGCCAGAACAAGGTTAACCAACTATGGCTTTTCTGATCGTAGAAATACCTGCATTTGTCTACTTAAGAAAAAACTACAAAACATTTCATATTTCCCTGATATGACAAGACATATTGAAATACATGTAGAAAGAACTTGCAGAATGTTTAGACGCTTTCCCTCTACAGACACTAGTTGATAAGGTCTTTCAGAAGACAATCCATCTTTCCTGCAACCACATTGAACTTGACCTGAGCCAGGACAAGGTTAACTAACCATGGCCTTGCTGATCCTTTAAATGACTTCAGCCCCCATCGATAAGTATTGCTCCTCCACCGTGGCCAAAGAAATGGTCCCATTCCCCTATCTGTAACATCTCTAAGTATGCTCCACTTCACCTAAGTCTACCATCTAGTAGTGAAAAAACAGTTTTTCAAGTTTTTCCAGATAGCAAGTATCGGTCAATGTGTAGCTGGGTTGTTTCATGGATGATTGGCACTTAATCTAGATTAGTTTTGATGGTTGGCGGGCTGAGAAATTGGTTACCTCTTCCAAATCATAACTGCTGTACGGACACATGATCACCGCGATGTAGGTCAAGTTGAAACGTTACAAAATCAATACAGTTTCCTGATTGGCAGGGCTAGAAATTAAATTCATTTTGGGTAATACATGTAGGTGCACTGGTGCACCCAACCTAAACATTTAGGTGCACAAAATGTTTTTTTGCGTGCACAATATAAAACAAAACCTACCAGTAATTACAGATCTTACTGCTCCTCTTCTGAGCTTAAATTTGAAATGAGGGCTAACTTCAACATCTTAAACAAGTACTACAACAAAGATTTTATTATTTTTCTGACCCTTGGATGTCAAGAATATCTTGAAAACTATTATACATCTGATATGTACAAAAATACCTACAAAAATATTTGAATAAAAAAATTGGTTGCACAGCTCCAAATTTGGTACCCAGCGTTTCGAGGCCTGATTGGCTATGATGTGGGATGCATAACTGATAGAAGGCCCTCATCATAGCCCTGGCCTTTGCTCTTTGGTTCAGAGCAAGATGTTGTGCCATTCCTGACACATATCATGTACATGTATATGTGTTGAATGCTAATTCAAAAACCATCGTCACCTTTGCATTATCAATTCATGAATGAAGTGTCAAAGCAATGCAATGATTGAAAAGGTGAAATATGCAGTAATAAAAAGTACATCCCCTGGAAAGGTCGACCCACCTTCTGCTCTTTCAAAGTGCAATAAAATGATTTGATTTACGTGTTTGTTTCATGTGAACTTGACAGTGTTGTAAATGCTGTACTCTCCTTCACCTTTAAGAAAACCATACCTTCAACTTCTGAAAAGCTTTACCTAGTTTAATGTTAACATGTATTAGCTCCTTCTAACATCACTACTTTGATTGGACAATCATAGTTCCATATACATTGTAGCTCCTAAAATTGATCGATAACATTATTCATAAACTGGCAACTGACATCAGTCTAAAAACTTGAACGCAAAATTGGGGTTTATGGATCCTTATTTGATCAATCAAACCTTGCTAGAGGACAAGATAATGATTAATGGATCTGTTATTGACTAATCCATAATACCTTAGAGATATTATCAAAATTAATAAAGATGTGATCAATAAGCTAAAAAGTGCTAAAAACACCAGGTGGACCTGTCAGTTGAGTAAAGCTCTTGCGAGTCAAAAAAAGGAGCTTTCTTGTGAAATCAGTAAGCCTACTTTCAAGTGATGGTGCAGACTTTTGCTCATTCTTTACATCAATGAATCTAAGCTTAGGAAGGCAACATTACTGGTACCCTAATACAGACTAAATGTCCCACTTGTGCAAAGTTTTGTGACAAATGAGGATATGATATGATGAATGCCACAGTGTTCAATCTTTCCCTGTATTGGCTTGATTGTAGAGCGACCGAAGCCCTTGAAATGGCAGAAAAATTTGAGAACAGGGGTCATAATATATCGTCTTGTCTTTGAATGTGGTGGTAGATGGATGTTGATTGCCCAGGTTTCCATGCAAGTGACAAAACTAGTATGATGAATGAATGCCCAGGAATCTAATCAAGTGCACCAAACGAGAATTTGCCAAATTGCAATTCCTCCTTGTCATGATTGATGCTTAATGCCAAAGTTATGGCCAACTGTAATCACCCTAACAATAAAGCCCGAACAATAGCAATCCCTCTTTGTGTAATGTCATATTCTCAATGAGAAATGCTGTAATCTTATAGGCTGTAAGTCTGACCAGCAAAACACAAATGGACAGGGAAGGAAAGGGAGTCCTATTTGAGTAGAATATCATCCTGTGGAAGTTTAGAATTTTGGGGATGGGAACAACAGAAGCTAAACTGGATAGTGAGCGTGTGTGAGTGAGTGAGTGTGTGAGTGAGTGAGTGAGTGAGTGAGTGAGTGAGTGAGTGAGTGAGTGAGTGAGTGAGTGAGTGAGTGAGTGAGTGAGTGAGAGGGGGTGTAGAAAATAGAGCAAATTGAAATGGCAGCTCAGTTCCTTCATCCATTAGGATAAGTAACAATGTATTGTCCTGTAACATGCTTGGCCCCCTCGGAAAACTGCCATTGGAGGTAAAAATGAGGCCGCCCAGCCGTCCTGAGATGAAATAAATGAATAGATAAATAGATGGCTAGAGACTCCTCAGTACATTACAGAACAGAATACCATTTTGTGATGTGGACAGCTAGTTGAGGTTGGGGTATGTGGGGATCTAAAGGAAGAGTAGAAAAGCTCTGAGGGAATTTCTAGGGGGAGGAATGGTAAGGAAGTTTCCAATTGCCAACATGTTGCACACCATCACAAAGTCGAAACAAGGACACTGACAAATCGAACATAACAAGCTCAACCAGGAGACAGCTCAGCTTCAGTGGGCCAAAGTCAGTGGACTGCTCTGTTTGAGCGCCTTTCATGCCAAGCCCTGGATTAGGTCCAATGGCAGGACGTCCGGGGAAATTGCTTGGTTGGACGATATCACGTTGCGCAGCCTTGGATTGGCAGTACAATTACCTACGCAGGTGATCACAGATCTTATCTGGAATTGGTAGTGGGTTCTGTGGGATTATTCCCTGCAGGAGAAATTCAATAATGTTACAGTGAAGACTTTGTATCCAACAATGAATCTTACTGTCAGGGTAGGGAAGGGAGAGGCACATGTGTAACAGGTGCATTATAACTACATGTAGATAGCTTTAAACAATGTCTAGAGTTAGGTGTTCAAGGGTTAGGTGTAACAAGTCCGGTGTAATGTAGCCAGCTGCCTAAGCGCCACATGCCTGTGAAGCTGGGGTGTTACGCCAAAGGGCGGTTATACCGGCTACATACAAAAAGCTACATGTAGGTTTCACACAAGAAAATCTTGCATCTTTTATTTTTCAAAGGCTACAAACTTAAGATACTTGGGATGTATCTCCTACAGGACATTCAAATATCCAGTGGGTGGTAGAGTACTACTAACTCTACATCAGATTAGACAGCAAAAAGTTTAGACAATCCATCCATCTAGTTCCACGTGATAAACTTCACTATCAGTTAGATTCATGGCTGTTTCCCTGCCTGCACATCTGCGATACACATCACGGCACAGAGCACATAACTCACAACTATCTACCTCTCAAGCAGGCATCATCACATCTAACCTTCTTACACAGATTTTTATAGAGCAACAAACAGTAATTCCCACACATTAAACACTCGCTGTAATTGCCAATTTATGGTCATAAGTATCCTAACATTTTCACATTATTGTAATACAATGATGTTGCTCCATTAGTTCCAAATACAATAACATAACCTTATTAATGCAGGTTCGAGCGATTAAGTTTTATTTGAAATTGATGTAGTATCGCTACAATGAGCGTTTGGAAGATAACAGCATTACTGCTACTGCCCTATCGATCTTTCATGAAGAAATAGTTGATATTGGGTTAAAATGAGGTATAATATAAATTTATGGGACAGTCTATTCAAGACATTAAGTAATTAGTATGTTTAATTGGGTGTTGAAGTAGAATATGTGGCATCATTATAGTCTACTTGATAACATTATGAACCACAGAAACATGAAATATAGCCACAGAATATCCCAATAGGGAGGAACTTGTCTTACTTTACTTCATTATTGTCTAAACTACCTTCATTATTACTTCAAAGTGAAGACATTAAACATCAATCAATTGATTTGGTGGAGATTGCATCTTTGTTACATTTTGATACACGCAATACAGTAATTGCATTAAGTGATCCAATGCTTAATGTACTTATACTGAAAGATGTGTAGTTACTGGAATGACCTAGGGTATATATGGGGGCAACTACATGATTGTACATGTGCATGCTGTTTTACTGATTTTTAAAACCTAAATCCCAAAGAAAATAAATATTGATGTAGGATCACCTGTATATACTCCAAAGGGAATTTTTGGTACTGGAATTTAATATAAAACAGTTTATTATTTGCCTCAGTCTGTAAAATCTTTTCAGTGCTCAATTAATTGATACTAGCAAGTATATTAAGAAGTTACTGTAGAATATGCACAATACACATGAACAAACCAGGAATAGCAATTAATAATATACTGTGCTAATATTTGTAATGTTACTGTTTTGTGTTTTCCTTCCTAAACTGAACTACACTTAAGGTACAGGCTAATCTATTAACAGGTCAATGACCTGTGTGTGCACACCTGATGGACCAGAAAACAGAATGTAACTTCACAGCAGAAGGTGCTGAATAATTACCTCAAAAAGCGCTGCATTTAGCCATGCATAATTCAGCAGCCACATCACGACCACAACAGTACTAACTCTGCTCATCCCGGTTTCCTAAGGTGGGCTTTGCCTAAGGCCATTTGAACAAATGCACAGCCCGGTCCCTACAATTTTTAGGAGAGGATGACAGGGAGTGATGGATGACTACCATTCCGCTGCCTCTCGGGAGACTTTCTGCCCATGCAGATATTGCCTCTGGAGACACCGGGGTGTAACGCAGAGATGAAATGATGATAGCGGCATCAAGATATATTTATGCCTGTAGATATGGCAATATTATATTGAAATGCAAGACTGTTACATTTGTCTTCTGGAAGGATATGCATAAAGCGCAAGCAAGGGTAACCCAGCAAACTATTTCTCATTGTCTGCTGTTCCCTGATCAGTCACAAAACGTTACTGTAGTTAAGTGTATGTTAAAATGTAGGGTACGCTCCGAAAATCAACCATACCTGCGTGCAAACAAATAACCTTTGGTCTCGTAAAATTGCAAAGGGCTTGGTTACACCAGGGTACGGGGATTAAGAGACCACCTTCTGGTCCCTCTTACAAGTGTGCAGGTGGCTGATAGGATGAGAAGACAAATGAAGACACACTTCGGCGAGTCTCAGACCGGATGCCAGACTTTCCACTTGGATTACGCCCTACCCTGCCTTAAGCCAACTTAAGTCTGGAAAACTTGCCAAATGTGCGTGATTTCCTGAAAACAAGCACCGCCTTGAACTTATCTATCTATCAAGGGTGATACAAATGAATGGGTGTAAATGTCAGACATGTATAACGAGGTAACTTCGCTCTTGTGACTTGTTTTATCTTAAAACTACAGGCAAGTCTACATATGCAACAACATTTTTTGGAACAGTAGATAATGAGACAACCATTGTGCTTTATGAAAAAAACTTCTCAGTCTCTGGCCTACAAAGTATTCAATGTTTTTAGTAACCAACTGAAAATGATTGAACTATCAATTTGCAATCTTCAAAAACATACCAAGATTTTGAAAGGTGCAGAATTATATTTATGAAATAAATAGGGTTTTATGTAGAATATTGATACACACACACATTATCTTTGTAAGTTTTAAATAGTACAGCCTAATATTTAGGGATATTCTGATATTCAAAGACAAAGCCATGTTTTAAAAAATATATGGTATATTTACAATAAGATTTTCTAGGGTTCTACTAATATACACTATTGCCTACACCCAGCAACAATATTACTTTTTTTGCTCCAATCCCTCAGATGCAGGTAAACTTTTACGCAACAGCTGTTGAGAAAAAGGCTGGGTCCCCAGTGATGGCCATGGAATATTCATACAGCTATTGAATAGCTAAGGAAGAAAGTGGACGGCTCCTATAAGTGCTGTAAATATTAACACTAATGGACAGTGCAGGGGATCGCCTGCGCTGGCTTAGCTGTAGATTTAAGCCAAGTTGCTGGGTGATTTGGCACAAGTGGTTTCCGTGTTTACGAACTCGCAGGCTGACAGGACTGATGGGTTGTGATGAATGGAACCGGACGGCTGTCTGCACGGGAGAAAGAACAGGCCTCTTTTTTGGTATGAAATGAGGCGGCACTAAATCAATCTATTGTTTCCTACCAACCTTGAGGCCTCCCTTGAATCTACCATCACTATCAATACTAACAGCATCAGGAAGAGTGAGAAAACTGCCCACTCCATTTAGCCAAAATTCTTCCAAGGAAGTACTGAAGAACCAATTTCATATTGCACCAGAATTGTATTAGTTATGCAACAGGGAGAAGGTTAAAAGGACTGCTTTCTAGTGAGAATCAAGAGAAAGACAGCAGTGACAAAGTCAGCACCGAGGAGAGACACAACTTGTTGTCAGAGTTCCTACAATGGGCAGGCAATACATTACAAGAAGAGTATGTCACAATTACTTAACGTTCGGGACTGCATTGTTAGCAGTAATACCTAGCTCCGGTGCACAGTGAACAAGTAACACCTAGCTTCAGTGTACATTGAACCGGTCACAATTGCCCTGATGAAGATGGCAGTCATTGAAAAGTCGACCCTCTTTAAACAAATGGTGTGAAGAAAGAACTTTGCTATTCAATTATCAGAAGAGGTGTACAATTTTGTGTAGAGTTACTATGTTATATTTTGCAAAAGTCAAGCAATTGAATTCAGATGGCCTAAACCATTATTTTACAAATGGCCATACTGCTACTCCGTTACACAGTAAATATGACAATTTCATTGCCGGGAAATCTATTCACAAGATGAAATATGTTGGACTGAACATCAGCAAATGCAATTTTCCCAAACAAAATCCAGTTAGAGGAAATTCACTGTTCCTAGTTCGATGAAAAGGCTTTTGTTGAGTTACTGGCCTAATCATGCAAAATCACATTATGTAGTCTTGTCTAATGGCATTAAGTGTTTCATTAATTTGTTTTCCAGTTATAGACAACTGTGCCCGGGAAGAAGAGATTGTTTTCATGAATGCAGGTGGACAGATATGATGATTGCCTGGAATTGATACACAATCAAGTATACCAGCATTAGATTTGCATGCATGTTACTTACATTAACAACGTATAGATACACATAATTTTACAATGACATACTAAAAGCAATTTCCTGTAAAAATTACACTAATTGATGGTGTATACTTCACTGTGAAGTATTAGAATGATCATGCAACACATTGCAAAGCATTGTTGCAGAGCACTCTTCAATAAAAAACACTACTTTCAATTTGAAATCAAGCAAACAACAATAACAGCTAAGTCAGCACCAAGGAGAGCAACAACTTGTCATTTTTTGACACAACTCCTACAGTCAGGCAGACATAACAGTATGACACCAGATCTGTTGTTACAAAGGTGTGTTGTCTGTTGTGTTTTGCAATAGGAGCAGTGTAATTGCAATGACTGCTTTCTGACGGCATGAGGACAGACAACAGTGCCATGGGTCAGCAACAAGATTGTCAATAAGAATTTGTGCTACTGAAAAAGGTTGGTTCCGAACGTGACTTAGACAAAAAAAGATTTAAGTGTTCTAACAACAACTCCTTGGTGCAAAATCCTTGCATGTTTAGTGCAAGTCATTTTTACCTCCATGAAATGGAAGGTATTGTTTTTGGCGCGTCTGTGTGCGTGTGTGTGTGTGTGTGTGTGTGTGTGTGTGTGTGTGTGTGTGTGTGTGTGTGTGTGTGTGTGTATGTGTGTTTGTGTTTCCGTCTTTTTTGTACCTTCATAACTCCATAACGCATTTATGGATTGTGGTGACATTTGGTATACTGGTAGGTGTTAGGGGGGCGAAGGTCAAGGTCAAATATGGGCCTCCTGGTGGATGGCCTTGGTACTGCAGCAGCACTTCCGGTTTAATGAGGAGTCTGCCAGACAGGGTAACAGATGTGTGATTGTGTCGAGGCTGCCCCGGGCTTGCGACCTGGTTTGATTAATGAGAGGTTCTTCCTCGGGGAATAAGGCGACCTCTGTGCGCTATGATGTGGAAAATTTGAGTGTTAGGGTGGATGGACACCCAGTGTTGACGTAATTTTGGCACTGAGATCTAGTTACCTCCTTGAAAATGGAGGTATTGTTTTTGGCGCGTCTATGTGTGTGTGTGTTTGAGTTTCCGCATATTTGTAGTCAGACATAACTCCATAACGCCTTTATGGATTGTGATGATATTTGGTATGCTGGTAGGTCTTAGGAAGCCAAAGGTCAAGGTCAAATATGGGCCTCCTGGTGGATGACCTTGGTACTGCAGCAGAACTTCCGGTTTTTGTATCTTTTGTCCTGAACATGTTATGGTCTTGATTTTTGGGTGACAGATAGATTGTCCTGCCAGGAATAATTGGTGTGGGTTTGGTCCCCCTAGCAGCTTGTTCTGAAACTGCAGGGGACTTCCGGGGGAAAATCTTTAAAAGCCAATAGGTCCAGACAGGAACAATGTATTTTCATCATTTTTGGTAGGTAGGTAGCTGAGAGAGATGTACATAACTTAATGCAAATTATGCAAATGAGGACTTTATTGCATAATAAATGAGGAAATTCTCTAATTACAGTGTTTTACATTGTAGTACTTTAATACATGTAATGTATGTAATCTTTGGCAGATGGAACATCAACAGATACCAATAATGCAAATTATGACCTCATTTGCATAATTAATGCGAAAATTCAATGGGTAAATGATGGGAATTTCCTACTTGGTGTAAATTGTAAATTCATCAAAAGTTAACATCACGATACATTAATTATGTTAATGTGGAGGTCATTTGCATAATTAAAGAGGAAATTTACATTTACACGTCAAGCCCATATTTCATGGAGGTATGTGATCTCAGATCTCTTGTTGATATAGTACTGAAACATCACATGGCAGTATCAACAGTGTTCAATGGTACAAACCACTACGAGGTAGAGCCTAACAATGTAACATTAAATTTACACTAATTCAGTGATACCATACAGTCAAATATCCCTGTGATCTAACAGTCTATGGATTAGTACAAAACTATTTTGTTCTCCTTTCATCTCAGCTAAGCCACAGTAATGAGTATGACAAAATGTTATCAAAGTCATACACAGGCTGTTTGTGACTGCAAAGATGAGATGTCCACCATTTGTGTCCTAGAATAATCCTAAGTAGAATTAACGTCAAGACAAATCAAAGGGAGCATTACACATAGAGGGGGCTTTTGGATATTGCGCCACAGATATACTTCAAGCTGATACAAGTGCTACTGAGCCAGGATCTGGGCTAGTCTGTTTGAACTTTCAGACGATAATTCTATTACCTGACTTTTAGAGGTACTTGGGCTTTGGTTGGATGGCAGCCCTTTGTGCTGAGAGGTCCTGGCTACCTTTTGATGATGCGCACGCCTCTTCAGATCTGAGGTCCAAGATTACTTCTGTACGTGTACATGCCATTCCGCACCAAACAAAGGAAGATAGATTGTGCGACTCATTTGTCTGATACTCCGATATCATCTCCGAGCACTCAGAAGGGTGGACAGTTTGAGCATGAAAAACGACAAGAATGAAACCCAGACATCTTGTCTACATCAACAGCGGGGTCAAAAGAATCTTACGAATACTGCTCCAGATTTCCCATTCCAGAAAGTATTGTCAGGGATCTACACGATTGGAAGTACAAAGAGCGGGAGGCTTTCTCCAATGGAATGAGATAACATAGCGCAATCTATATGTACACAGGTTACACAGGGAAGGTACGAAATAGATACAGAAAATACATGTGGCTGTTGATGTTTTTGTGAATAGCAGCTTTACAGTTCTGTGTGCAATCTACATCAATGGCCATTAGGTATGTATACAGTATCAATAACTGACGCACACAGAAATCCAACTTTTTGTGATAACCTATCTGTTGCGGGAATACGTATTTGATCCATTAACCTTGCTGATACAATGACATTTATGGCTATGGACGTCCACACAGCA
This sequence comes from Branchiostoma belcheri, assembly GCF_001625305.1. Taxonomy (NCBI): domain Eukaryota; kingdom Metazoa; phylum Chordata; class Leptocardii; order Amphioxiformes; family Branchiostomatidae; genus Branchiostoma; species Branchiostoma belcheri. The sequence continues at coordinate 2,378,546 of NW_017802380.1, read as the reverse complement.
ATATAGCATGCATTTTGCTAGAGTTTCATTTGTAATAAGGCATATATCATGGTGGTTAATCATACTTTCACTTTGGAAATGTAGAAATGCTAACAGCAGTATACTGAAGTATAAATCTCCTGCATACAGCAGCTTCAAAGACTGGTTGCTAGTTTGTTATGATACCACTATTACGTTCAGAAACATATTCTTGCACCTTTTGGACTGTTTCTTAATCTTTATTAGCTTTATGGCAGCCCCCCATTGATCAAACCACAGAAACTAATTTGGCGGGTAGTTGGCATTTTAAAGGTGCCAAGTGGCACTAGATTTGTACTGCTAATCTTGGAAGTTTGAGTGGTAGAGTCTGAAAGTGCAGTCAAAGTTCCTAAATGACATTTGATTTCATTTAAGTCTGCACAATGCAAAAGCCAACACAAGATGCCATGAGATAATGCATAGCGTTGGTAATGTACTTCCAATACCAATCCTCATCATATCTTGCATGCTCAAAAAAATGATTATTTACTGTTCCCATTTAAAAACTGCTTCCTTTCTAAAACAACCAAAAACTATATAGAAAGGTAATATCTTCAAAGAAATGCACCATATTTACCTTCACATTGTCTAGCCAAACAGACTACTGCTCTGTTTATTCTTACTAAAACACATTCATGGTGATCAGCCCCATCAACTTGCTACATCATGTAATCCAACACCACAATGCTACAGCACCAGTTACCATGGTGACAGATGCCTGGTCCAGGACATTAACCTTATTTGTTCTAAGAAGAAGAAAAAAAAGAAACTGAGCAAAAACAATATGTTTTCCTTCTGTGAAGGTAAACATGGCATCATCTGGCAACCCCAAAACTGATGCAAGTGTGCAAATAATTTTTTCAGGGCAAAATAAGCTGTGTTAGAGAAAAAAATGTTTTCTTCTGTGAAGGTAAACAAAAAAATCATGACAACAGCTGTTTCATCTGAGAAAGAAAATCCCACCAGCCTTTTTGCAACCCAGCAAGGCCTACTATTGACTTTGAACTTCACTCTACTAGTATTCATGGAGATAAACATCACCAAGACAAGAGTTATCTTGTCCTGCACAAGGTCACTGCTATGCACTCTACAGTCAGACTGATAAAGAGGGTTGAGATAATGGAGCGATTGGATATTGTACATGTACATGTAGTTCTACTTCTTGCCATTAGATATTATCTACAGGACTCAAAAGACTGGGTGCATGTCCACCTTAGTGCAGCAAAATTTGGAGGTGTTTGTTTGTTTGTTTGTTTATTAGATCTCCATTAGATTTACATGAAATCTATTCTTCCTGGAGTCTCAAAATTACAATGAAACAAATGTACAGAACAGAACAAAACAAATGTACATGAAAGTAAAACCAACATAACAAAAGGTGTGAGTCTTAATCAAAAAAAATAACATAACGCACACAACATTAACTGAAATCTGAACTTAAGTGAACGGGGAGAGGTCAGAGGTCATGGATGATTAATGTAACAAAAACTGTTACAAAAAGAGGTTGCAAAACTGCAAACCATAAACAGTAGTAAATCAACAAGTGGGTGCAGAACTGCAAATCATAATAATGATTAGAAAATAACAAGTGGATGCAGAACTGCAAATCATAATAACAATAAGTAAATAACAAAGTGGATGCAGAACTGCAAATCATAATAACAATAAGTAAATAACAAATTGGATGCAGAACAGCTATCATATTAACAATAAATAAATAAGTGGATGCAGAACTGCAAATCATAATAACAAAAGTAAATTAGGTGTGCACCCATTTTTTTCTGTGGGAGCACTAGTGCACCCAAATATTTTCGTATGTTTACGAAATGTAGTATACCGTATATTCTTAACATCAAAGTGTCAGAAAAAAATTGTTGTAGTACTTTTCTTTAGAACTGAAACATAATTAGTTTTTGCTGACATTCTACTCTTAAAGTTTACATGGATTGGTGCACCCCAAAATTTTTTTGGACACCTAACTTTTTAGGTTGGGACACCCAACCGTTGGGTGTACTAGAGCACCTATTCCCAAAAATGAATTCCAAGCCCTGATCTACATGTATGAATGCCCCTCCATGTAGCTCGTTGGCAGAAGGTACTGTACCTGTGCCAAACCTGTAATCTGCTTTCTTGTGATAATCAAGGGAAAGACAACAGCGAATAAATCAGCACCAAGGACAGATGCAACTTGTTCTTTGTCACAATTCTTTGTCACAGATCACAGTATTTGTCCATTTAACTTTCTCAAAGGTTTCTTGATCATTCACACTGTCTCTATGATAATGAATTACGATCTTTTAATTATTGATATTCATGTTAGGTACAAACCTTCTTCACATACAACAATATACATAGCACGAGACTTGCTTTCCGATAACGAGGTCAGAGACCTGTGATTTTGTCTATAATTCACTTCCTGGGACTTCACTTCCAAGGAACCTAATCCCATAAAAGATGACATTTCCAAAGGTCACCCTACTGTATCTGAGGCACAGGTTAGTGAGTGCAGTGATGATACAGATACATCCCCCATTGCTTGCATCGCCATTAGTGGCCTGCGATCTTATCTTACCTATGCCTGCTTATCTTCTTACCTATTTGGAGATAAGTGAGTCAGGAGGATCTACATGACGTGATTATGGAGCTAAAAATGATTTCAGCACAAATGTTGTGTCACTCCCAATTATGGTAACTGGATCAAACATGCTTTAAAGAAATACCTACTTGCAAAGTTGGGTGAAACTGAAGTTTTATCTGCAAGAAATGTTTGTTCAAAGCTGCTATTGTTATTCGCAAATGCTATTTTATTCTTTGATATTACATTCTACAAAGTATTTCCTGGTGATGTAATGAATGCCAAATGAATGTGTTCACACATTCCACACTTAAGTCCTGGTCACGTACATTGTATGATGCAACTACAATGGAGGGTTTTCTGTGAAGATTGTGCCATATGCTGTCATACATTTGAAAAGAAACAGGTGCAGCTGTTGAAAGATTATGTCGACGAAGGTTAGACATCCTGGTAATAAGATACGCCAAAAAGCAGTTACTCAAGAAACTGGATATGATTTTGGAAACGGTCAGACGTTTCAGCTAGTATCCACTAGCTTTCGTCAGTGACCGAGAGACCAGAGGAGAAATGCAGGTTTATAAGCACAAAATAAGCTGAAAGATTAGACTAATGTTGAAAGATTAGACTACTATACTCATTTCTTCCACAATTTACAGCAATAATATTGCAGAAAGAACAACATTGTAGGTTTATCCTAGGATGTACGTGACTGGGGCTTCACAGGCTCTAAACAGACACACCAGCTAACAGTATGCCAAATGTCAGCTTTGGTCCATGGCTTTTCAGCTAATCCTTTAAAAGTGCCATTTGTTATAGCGCCGACTTTTGGGACGGTGTTGATGAGGCGGTGTGAACAGAAGCGCCATAGGTCAGGAAATCTTTTACTCACTTCAGAAGGGCAACTCCTCAGCAGTACATCAGCGTTCTCCCTGCTGCCCAAACCTGCAACCAACAGAGAATTGGTAGCCAAACAGCTTTCTCAGCGTGCTTAAGGTTAAGGCTAAAACTGCTCAATGTCAGACAAAAACTTTGATGGTTATGTCTTCAAAAAGTTGTTTTCTCAACATACAAACTGGAGTGTAGGCAAAGTTTGTATAGTACACTTTTGGACTGATTTTGTGATTTGTCTCCATTCTTGATTCTATTTTACATCTTTTGATCCAACGCGTGCCTTATTTGATTTTGTTGAGATAGTCTCCCATCACTTCAAAGAAAAGTTTTAACCAATTCTTTGATCACAACTGAGTTGAGTGCTTTTATATCATCTCAAAGTAGATCATGATAGAGCAATGCTCCCGCTTATGTCTTGCTTTCACTAATTTTGTTCCCTTATCCACTACAAGAAGGCAATATCCTACAGATTAGATGAAATATGAAGATGAACTGTTTCTTGATGCTGGTTGCAAAGATTTGGAGCTTACAAGGATGGAAAAGTGCAGTTAGATGAAAATGAATGAAGGAGGAATTGCAGTGGTAATAATCTGCAACTTACCCGGTTGTCAGTGGAATGACATATGGAACTATAAATCAAGTACTGTCTCTAATTTTGTTTAAGTGTAAAAGAGATCTATATGAGCTTTGTCTATAAGTCATACTTTGCAAGGCATAGTGATTTTCTCAAGAAGAAGCATCAGGCATGTGTTAACCTTCTCTCTGCCAAAGTGGCCTTCTGGCATAAAATTTGTACTGGTTACAGGGTTAGGCAGCAGGGAGAAGGTTTATACAATCTTTCTTATGTCTTTTACAAATTATACCTGAGACACAAATTTCCAAATGTAGTAATGGTCTAAATACTACTATCTGGAATTTGGTGACTCACTACAAATCACTCAGATGGAGCCCTGGCAAACCCGTCTTGTGTATTGGCCACATGGTGATTTGTCTACATTATCACCCTTGCAGACAATGGGAAGAATATTGTGCAATTTATGTAACACTACTGGAGATCTTAATAAAAGAAGCAAGTGATACTTTGGGCAGAACTGAACAGGTGTAGACTATACAGAGGTTCTTTTCCTCTTTGTCACCCAAGTAAAGTGGTTTTCCTTCAATGGTAAAGGTTTATATGTCCAAATTTAAGTCTCAGAGTATCAACAGTCTTTAGTTGGCAAACCTTCTCAGTATTCCCGCCGGAGTTTTCTTAATTACGACCATAAGCTGACACGAATGCCTTCCTGCTGATGAATTGCGTTGCCGCCATTTAAAGCTGTGAATTTAAGACCCCTGCTGACTCGGCGAGGAATGACAGATAGTTTGGGAGGAGAGAAGTCATGGAGATGAATGGAATCGGTAGCAGGAGACACCATCCAATTTGCACTTTAATTTCCCTTTGTCTGGAAGATTTAAGGACTGGTGAGGAGTGGCATTTCAAGTGGAGTAAGTGTAAATGTAGATTGATAATGTGGCCATTACAGGTAACAGGGCTGAAGCCCAAAAATCACCTGCGTGTGAGATGGAGCCAAATTTGAATATTAAGCAGTCCCGTGGACCATAAAGAGTGAGCAAGCTGACTTTGGGGGTGGGTGGATATGTTTATATGTCCTGAATTTTATGTCTTCCCTTTTGGAATTGTTTGAAGGAATGAAATGTAAACTAGCAGTTGTAAGGAAAAATAAAACTTTAACAAGTGCATCATCAAACTAACAGGAGATAATGTGGATCCCTTAAATGAAGGACCAGAAAATTCATCCCCATGCATTCTTTGGAACCAAGATTTCATAATCCCTAATCTAGCCAGTTCTAGAAAAAAATGTCTATCAATGCAATGCTTGCTATGATATCCACAGAGCAATAATCCAATGATCTGCATGGCACTAAGGCAAATAGAAATAATTCAAGCTCACAAATGAGCAGTATTTTCAAAGCCATTTTCCTACATGTCTGCACAATGATGATGTCAGATTGAGCCGTGCATTGTATCACTCCCCACCTCCCTCGCAAGCCCAGACCACATGAAAGTTTCACAGCGGCCACAATGATGAAGATAAACAGATGGTCTCCCTCACCATCCATTTGTCTTCGGGCATTGCATACAAAGTGCTTGCCTACATGGAAACATGGTGCCACTTTTAAATTTTGAATAAAGCTCCATGAGATTGGAGTCAGGGCAAATCCTACCCTTGCAAAGACCCATCTGTCTCTTTCAGTTTGTCTGACTCAACACGGAGACAACATCAATAGCTAACACACAAGGCAATGGTGGTCATTTGTTCTTGTCATCTCATGTATGGCCTTTAGGGCACTGGGTTATAACATAATTGTACCTCAGGTAAGAACAAAGTTTGAACATAGATTTCATTCTTCACTTTTAGAAAAAAAATACAACTAAACTTCGAAAGATAGAAGATCGTAGCTGATGCAATATTTGGCTGCACACTCCTTACATTTAGCTAGATACAGTGGGTGGGTATTTTGCCTTTCAAGATGACGTGTCAAGATGTGGTGGTATCACTGTGCGCAGATATTTCATACATCATTCCATCGCAGTCATTGCAATACCGGTGGCGCAGTCATCCTTCTAACAGATATAGGTGTCAAATCTTTATGTGGAAAGCTTAGCTGTGAAAGGACTTGTAAAATGTGAAAGCAGTTGACGGCATGGTGGGTTTAGGAAATACTTTATATGACAGATAAAAGCATTTTCGGTTTAGTCCCTGCCAGGAGCCATAGATTTAGTATGACAGTAAAACATCCATCAAACAAGTGCTGGAAACAGCAATACTTTCCGGTCCTTACTGGCATGAATGCACTACCGGTAATGGGGAAGTGCAAGGCAGTTATTTTTATGGTAGGATAACTCTTCATCAGTGGATACTGGATTACCTAATATCTTACCAGAAATGAATAGAGTTAGTAATATTAAACCTTATAAAATAGTACACATATCCCGGTAGGTCTCTGTTGTAGGATTCCTCCGATTACCACTCCTTCTATTCCAACTACAATGTACATACATTTGTAATACCCAAAGCAATACAAACACGAGTCACTTCTTTCAAGCAAAAAGCTTGGTAATCAGTACATCATTTGCATACCTCATGTGTCTATACCTCTCTCAAATTGATTTAAACTTCTCCATACAGTTTGAACTGACTTGTAGTTATGAGATTACTACTATCAGCACCAAGGACAGACACTGGCAAAATTCTAATGCAACTGTGACCAAACATCCAACCAAAACTGTGAAAAGTCAGGTTTTTGCGCAGGTGCAGTACGTTCTGCTGACGTGCTGAAGAAGTAAATATCTGAAAGCAAGTATCACAACCTACACCAGTTTAACAGTTGCCTTTTCCACATAGCTACTAAAGTGTCCCCAACGTACCTAACAAACGGACTAAACAAAAACAAAGCCTACCCACACTCATTGGACGCTCCCCCCCCAAAAAAGCCTTGAGGGGCATTGCAAAGGTCAGTTGGGTAACCAGGAACACAACATTGTTTTTCCTAGGCCCAATGTTACACACCTGGTTTTATAGCTGACATATCTGGAATGGAACTGGCCATCCCAGGTTGCCACTCACAACACCATCTCAGTATGATTGTTCACTGGGGAGTTCAAAGGTTACGGACGACAATACATCATGCTGCACGCTATCGCTCCCGAAGTTCATAGAGCTACGACCTACGACACCGCTTCATTTACGAACTCGTATAAACCCGTCTCCGGGTCCCGCTTGATTGGTCACTTCGGGGTCAGGGGTTAAGCAAGGTTACTACAACAAAGCAAGTAAAATTCCGCCCATGGTTTAGAGAGGGTCGAGTCGCGATATTTCATTTATGGCGAAGTTGGACATATTTGTTCTGATTGGTCACGTCGAGGTCAAAGGTTACGGCGTACTGTTGACACAGTATCCAGGAGGTTTTGGAGCTCGAAGCATGATATATTACTTTCAATATTGTGAGATTAGGGAGTGGGAGAAACCCTGCAATATTCATGGCAGGTCGGTTATGGGGTTTTGCCCACTAAGATTAAGTTTCCTCCATTGTTAGTCAAACCCAAGTCCGCACTGGACAGATGTGGTTAATATTTATGGCTTTTAAATTTCTGACACTGACCACAAATTGACAGGGAAAAGCGGCTTGATCCTAACCATATTGCCGAAGTCCTGACTTGTCGGACATGCCATTTTTCATAGACAGCTTCATTGGACGACCATTAAGATTTCGAACGTGTTAGCCAGAAACAAATTTGACAAGACTGGTTCTGAGAAGAAAATGTTGAGGATAAAACAGTAGTAATAATAGGATTTCATGTTACTGTAGTTACCTCAACCTCACATTTATTGTACTTTTTGTAATCATAATCACAAACAGTGGAAAACAATCAACAGTGGTATTCTTACTCTACATTAATATTTTATATATTTTTATAACTTTTATGTATTGCATAATATCATTATCTTCTGAGGATATCTGAGAACTTCAAAACACACTCAAAATTATTATGAAAGGCTAGTAAACAGAAAACTCAATTTCACTTGCAATTTCCCTCAAAACTTAGGGAAATCATTGAAGAAATCATGAAGGAAAACAATTTCACTTACATCATCAAATTGAATGTGTTTATAACCTGTGTTCTTATCAATGTCACTCCCAGACAAGGAAATTGATTAAAGAAAGTTACATGCGGTGATTTTGAGATGACACGCTCACCGGGAAAGACAACTCTTCCGCGCTCTGATTGGCTGAGGAATAAGTAGTGCATATCACCCCAGCGCAGCATGCAGGGAGTAATCACAAGTCACCAGCGTGGGTACATGTTGTCACTGATTACCAGTAATGACGCTAGAATTAGCAAATGGGAGATAAATGAGCTTACTGTAATAATAACAACACGTTTGCCCCCCCCCCCCTAAAAAAAATTGATGTCAGAGAATGGGTGCGTTCCAGGGATCTGAACATTCACAAGAAGAGGATTGAGTTATTTTGTATGTAGCAGACTTATCTGTGAATTAATAATTATTGCACATACATGTACTTACCTGCACTCTCATGCATTCAGGGAGATGAGAAAGCGAATGGGCTTGGTAGAAAACTTGCGCCCAAACGTAAAGTTGCATGTATTCTTTAAATTACAAGTAAAATGTTTGCGAACATGCAATTTTGTATATGCCATGGGTTTAGATCCGGACTTTTAAGCGTGTATTTGCAGAAATTATTTCCAAATTGCAGAACAAAATTTTTTATAAGTCTGCAATATTGCACAACACGAAAAAGGTATTTCTACCACTGTGTAGGCTGAATCAAAAGTTTGAGATACATGCTTGTGGACTTGATGGTTCAAGCATTTAAAGTTGAAAACTGGATGGGTTACCTGCAATTAGAATGATTTGAAGCCACTAGTACATTTATTGACAAGAAACAGCTCCTAATCATAAAGAATGGCAGTTTTACGAGGAAGGCTCTTGCTATTTATAACATTTAGTATCAGGACAGTTTTAGGCCATGTAAGTAAGACCCCATGAGAACAGGTGGTTCACATACCATTGGGTATCAGAGAATAGAAAAAACAGGGATTGACAAAAAACACAACCAATGGCATATTGTCTATAAGAAAGAGACTTCAAGAAAAGATATGGAAAGTAATTTTATCTATTTCACATAAAACAAGTTAATGTTGTTGAACAGGAGCATACTGGAGAGGTCTGTCTACAGCCGCCATGTGTCAGTACGATGCCTGCGGAAGATTGATTGATTGATTGATATTGAACAGTTGGGAAACAATTCAGTAGACGGTACATTGCATAATGTTATACATGTCACAATGTGAACATGTAGATTTTATCTCACTGGTGTTGTTAGGTCTGACTCCTCCTCAAAAAGGCAATGTATGACCCTTGCTTTATGTTGCTGTTGATTGGCTGTAAAGGTGTTCAAAATACTGTACAGAAGCTTGAAACTATTGCAGTTACAGGCTATTTTGATAGGTGGCATCCCTGACTGGGAAATGGTGAAGGTCGGACAAAATAAATCAGGCACTTGTTCTGTTGAAGACTGTAGTTCACCTCTTACTAGGTAGGGGGCAATATTCCTGGACCACAAATTCTCACAAAACTGACAGGAATTAATGACAAGACTTGCTTGGTTGATGGACCTAAGATTGATGGTAATATGAACCACAACCTTTCACAAGAAACCTTATAAACTCTAGTTTAAGCTCTTCCCTATAGATAACACAGTTCAGAATACACTTGTCATTTCAGGAACAGTGAACTTTCATTCATTTTATAGGAAAGTCTTCCTATCTCTTTACAACGAACAGACTGACCCTATAGCCCGACCCACCTCTGTCAAAGCATAAAATAAAGGGCGGTGGCCTCTAGGAGCGTGATTTAGTCAGGCTACTTATTGTGATCAAAATTTAGGAAAGGCCTACTGTTAAGAGTTTTGTGGAGTTGCAGTACCAATCGAAATCAATAGGAGGCACTCTTGTATTACCCGTATACGTAGCTTGAAGTAGAAAGTAGAAAGGTAAGTTCAAGCTGTACCTTATGTATAGCCACAGCCAAGTATCATAGACAACAGCCCTCAGTGAGACATCTGGTACATTGATATTAACAGATCTGTGCCCAGGGTATCTTAATATACAATGTCCTTGTGTGTACTTGCCAACTACAATTATTACATTATGATAGAATGCCGGTAGTCATCCAAGTACATGTAGCAGTTTACCATTTACATAACTCTCAGACACTCCTTCCAAGTCATCTAATACATTTGAATCATCTATATTTCATGTAACTTTTGTGAGAATTCAGGACAGGTGAAATGATTGATGAAACATGTTCTATCTATTACAAGACTTTGACAAAATCCTGGCAGACCTTTTGGCTACAACTCAGCCAGTGAAACTGTCAGCCGTATCAACAGTTTGTGTAATCGGCTTGCTCTACTGGCCTTTGACGTCAGTCAGGCCAGACGTGATGGAATCTGCAGATCAATAATTATTGATAAACCAGTCCTGCTGGACAGTTTAGATGCCTAGGATAACAAAGTAACAACTAGATGCCATTTTGATGGCCCGAGACCTAAAATGTGTTTGGATAAGTAAGTTAAATCATTAAGTTTGATCTTGTGAGTCACAAATCAGGCCAAAATATTCCCATTTTTTCAACAGCAACTCAGTTGGGCAGTAAACCTGGTGACACAAAGTTACAGCAATCAATTTGATTGGTATTTTTGAATGACACCCTTGCAGAAAATCAGTACGGCCAGTAAATCATCATATAATCACTTTCTTTGTCAGTTTGCAAACTTTTCTAGCAGTTTGCAAACTTTTCAAATACCCGTACGTACGCTCCTGCAACCGAGTGACAAAGTGTCACACACACATGTACCATTAGAGTAGCATACCAGGTGCTTCATCATTACCCTTTCAGGTCTGTCCTGAATGCAGCCTGATGTTTAATGTGTGTGTTTTACAATGAGGTGGACGTCTAATTTCCTGAAAAGGTAATACAGGATGTGCTTGTGGTGAAAATCAATGCAGTTTCAAGTTCACAGATAAGCCATTTGTATGCCTAATCTATACAGTTCATTGATTCCAGATATGAACAAGTATGTCTCTCAAATATCCAGTATTTGCACCACTACAATCGACTCTACAATCAGGAGAGAAAGATGTCGAATGAAGATGGAGGGGTGAACAGCCGCAGAATGGTGAGAAGTTTGAACTATTTTTCCATACTGTGTTGCACTGTGTTGTACACTATATTATGTACATTTGTAAGTTACTAGAAACTTTTTGAATACAAACTTGCTCACTATATACATGTACATATGTAGTGTACAACGGATGCCGTATTTTATTGGAAAGCAGTTTGGTTCTCCTAAATCATGGTAATGTCCTATCATCCATGGATACTCATGAAACTAAATGACCGTGTTAATTCTAAAAATTTCACACATTAGTCATAACGTTATGCCTCAGGCCAAAGTCCAATGAATGCAAATTGTCACTTGTCGCAAGAAATGGTTCACAATGTATTTAGGCATTAATGAGATGCCAGTATGTATAAAATTTATATGTCAAAGCTAATGTGTAATACTTTAAAACTTCTGGAGCAAGATAGCAGCTCCCTTGACAAGAAGAACATCTTCTGCGTTCAAGGATGGCTAACTGTATTATTAGCATCATCAGAGTTCACTGCAGCAAGTAATCCATCAATTTTGAGGATGCCTTGAGGGTTTATGAATATGTATGCTACTTCTCGAAACTATTACAAGTAAGGAGACCTTAATCGCCCCCAGATGTCCCCAAGAGCCCCTGTCCGTCCTCCCTTTGTGTCAACCTGTGCTCCGAACTAACGTCCACATCAAGAACTCGTTATGAAATTTGACAGCGATGTCAATTACAATTCTGCCACCTGCACAACAATTTCCAGTGAAAGAAAGATTAATGATCTTTGGAAGCAAGGGTGTGGCACCCAGACTTGACCTTCATCGATTTTTCATATTTTCCCATTTTTTGAGGAAGTCGGGGGAAATTGTGGCATTAGTGGAAGAGAAAAGGCCCGGGCAGACTTATATTGTAGAGGCTCCGGGGATTATTTCCACCTATGACCACGATGCAGTAGAAATTTACAGATCCTCAGAGCAGATTTATATAGACCCTGTCAGGGTCTTCCACCTCATACTAAAGCTTTCAGTTAGACCAACAAGTGTGCAAAACATAATGTTGAATCTGAGCAATTATCAGTGCGATTTGTATCTCCCTGCGGACGATACGAAATCTCACGACTTAAGCATTTTCCGTCTGTGCTTTAGTGCGATTGATTTTATCATCACATTGTGGTTTTAATGCTTCATCGATACAGAATGACTGCTACTAAAACTTATCGCATTAAGACCACTTTTCTGATTGAAGTAGCAGAAAAGTCTTCAAGGCCACGTTAGTTGATAGGTTTCATTGCTACAGCAAAAAATAAGAACAAGCAGCACTTTAATTATGGAAAAACACTTTAATTATGGACTCCTCGCTAATAACTCTAAATTGCTTTACCCAATTAGGTTTATATTTTTTCTGAGTACATAGTAGAAGGTGACAAATATGTGGAATGTGTTAATTAGTCCCTAGGGTATAGTCCAATTATACATAATTATACATGATTATACTATATTTATCTATAATCATGTATGATTATACATATTAGTTTTTCCATTATACATAATTATGTATATCCCTTTTGATCATTATACATAATTATGTATATCCCTCTTGATCATTATACATAACTATGTATATTCCTCTTGATCATTATACATAATTATGTATATCCTTTTAACCATTATACATAATTATGCATATCCCTTTTAACCATTATATATAACTATGCATATCCATTTAGGTTATTATATATAATTATGCATATTAATTTTTACCATTATACCATATATATGACTTTTGGCTATTATTCATAACGATACATAACCCTCATGACCACTATGTATAACTATAGCCATTTAATTGTTATGAACAATAGTAATAAAATAGGTGTAACAAGTCATTTGGTGTAATGTAGCCAGCTGCCGCCGCGCCGCATGCCTGCGAAGCTGGTGTGTTACGCCGAGAGGCAGCTATACCATCTAAACAAATACAGATACAGAATTAGATAAGGTTATATTTTGGTGTCATGTGGTCTTTAATACTGACTATAGCAAGTAATTGCTACACTACTTCAATTTATTGATACCAATGTTAACTGAAGTTTTTGCTAATGCTATCCATGTCATCTTTTTCTTTTACATAGAACAAATTCTTAGCCCCTCTTGCCAAAGTTTTGCTAATGCTACCCATGTCAACCTTTTCCTTTACATAGAACGAATTCTTACCCCCTCTTGCCAACGTTTTTGGTAATGCTATCCATAATTGCCTATCGAAAGCAGTTTAAATGCTGATTTGTGCACCTACATCGTAACAATGGCATGGCGACAAAAAATTGAAATTTTTTCTACTGTCCCAAAATTTCCCGAAAGTGTACATTGAATTGTCCCAGACAAAATTTTGGTGGCCTCTGGCCATAGGGACACCTTTGATTTCAGCACTGTCTGTTAGCCTGTGCCACGCCCAACAGCACCTTTCTGTTGACTGGCTCAAGAGTGGAGGTGCGAGAGTTTTAGGGGGATATTTTAAACCCTCTAAAATGCTATTTTCTTTGTTTCTGTAGGTGAATTTCAAAGGAAGTTAGATACCCCTAGACTTAGACACTGCTGAAGTTATCCACATGTACAGTAAAAAAATGGCACCCCAAACACGAAAATACATAATGACAAAGCTGTACAGATTGTATGATCACGATGATCACGTCACAAGGTTGATGGAAGTTGACCGATAATTTGGAGTAAGTCCCACTTTCATTCCAGTGTTGGAAAGAAAGCTTAGACTTCATTCACAATGATGTATACCAACACTGATGAACTTCCACGCTAAGACCTTTTGTTAATGTTTTTATTCACTTTTATTTTAAGTCAAATGAAAACCTTTCGCCTGACTTTTCCACACAAAACAACAGTATTTGTCTTTCACCTGACTTACACAAAACAACAGTACTTCTCTTTCACCTGACTTTTCTACTCAAAACAACAGTATTTGTCTTTCACCTGGCTTACACAAAACAACAGTACTTGTGTTAAAAAGTGTTAAAATTGTTTTCTAAACTTGATATAAATCATTATCAAAAGTACTCAGACTGGTTTTGTTATTACATTGGGTATCAATTTAGACAGGTTGAGAGGTTTTATACTCAGTTGATGGGAAAAAAATTCCACGGTTACCTTGCTACATTGGTTATAACGTTAGTTCACCTTCACATACACTCAGCTGTATAATTTTCATGGGATACAACTGATTTCTTTTGCCATGCACTCAAGAATTGGGTGTAATAATTTTTCCACAATCCATTGACCCTTTACATTACAGAAATTTGAATATTGCAGAGAAATCTGTGATGTACCCATATTATATCAAGGAATAACATTTTGGATGATTATACAAAATTTTATATCATACCCGGGCCGCCATAACGTTCGATAACGGGTTCCGGACTGGGCCGTACTTTACGGCACGGACCGGGCTTCCCTGGCTTCCACAGAACGATTAGACCGCATTTTGCCCTAACCGTGTGCGGCGCTTTCGAAAATTTGAATACAGAATTCGGACGTTGAAATTGGTGTTGTTGCATTTTTCAGTTTAGGGACACCATTATACTACATGTAGTAGATCAATCTGTCACAAATTTCTAGTTGTCAAACTTTAGAGTAAGACTTGTATGGAGTGATTTGTCCACGTCTATTGCAATCAAACCCCCTTGAGTACATGGACTGAATACTATACCATGTATATATGCATAATTAACACCAGCGTCTGAAACCAGCAGCAGCCAGGTTTATCCACTCATTAGGTAAACTCCTTGATATATACTCACGGTCGTAATTTGTCTTTTGACATTGAGTAACCTTTTACCCTAAAAGACAACCGTACACAACCTTCAATCTTACTACAAAGGTAAGATACCTCCTTAAGTCTCTTGTGTGAACCCAGGGAGCTTTATGGTGTCCAGCGAAAGTTAATAGAGATAAGTGTTAATAGGATGGGAGAGGAACCTATTTGTCACCCCCTCCCCTTGATTGCAGGACGCCTTCCCAGGGGCCAAACAAACACAGCTCCAGGGGCCAACCAGACCCTGAACCAAACACAATAGACCCAGGGTGGGCTAGTAGGGGTCTATTAAATGTGCCAACAAGCACTGTAATTGTGAAGTTTGTATCTGTATTTGAAATCTGTAACTCTCCTACTCTCTATTAGCAGAGGAGGGTGGGGGAAGAGTGTGACCTTTCGAATATGCCCCGTTTTTACTGTTGCTACACGTAACCCCACCAACAGTATGTGCAGTCGGTAGTCGGCTAAGGAAGTTATGTTGGGACAGACACCCGCAGCGTGTGGTCCGACCAACCAGGCAAAGCCCCTGAGCATCAGTACGATCTTCCATCATCCTCACGTGCTAAGTTTGGCATTTGCTAATTATGATCGTCGGGTGCCTCGGAGTCGGAACCTGATGTTTAGGTGGCGTGTCGGCAGTTAATTTCTTTCGGCACTTGCTTTCGATACACTCTCTCAGAACTCCCTTTCAATTCAACAAAAACTCCTCCTCCTGCCTAATATTGCCAACAGCGGGTGGGGGTAGCGACATATTAAAAAAGCGGGACATATTTACATATATTTATATATGATAGAAAGGTCACAGTCTTCCCCACCAACCTCTGCTTGAAGAGTAATTTTCCCCTCCTCCACTACTAAAGGACTTGCTTCATCCACCGTGTTAGTGTCTCATAATGGTTTTGTGTGGGTGGTCCAATATCCATGTGACCATGTTGTTCTGACAAAGGTCAGAATTATCTACACATGTTCGTCCATTACATCCATATATGTTCCTCAGAGACTACAGACATATCTTCTTTCTAGCAATATGTTATTATGGCCATGGTTTCTTCAAATCTTTGCAAACTGACATGACAACACACGCCAATGGATACTGCCTTGCCACCGTATGATCTGCTTGGAGATTAAAACAACCCCTCCTTCAATGGATGAGCCGATCCCTGCTGAGATTGATAACACCACATTATCCTGAGAGGCAGTTAGGAGGAATGGGAAGCCCAGAGGATGGCACGACACAGGCTTATGCTAGCCAAGGACGTTCTATGGAAGCTCCTTGTTCTAGCCTACATTTTATATTTGCTATTACTGAAACGCACTTAATCATTTAACCAACCTCGTTCCAAGTTCAAAACAGCCATATTCCCCGCACTTTCAAGAATTCTGTGCATCTTTCTGATTGCATGTTTATGATATAATGATAAGTTATGTATAGCGCTTCTGTGAGTGCCACTAAACTTTCTATGATTTCTTGGAAGATACGACTTAAACTCTAAACCAGTTCACTGTCCTCCCTGCAGCCGAAGGCCAGCTCAAACTTCAGTGAAAGCCAGAGCTGGCAGATTAAATCTGACCAGTGATCAGATCTCGGACTGTACCAACTTCATGAAAGGGGAAGGTTAGGAATAGTATATTGTGGTCACTTCAGAAACACCTTCAGAAGCCTACTAGATTTTCCATTAGAACTCTTCTCTGTGATTAGAAAGTCTAAACAGCCCATAGGCAACAATGAAAAGCTTCAGTTCGAACCTTGTTTAGTAGTTTACAATATGCCACGGATGGTAGCTGGGCTCATCTTCAAAGGGTTTGGTTTAGCCCCCTGCTGCCCTATATTCTGTGGCTGAACAAGCCACATGTTGTGCAAATGCTCCTGAGCTCATGAGTGAGGCAGGCCTGGAGGAGGGTACGTTATCATCTCCAAGTAGATGTAGGGTTTACAGAGGCGGCGGCAGGAAATCTTGAATGGGGGAGGGGGCCAGATTTGTTATGGAACAACTTCTCCCTCAAGTGTCGAAGCTAACCTAAACCTAACGGTTAGCCTAAACTTCAGCTCAGTGTGTTTATGCAACATTTGTACGTCTTTTTGTGCCTTCGTACCAGTTTAAAATGTATCATGAAGTGACCTGCAACATGAAATCTGTTGTGGTATATAGAAGAATCCACTGCAGATGGCATAGGTGAGATAACCAGGCTGACAGCCATGGTCATGCTTGTATTTAGTCTTTTTTTTTTTCACCTCAAAGTTTTTTTAAAAATGAACATTTACATAAATTTTGCAGACAAGAAAAATAAGGGAAATTACAGACACTGTAAATATAAAAAAATCAACCAAAGAATTAAAGTTGACATCCCCTAGCCTAGGAGCCATCCGTTTTGGTACAAAAAAACATGGACGGAGAAAAAAGTGGAAGGACCCCTGTTACAAAACATGGCACCAAGGCTACTGGTCACTTCTCAAACAGGCAAATTGCTTCTCATAGGGCAGCTCTCCTCTCCATGGTCTATAAACCAGTGGGGTGGCTCATGCCAGATCCATCCCTGCCAGCACAGTAACCCTTCCTCTCTCCTGGTTTCAGTTTAGAAGTTTGGGTATTGGATGTAAACAAATAAAAGTCAATAAAATAGAAACATATGAAAATACAACACCCACCAAAACTTCACTTCACACGATCGAAGGCATGAGTTCTTCGATCTCTAGTTGAGTATATTAAAATATGTCATTGATCAATAAACTAAAAAGGCAACCTTTAGTGTATTTATTGATGTAATGTTGCAGTTTTTAGTTGTACAAATGCTGTATAACAACACTGAGCCAAACTCTAAATCTGCTTGGAGTTGAAACTCCTTGCTCTGATCAAGCTGTGTGAAACACCACCACATTCATTTGCACAACATGTGGTCTAGAGTCTGCCACTTCAGCCACCAAAGATAAGCCACCCACTGTTCCATGCACAGATGATCTGTGCATGGAACAGCAGAAGTGAGCTGGGGCATCTTTGCTGTAAACTACCCATACAAAAAGTTAAAACTAAATCTTTTACATTTGCCAATGGACTATTTATACTTTTTAGTCATCAGGAAAGTCATTATGGAAAATCTGGAAGGTTTTTTAATGTCTTCGAAGTGACCACAATGTACTATTCCTAGCCTACCCCCTCCGTGAAGTTGGTATTGTCCTCAGATCTGGCTCAACTAATCAGCTTGTCCCTAGGCCTGACCTGTGTTTGTAAAGAGGACAGTAAACTGTTTTAGAAAACAATCACTGTTATCACGCTGGGCTGTTAGGATTATCAACCAAGAAATCATAGAATCATAGAAAGTCCAATGGCACTGTACCATCTGAAAGCTGCACAATTTTTTTGAAACTGAAAGTGTGAACAAGGAGGTCCAAAAACCTCCTTGGTGTGAATAACAACTTTGTCTTCAGAAAAGGGATGTTGAGATAGTTGCTAAAATAGCTAGTTGTGCTCCATTTATAGCCGGGGTATCATCCTATCAGCCTACTTCCCCAAAATTGCCTCTGTGGCCTGCTCTGTGGTGTACATGTATGCAGCAGGGAATCTCAGCAGGGAACACTTCATCCCAGGACACGCAGGAGGGGGTTGCTTGGTGAAGAGGTGCCAGACTACACTGGCCAAATATAGGAGAATATTTGCCATGGGAGTTTGGCTGCCTTGGTGTTTGACTCACAGTAAGGAGCTTCTTGCTCACAGGCCGCGCAGTTCGGAGGGAAAAAACAACCTTCCCACTTGCCAGACTCCCCTGGCCAATTTTTCTCTTTTTTTTTGCCTAATTCTGAAGGCCTGGTGGAGGCTTGATAATTTGCAAAGATCTAAAGAAAACACGGCCATAAGAACATACTGCTATACGAAATAGCTGTATACGTAGTTTACTCCGAGGTACATGTACAGGACACAAATGTGTAGACAATATTTCTGACATATGCGGCATAACAACATGGTCCACTATCACAATGGGCTGAAGAGGATTGCATACATAATGCTTGCCCTGACTCAGTGAGGATAGACTAGTATACTCTACAGTAGTACTCTACTTGTACATAATTATGACAGTATCTTTTTAATAGTTGTCTTCAACCCTGCTAGTAGTCTAGTTTCAAGATAGCCTGGTTATCATGCTAGTTTCAGGCATGGGATTAACATAGCCTGTGTATACAAGCTCTCGGCCGGAGGTTAATGACCCCCACCCCAAGAGCTTGTGGCAGAATAGCTGTAAGCCGGGCGGCCCGTTCCCTTTCCTGGAGTCACCAATAGGAAGCCGGTATTAGGAATTAATGTGGGAACCGACTGGGCCATCACGTGGTTGGCGCCAGGCAGCCGGAGTGGGGCGGAGTACCGGGCGGGGACGAGAAATTTGATCGACTGCGGGTGGGAATTTCTCAGAAATAATGGCTGCGACTAGCCCCAAACCTAGCCTGTGTATACAAGCTCTCGGCCGGAGGTTAATGACCCCCACCCCAAGGGCGGCAACCTAGGCGGCGGCCGCCAGGAGCGCGATTTAGTCAGGCTAGGGATTAACACAGTACTCTCCAAGCAGAGGTTTGGGTTTGGGGTTATTTTCGCGTGTTTTTAGGCTTTTTAATCGGGGTTTCTCTTTTGCACTGAATTTTTTTCCCCACCAAAACCCCAAAAAGGGGTTTGGGGTAGAAAAAAAAATCCAGTGCAAAAGAGAAACCCAGATAAAAAAAGCCTAAAACACGCCAAAAATAACCCCAAACCCAAACCTCTGCTTGGAGAGTAGATCTGGCATCCAGTCTGTTAGCCATTACCCCTAGCCCACCCCTGGGTCTAACCCGGGGATGGCTGGCCTTCAGAGCTGTGTTTGTTTTGCCCTATGGTAATGTGGGAAGCCATCCTGCAAGCATGGGGAGGGGTGACAAATTGGTTCCCCTCCTACCAGATTAGCAGGCTACTGTCAATTATCTCTATCAACTTTTGCTGGACACTGTAGCTGCTGGCATTGGCTGGTGCAGCAAAGTCTGCTGTACTCTCTGGCGGACCAACATCCCCTGCATGTTACTCTGGCCTGTTTTTACTCTTTTCAGCCGCCTTAACCTCTCCTATACAGCAGACAGGGAGGGATTGAAAAATGCGAAGGAATCAAAGGTTTCTTTTTTATAGTCTCTGAAACTTAATTTAATAATGAAAAGTTTAGTTAATTGCAAATCCATGCCCGAAGGCTAATTGCAAGTTACAAATATAAAAGAACACTGAAACAGGGTATAACATAACTTCAAAATGTACATAATGAAATGTACATAATGAAATGTCTGAAAGGTTTGACTTCTCTTTTGTAAACCATGGCGGAAGGCGTGACTGTAAAAATGACTGAAACATTCTGAGAATGTGGGGCATTTATTATAC
>NW_017802380.1:2272669-2357959 GCF_001625305.1 Branchiostoma belcheri | reverse complement strand
ATGAAAGTGGGACTTACTCCAAATTATCGGTCAACTTCCATCAACCTTGTGACGTGATCATCGTGATCATACAATCTGTACAGCTTTGTCATTATGTATTTTCGTGTTTGGGGTGCCATTTTTACTGTACATGTGGATAACTTCAGCAGTGTCTAAGTCTAGGGGTATCTAACTTCCTTTGAAATTCACCTACAGAAACAAAGAAAATAGCATTTTAGAGGGTTTAAAATATCCCCCTAAAACTCTCGCACCTCCACTCTTGAGCCAGTCAACAGAAAGGTGCTGTTGGGCGTGGCACAGGCTAACAGACAGTGCTGAAATCAAAGGTGTCCCTATGGCCAGAGGCCACCAAAATTTTGTCTGGGACAATTCAATGTACACTTTCGGGAAATTTTGGGACAGTAGAAAAAATTTCAATTTTTTGTCGCCATGCCATCGTTACGATGTAGGTGCACAAATCAGCATTTAAGAGCAAATGTCTGTAAGGATCAAACAATGGTGGCAGGGGTCAAAAAATCGATTTGGCTCAAATTTTGCACAGTGATACTACTTGGCCCACAACCCCTCAAAATAGCTTTCTTTCTGCTCCACACCGATCGTTGCCGTGGTAACAGCCCCAAACATGTTTTGGGGCCATTTTCCCTGATTTGGGCATGTCAGAAACATGAAAATTGCCAAAGTTTAAGGGCACGATTACAAACAAATGCTTAGAATATAATCGGAAAGACAAAAACTGTGCTGAAATGTCCAACTTATCTGCTTTTCTAAAATAGCTTTAAAATTTTCAAGAGGTCCGTTTAAGGGTCTGGGCATCCCTAAGACAATACAGTGTTTTGGGCTTTTGAAATATCCCTATTTCTGCCCATTTTTGAAGCGCTGTAACTCCAAAGATGGTGATTTTTTTTTCTTTCAAAATGTGATAACAGATACATAATCATATGTGCTATAAAATGCATGTTTGTAAAGTTTGGCCAATTGTTTGGTTCTCACGTGGTTGTCCTCGGAAGTAGGTCATATTTTACAATTCAAGAAAAATATAAATTTTTGTCATATTTAAGATACAATTATATATACAATACGAAAACAGCAATCTACTACTATTTTAGGTAATAGGTAATCCTATTAATTGTCTATCAAATGAATGCTTGTGGAGGTTGTAGTCTTGTTTCGTTGCTGTGTACTTGTCCCTGAAAGTAGGCCATATTTTGGACATGTGTTAAAATTATCATTTTGGGCTATCTTTGAAGCTTTACAACTGACAAAGTAGGATGTTATTTGACTCCAATCTTTGTAGGTTAGTACATACATGTACTGTGTATCAACTGGTATCTTGCGGAGTTTGGAGTTTTGTCTCGTTGTTGTGTACTTGTCCCTGAAAGTAGGCAATATTTTGGAGTGTGCGGAATATTATCATGTTTGGCTAGCTTTGGAGCTTTATAAGTGACAAAGTAGGATGTTTTTTGGATCCAATCTTTGTAGGGTAGTACATACATGTATTTTGTATCAAATGATATCTTGTTGAGGTTGAAGTCTTGTCTGGTTGTTGTGTACTTGTCCCTGAAAGTAGGCCATATTTTGGAGTGTGCGGAATATTATCATGTTTGGCTAGCTTTGGAGCTTTATAAGTGACAAAGTAGGATGTTATTTGAATTCAATCTTTGTAGAGTAGTAAATACGTCTATTGTGTATCAAATGGATTCTTGTTGAGGTCGGAGTTTTGTCTCGTTGCTGTGTAATTGTCCCTGAAAGTAGGCCATAGTTTGGACTTGTGCGGAAATTTTCATTTTTGGCTATCTTTGAAGCTCTATAACTGACAAAGTAGGATGTTATTTGAATCCAATCTTTGTAGGGTAGTTTATACATGTGTTGTGTATCAAATGGATTATTGTTGAGGTTGGAGTCTTGTTTCGTGTCTGTGTAATTGTCCCTGAAAGTAGGCCATATATTGGACATTACAGAAATTGCATAATATACGGCTGTTTTTGAAGCAGTAAATATGACAAATTAAAAATAAATAAAGTAGTATTTTATTTGAATTCAATATTTTAAGGGAAGCACATAATTATGTGCATTTTGTATCAAATGAATACTTGTGGATGTTCTGGTCTTGTGTCGTTATTGTGCACTTGTCCCCATATTTAAATATATAAAGACATTAGCATACATGTGCACTTCCGTACTTGAAGCCCTATAAACACAAAGGTAGGACGTTATTCAAATTCAATTCTCTAGCAGAAGTAACTTATCTATTGTCCATGAAATAAAGGCCTATAGAAGGTGGGTTCTGGCTTAGTTGCTCTGTACTTGTCCCCAAAAGTAAGTCATAATTAGGACATATTCCATTGTTTTCTTGTAACTGTCCCCGAAAGTAGGAAATATTGCTCAAATATGGGGACAAGTGCACAATAACGACACAAGACCCGAACCTCCACAAGTATTCATTTGATACAAAATGCATATAATTATGTGCTTCTCTTAAAATATTGAATTCAAATAAAATACTACTTTGTCATATTTACTGCTTCAAAAACAGCCGTATATTATGCAATTTCTATAATGTCAAATATATGGCCTATTTTCAGGGACAAGTACACAACAACGAGACAAGACTTCAAACTCAAAAAGAATCCATTTGATACACAACACATGTATGTACTACCTTACAAAGATTGGATTCAAATAACATCCTACTTTGTCAGTTATAGAGCTTCAAAGATAGCCAAAAATGAAAATTTCCGCACAAGTCCAAAATATGGCCTACTTTTAGGGACAACTACACAACGAGACAAAACTCCAACCTCAACAAGAATCCATTTGATACGCAATAGACGTATTTACTACTCTACAAAGATTGAATTCAAATAACATCCTACTTTGTCACTTATAAAGCTCCAAAGCTAGCCAAACATGATAACATTCCGCACATGTCCAAAATATGGCCTACTTTCAGAAACAAGTACACAACAACGAAACAAGACTCCAACCTCAACAAGATATCATTTGATACACAATACATGTATGTACTATCCGACAAAGATTGGATCCAAAAAAACATCCTACTTTGTCAGTTATAGAGCTTCAAAGATAGACCGAAATGTTAATTTTAGCACAAGTCCAAAATATTGCCTACTTTCAGGGACAATTACACAGCATCGAGACAAAACTCCAACCTCAACAAGATACCATTTGATACACAGTACATGTATGTACTACCCTACAAAGATTGGATTCAAATAACATCCTACTTTGTCAATTGTAAAGCTTCAAAGATAGCCCAAAATAATAGTTTTAACACATGTCCAAAATATGGCCTACTTTCAGGGACAAGTACACAGCAACGAAACAAGACTACAACCTCCACAAGCATTCATTTGATAGACAATTAATAGGATTACCTATTACCTAAAATAGTAGTAGATTGCTGTTTTCGTATTGTATATATTGTATCTTAAATATGACAAAAATTTATATTTTTCTTGAATTGTAAAATATGACCTACTTCCGAGGACAACCACGTGAGAACCAAACAATTGGCCAAACTTTACAAACATGCATTTTATAGCACATATGATTATGTATCTGTTATCACATTTTGAAAGAAAAAAAATCACCATCTTTGGAGTTACAGCGCTTCAAAAATGGGCAGAAATAGGGATATTTCAAAAGCCCAAAACACTGTATTGTCTTAGGGATGCCCAGACCCTTAAACGGACCTCTTGAAAATTTTAAAGCTATTTTAGAAAAGCAGATAAGTTGGACATTTCAGCACAGTTTTTGTCTTTCCGATATATTCAAGCATTTGTTTGTAATCGTGCCCTAAACTTTGGCAATTTTCATGTTTCTGACATGCCCAAATCAGGGAAAATGGCCCCAAAACATGTTTGGGCTGTTACCATGGCAACGATCGGTGTGGAGCAGAAAGAAAGCTATTTTGAGGGGTTGTGGGCCAAGTAGTATCACTGTGCAAAATTTGAGCCAAATCGATTTTTTGACCCCTGCCACCATTGTTTGATCCTTACAGACATTTGCTCTTAAACTGCTTTCGATAGGCAATTATGGATAGCATTACCAAAAACTTTGGCAAGAGGGGGTAAGAATTCGTTCTATGTAAAGGAAAAGGTTGACATGGGTAGCATTAGCAAAACTTTGGCAAGAGGGGCTAAGAATTTGTTCTATGTAAAAGAAAAAGATGACATGGATAGCATTAGCAAAAACTTCAGTTAACATTGGTATCAATAAATTGAAGTAGTGTAGCACTTACTTGCTATAGTCAGTATTAAAGACCACATGACACCAAAATATAACCTTATCTAATTCTGTATCTGTATTTGTTTAGATGGTATAGCTGCCTCTCGGCGTAACACACCAGCTTCGCAGGCATGCGGCGTGGCGGCAGCTGGCTACATTACACCAAACGACTTGTTACACCTATTTTATTACTATTGTTCATAACAATAAAATGGCTATAGTTATACATAGTGGTCATGAGGGTTATGTATCGTTATGAATAATAGCCAAAAGTCATATATATGGTATAATGGTAAAAATTAATATGCATAATTATATATAATAACCAAAATGGATATGCATAGTTATATATAATGGTTAAAAGGGATATGCATAATTATGTATAATGGTTAAAAGGATATACATAATTATGTATAATGATCAAAAGGGATATACATAATTATGTATAATGATCAAGAGGGATATACATAATTATGTATAATGATCAAGAGGGATATACATAATTATGTATAATGGAAAAACTAATATGTATAATCATACATGATTATAGATAAATATAGTATAATCATGTATAATTATGTATAATTGGACTATACCCTAGGGACTAATTAACACATTCCACATATTTGTCACCTTCTACTATGTACTCAGAAAAAATATAAACCTAATTGGGTAAAGCAATTTAGAGTTATTAGCGAGGAGTCCATAATTAAAGTGTTTTTCCATAATTAAAGTGCTGCTTGTTTAAGTAATAATACATGTAAAAAGCATCATACAAATGTCACAAGGTAATCTTATCATATTATAGCAATATTTCATTAATCCATTGAATAATTAACCTCTAATCTCCCTTACAAAGAAAAGATTATAACCAAGTTTGAATCCTGGCTATTGTCACTCACCCAACATGTACACAGTCATGTATACTACTGAAATCGGTCCTTAGGATGGCCCGAAGTGACATTATGCTGTGATCCAGTGTAATTTTAGAAAATTAGCTAAAATTCCATTGTGATCAAAATGTACCACACCTTACATTGTCTTACCTTAAATTCCCTCTGGACTGCCAGTAATGATTGCCACCTTCTGCAGAGTGTAAAACAAGAGAATTGTGACTGATGGCTACATCGTTATTTTACATCCTTCAATACCTATTTGAGCGATCAGCATGTGGGACATCAGTGTTCAACAGGTTTTAACAGGGCTCAAAATACTTCATGCAGGTGCACTTTTTTTTGCATCCAAAATTGGAGCTGTGTACCTAAATCTTTTACTTTGAGTGCACTGGTGTACCTACATGTAGATATTTATGTAGGGTTATGTACATAAAGGCACTAGGGTACTACATTTTGTATTATACAGAGTATTCTTGACATCAAGTGTCAGAAAAAATCCCTACATTTACAAATGTAGTTGACAGTGTGTAAAATTTTGAAGTAAGGTATGGAATTTCAGTTTCAAGTTCTGAAAAATGGTGCTGCACCTGTGCATCTAAATCTTCAGATTAGGACACCAGTGCACCTATTTTAGGGTAGTACTAGGGTACTATTATATACAGCATATTCTTGACATTAAGTGTCAGAAAACATCCTGTTTTATATTTACTTGTGTAAAATTTTAGGTATGGAATTTCAGTTTCAACTTCTGAAAAGAGGTACTGGTAGTGCAACTGTGCATGTAAATCTTCAGATGAGGTCACCAGTGCACATATTTGAAAAAGAATTAATTTCGAGCCCTGCTGAAATATATCATTGCCTATCCAGGCATGCTGTCAATTGTATCCTCATGATGACTATGGTCCCTTGCCTGCAGTTACCCCTGCCGAGAGACAGATGGTAATGACCACAACTTATCCTCCAGGCCGTCATTTTACGGACTTCTGACGTCAGACGCCGGACTGAAATAAACCAAATGTGATCGTTTTCCTGGAAAACTTGATCATCAGTGCCTTGTGCGGCTCAACAATCTACAGCAGCTGCTATCTCCGTCACCCATCATTCTGTCTTGGGAGTTTTACTACTTTATGATTGTAGAACAAGATTGGACGTGTGTACAGTTAACACTAACAACGACAGTTACTCACCGGATTTTAAAAATCTCTTACAATTGGAGGTCTTAAAGTTCTCAAGAAGATGAAACTTTATCACTTCGGAGAAGTTCTTGAGTTGTAAGTTTCTCACTTTGCAAGTCGGTTACGATACATGCAGTACTATAGATAGTGAGTCTGTAAAATTTAGCATACTGTAGTTGAAACAAATAAAAAAAAATTCCTACTTTTCTACATTGAAAGGAATAAGATATTCATTTTATTGGGAGTTGAACTGGTTCTAATTCACTTTTTTTTAGAAATATAAGACTGCAGAATCTTTTATGTAATATCTGACATAAAAGTCATATTTAATATATGTACTTTTGAAACCATGATATCAGTTTGGAATGCATCTTATGACTTTGCACCCACAGGTATATTGCAAAGGCCATATGCTAAACAAACCTGAGGCCACACCAATTTAATTTGTTGGTTCTCGGATTTTTTCAGAAAAAATGAAGCGACAGGGCGAAAAAAAATAAAAATAAAAACAGGTCTAGGCATCCTATTATAGGCTTAAATGCTACAAAATGAGCCATGAAGTTTGTTTGTTTGTTTGTTTGTTTTATTTCGATCTCCATTTAGTGTACAACACAAAAGGCTGGGTTAAAATTTAAACATTGAATTTTGAACTTTTAATCAAACCACTGCAATGATAGATGGGAAAACTGTAACAACTAGGAAGGACTTTCTTCAACTGTTGGGGGGCAAAACATGAGCATTTTTCAGTTGATTCAGGACCAGAATCAAATTTTTTTTTTTTTGCAAATCAGAAAAAAACGAAGAGGCGAATCCGAGAACCAACAAATTAAATTGGTGTGGCCTGACTTGTGATTCTGTGTTCTTGGCCTTAATCTATCAGCACAATAGACATAGACACCTGACCTATCTACTGCACAAAATACAAGCCACGCTTGACCTCAGCAGGGCCCCGTGTTCAATCTCTTTTCCAAGTGCAATCATGTTCACAAACTCACTGACAAGGACAAATTGCACCACCCTTCCACGTATAGGGCTAGCTGTCTATTGCTGTTACATCAAGTTGCAGAAAAAGTGAACGTTTCATAATCTTATAATGTCACAATTCACAATAAGATTCTTACTGTCTAAGAAACCAAAGTCAAAGTAGTTGACGTACAATTTGTTTGATTACTGCAAAGTCATATTCAGTTGGAAGAATGTAACCTTAGATGTGAACTTGAAGTATTCTTTTGAAGACAAAGTGTTTGATATTGATTATATACAGAAATCCTCAGACGCAGACACAATGATGAAGCAGCCCACGTCAACCTTGGTCTACAGAAGGAAACATCAATTTTCTGAGCATGTTGCAAGTCAAATATCAGTCAGGAATTCCCCAGTAGGCACTTTATCTCACAAAGTTCCTTATGGAGTTTTAAGATGGATTTTCTTAAATGGCTACCTTATAATCCTTCCAGCAAGTCATGTATTGTAGATCTTGAAATGTTCGCAGTAATTTTATTTCTGCAATCTTTGCAGTGAGCTCTCTAAAATCCTGACAACGTAAATATATTCTTTGTAATTCTACTTTGCTACAGAATGAACTTCAAGCACCCAAAACATCCCTTTCCTACACCTCAAGAGTCTCCACATAGTTTTTCCCATCTCTTTTCACAAAATATGTTTCAGTGTCAAACAGAATAGCCTGTAAGTGTAACTGTGAAGCTAGCACAATACTTTTCCAGTAGCAACATCAACATGATGATAATGGGAAGAACACTGTTACAGTAACTGCCGACGTTTCTGTAAGCCTAAGAGACGTCCTTTCCTAATGAATGAAACATTCTATCTGCTTATATTGCTTGTCCTCAACTGAACTGAGCCTGCCTCAACAGGAGATTGTAAATGGTGGGTTTGCTGGCTGATGTCCCAGTACTTGCACCAGGAGGCAAGGTTCAAGACCAATATTTTTGAATTTAGAAAGACATTAAAAAATATTGAATTGCAATTTAGGTCCAATATCCATAGAACTATAAATCTTGTAGTAAAGGGGAAACTATGAGGCCCAGAAATGTTTGGGTGCATCTCCCACACTGTAACACTTACACATATAACAAATACATGTACATGATATTTTTTGTATCAAATTGAATACAATCCATACATGTCTAAACCTTAACCACACATAAACAGTCACCAAAAACAGTACCTCCTTTCAATAACAATGAAACAATGATACTGTAATATTACAGTATGACATATTAAAATTAGATTACATTCCATTGACATTTTGAATTTGTGACCAGTACGTACAGGTAGTACATGTATATTGGTTGACAAGGCACAAAATTTTCATCTCTGTCTCTACTTTATTTCTTGGTTTCACACACCAAGCCTGACTGTCATGTCAGGAAAGTTTTCGCAAACTTTGCAGCTCTAGTTTGCTTGAGGAAAAGAAGACAAAGCGGGTCAATGACTTTAGCAGATAATACCACCTCCCTTCTATCACCCAGACTGGTGCGTCCAAGATAAAGGGATAAGCCTGGATCTTCAGATGACAGAAAATCAGTACCAAATCAGAGCTAGAGGGCAAACCTACTGACAAAACTTGTCCAGTAAAGTTTCAAAGAGTGAAACTTCACGTAAGAAACAAAAAAATTCGTCCTCATACTGGTTACCCCTGTATAACCTCACAAGGGTCAAGGTTGGGCCCCAGGCTATGTCAGGCTCTCATAAAGTTGAGAGTTATCAACCGGCAATTACTCCTTTCTCTGGCTCCTGTGATCTCATGCATGTTCGCTGATTGTGTAGGACCTCTAGGCTATAATACGATGTTGAGTGTTCCTGGCACGTTTCCCAGACACCTTGGAAATTAGTATTCACCAAAGCAATAAAACATAACAGACACCCTGCTGAGATGTCTTGTAATGTGTTGAAGTGCCGAAAGGTCAGATAAGAATGTCTCCCACCTCCATGCCCTTTCATTTCAATTATCTGAACACCGGCCGGCTTTAAGGTTGGATATTTCACACCCACTTCCTGTCATTTCAAAGTACTAGTAGTTTCTGGCGCCTGGGTAAAGTGTGAATCAGTACTTGTTGAACTCGGGGAGCTGTGCAACATTGGTGGACAAGCTGAGTAGCCTCTGATGCAAGACTAATAGGAAGATGGAATATGCACAGGTAAAAGGGAGTAGTATGCACCTTAAAAAGGAATCATATCCATTGATTTTCACACATCATTCTATACTAACTAGGAAGTACAGTCATTTTCTTTGGGTCTGAAATATAAAAATGTACCCTTTATTCTGAACCACCAAAGGAAAATTCAGCAAGAAAGGAAGAAATGTGTACATGTAGCCTTTTTTTTGAGCCGGTAGGGGCTGTGGGCCATTAATCCTTCGGTATTGGAAGGTGGAGTCCATTCCTCTCCTTCCATTGCATTTTACCTCCCCAACCAAAGTCAGTCACCTAAGTGTAATGAGGAAAGTTATGTAATGTGCCTTTTCCAAGGATAAAATGTCTGCCAGGAATTCCTGGGATCAAACCCATGACCTCTCTCAATCTCGAGTCTGCTAACACAGCCACTTGGGCATTTGATACCATCATACCAACTTCTCCTTTAACACAAAAACTTTGCACATTAGCACAATGTGCTGTCCTTGGCTCCTAATGGTCTTCCTTCAATTGGACTTCCGTTGTGCTGAGAAGGTCTGCCAGTAAACCATGAAAGAATGTAAAACCTTGGAACGTCCCTTAAGAAAAGGAGAAGGAGATACTGAGAAGATCAGATCTGACACAAATAGGGCCGGAGGGTTCCATGGGATCAGAACCATCAAATTGCCTCCAACAGAAGCCAGAGTAACGAGGAAAAGTTTGGCAGTAGCAAAGTTTTCTAGTTGTGGGAACCTGACTTAGACGCGCAAAGTTGGGATGCCACAATGACCCCATGACATACGTTTTGAAGCGAAAGTTTTAGAGGACATTTTTTAAAACCAAAACACTCACTTGACAAAGTATGCCATGGTACAGTATGATACAGTATACTATGTATAGTAGAAATATACTATGGTAAGACAGTATTTCATTACTCATTACTTTTCTAACCTGGGCACTGAAAACAAAATTTTAATGAAGATCCCGGGAAAGATAAAACAACAATAAAGCTATCCACAACAGAACGTCAGGTGATGTAGCCTTATGACTTGGCCAGGGATCAAACTCATCAACTACAGAATGCAAGGTGAACACTACCCACACTTGAGATTCCCCACACTTATTTACAGATAGTTAAGTTAGTTCAAGTCCTTCCTGTATCAGATGGTGTGTAGGGTGGCGCCAATCTCTTGTTCAAAAGTCCTTGGGCCACACAGATGTACAATCTCTACAACTATTCCACTGGTAGTAGTGTGTGTTATACTGCAGTCTTTCCTAATTGGTGAGTTCTAAGTAGAGAAAGAAGTCTGTTCAGGTTTTGAAGTCTTTAGCATGACTTGGCCAGGGATCAAACTCATGAACTACAGCATGCAAGGTGTACAGTACCCACTTGGGCACATTTACCCACTGTACCTGTGTATTTATAGATGGCCTTTGACTAATCTCACTATATTGAAGGACACTCTACATCTCTCTAAGCCACTACCTCATTACTGGGCAAGAATGAATAGCTCACATCACAACAGTTAATTCAGCACCAAGGACAGCACTACTGATAAAACCACTCCTGTACCGCCACAATCTGACCTAGGGCAACTAACACTCACACATTACAGGCCAAATAGTGGTTACAAGATATAATATATAACATGTCCTTGACAGTTTAACTATCCAGTCTTTGTCTCGCCAGTTAACAGAGTTGACAGTAAGCCAAACAAATTTGCGCCGGCTCTTCATCAGACTTAGATAAGTCGGACGGACTACCTCCAAATCCATACCAGCTTGGATTTAATGCCATGACAAGTGGACCATTCCCTAAGAATCACACTCATCTTTCACCATTGGAGATAATTTGCAATCATCGTCTGGAAATGAGCGTTCCCAAGGGGCGGCCGGGTCCATTATTATGTCAGACTTATTGTGATTACATAACGTTATCGTGCCTCCCACCGAAGGAAAGGTGTGTTGCCATGACAGGATGATGTGTGGGGCAATCAGGGGTATAAACCCAGATAGCCACAGTTGTGGGGAGGGTTGATTGTTGGGTTAAGGTGTGGGTAGAAGATAGGCCCTTCAGTTCGTGATCGCAGATGTATTTCCTGTCAGAGCTGCTCTACTTCCTGCCTTTTATCAACACTGGGGTCAAGAGTCACAGAGTTGAGGATATCTAATGGTTGAAAGGGTCGTTTTAGAAAATCGACTGGGGAATCGGCTAACTTTGTGATGAATAGGGACTCAGAAAGTGTAAAGATTTGATAATCTCAAACAATAACGCTGCTTTCTCTTTTTATCAAACACTTTATCATTTTAACCCCCCAGTTTGAATGTTATCAACATTTATTTTTGGCTATCTTAACTACTTACGTACCTATTAACCTAGTGTTTCTTTGTCAGTTTCACTTAGTCTATTGTCCATAATTTCCAATCCTAGCAAGCTTGCATAGTTCTTCAGGGCATCACACTCAATACCTGTACCAACTGCAGTTCTTAACAAATCTGAAAGGTGATGTCTCAAATCACTTAATAATACCTATCTCTTCTTGTTGGATGAGTGTTTGCACACTAAAGACAATTAAATGTTAAAGAATAACACATTGTTTTAAAGTAAACTCAATGTAATTTGGAAAAAGGATTGACTGTTTTCTAGATATGTACTGACTTAGAATGAAAGCTCATCTGTTTTCTTGCATGACAAACTCTGGAATTGTACAGTTGAAGATTTGGTAAGCCCAATTTCTTGTGTTGGAAGTTACGGCTTAAACTTGCTTTGGAACATGCTATTTCAGTTACACTACAATGTATAACTGCTCTCAACCATTGCACATTTTTCTTCATCACCATGATGAGGCAGCAAAGGTGACTCAACATGACTCAGTTGTGATAGGAATAGATGGGGGCCAGGGTCCAGGCTTCCTGTGCACGTCCATGCACTTTATCTACTTCACTGTGTCCACAAACTTCTGCCAGTAAGTCTCTGTTCTGAAGGTGAACTCCCTCCATCATCACGTTTCCAACTGTTGCTTCCTGGAGTTGATGACATTTACAAGAAAAAAGTCCCCTAAAAGAGATGGCAGATGATTCATTATGATCCCTTTCTTCATAATATGCATACAGTCAAGACTGCCCAGGAAGACCACTCAGGAGACCAATGGGTAAGGTAATCACCATTGACAAGATTCTTAATGATTGTGTCATTTGGAAAAAATTATCTTAAGGGATCACAAACAAGTGGTCACCTTAGAGAAGTGGTCCTTATGTTGAGGTAGTCGCTTGTACATGTACATCATTGACTTATGCCGTAAGTTTAAACTGTAATTTCCAACACAAAGGATTAGACTACCCAAATTTTCAACAGTAACTGAAATTCAATCAAAATTCATTCCTTGACAAAGACTGGAGTTGCACAGTTGAAATTTGGGTAAGTCCAATCGGATCCTTTGTGTTGGAAATTACAGTTTAAACTCATGTCATAATGACATCTACCAACACAGATGAACTTTCAAGACATGGTTGACTTCTGATGAAAACATACTGTAAACTGTCCACTGTTTTGTGGGTAAGTTTGCCAATGACTTGGCTGACCAGATCAGATGGCAATCAAGACTCCATTTACCACCCATAAGGAGAATATTAAGCATCAATAAAACTTGAAGCGTTCCATCAGTGAGTCACTCCCCTGCGTGCAGACACAGACCCACAGGAGTTCCCGTGACGAGGATTTAATACTGCCGCACCTAACCTTTAATTAATCACTTTCCCTCTTCAAATGAAGCATGCATCAAAGTCTTAACCTGGGGTGTGGGGCCATCAGTCTAGCAAGGCATGGGGGAAATTTGCTCATCGTTCATGCCACCTGTAGCTTACACCTGGCTTCACCCAAGTGTTACCGTGTGACAGGTTCACACTTCTCTTCCATCAGCTTACAAGAGGTGTGACATCTCCCTTTTCTTAGCACAGCTCTAACTTGGTCTGTATTTCTGTAACAGCACTTCTGTGGGGGTGTGTCTGAAAGTTTTCTTTCAACAGCCTCAGGTTGCTTCTAAATTTCTCTGTGAGAGACTACCTAAAGGGAGTCACTCTTCCCTCACATTGGCTTACAAGGGGTGTG
The DNA here is from genome assembly GCF_001625305.1 of Branchiostoma belcheri. Classification (NCBI taxonomy): domain Eukaryota; kingdom Metazoa; phylum Chordata; class Leptocardii; order Amphioxiformes; family Branchiostomatidae; genus Branchiostoma; species Branchiostoma belcheri. The sequence continues at coordinate 2,344,398 of NW_017802380.1, read as the reverse complement.
ACATCTCCCTTTTCTCAGCACAGTTCTAACTTGGTCTGTACTTCTGCATGTAACAGCTGGCAGTGTTGGGGTGTGTCTGAAAGTTTTCTTTCAACAGCCTTAAATATAGGTTGCTTCTAAATTTCTGTGTGAGAGACTACCTAAAGGGAGTCACTCTTCCCTCACATTGGCTTACAAGGGGTGTGACATCTCCCTTTTCTTAGCACAGCTCTAACTTGGTCTGTACTTCTGTAACAGCTGACAGTGTTGGGGTGTGTCTGAAAGTTGGCTTTCAAGAGCCTCAGTTCACTTATCAATTTCTTTGCAAGAGAAAAGGGAGTTGGGCCATTTCTTGAAGCAAAGTAAATGCTTGTATCCAAAATTGTAAGCAAAGAGGAAGCAGGAAAGATGACTTGCATGCAGAGAACATAGAAATGATGAATACATTAAAATCCTCCTGACAGTCCCTCAACTTAAATGGTACAATTCTTACAAGCTACTAGCATAATCCTCTCTATGCTTGGTCTACAATGTAGAAATTCTAGAAATTCTAGAAGACCCTGATGTATATCAGCTAAATTCATGAGTGCTGGGTGAAACAAAAGGTATTTAAAACTGATTCACGTCAGCTGCAGGATTGGTCAATGAATGGATTTGCTACTTTTCTGCTTCAAACTTTAATCAGTTACTATGAAAAGCAAACACCCAGAAAAGCCCAGAGGAAACTCTCCAGCTACTTGGGCTTAGGGCTTTAGGACTATAGGAGAGATGCGCTTGGAAGAAACTTCTGGTGCTGAGTGAGAAATTGGCTGGGAGTACTACTGCAAGAGTGGAGAGATACCCATGAGCCTTAAGACACTGTCAGATGCATCACACTAAACTATGTCCCAATCAAATACAGATACTTCAACTAGAACTAAATCCTTCAAAAGCTGCCAACATCATTTTTCACCCCGGCAATTAGGGCCAATCAAGTGGAAAAAGGGACAGCAATCTGAAGCTTTGATTTACTTTTCACTTCAGTCATCCTGACAATCCATGACTTCAGATTAGTGGCACCAAATTCGTCCAAATTTGGTGCCAGAACCTACAGACACAGGATGGTAGACAAAAACTGCATTCAGGATGTTATAATCTTTGTTGCAAATGCCAGATTGTATCAGAGGACGGGCTTTCAGCAGTCCAAGCACTTAGAGAATATCACCTGATGGAAACTTATCCTATTGTTACACAGGCTGGATCAAACGCTGTCTTCAATATCCCTTAGAGTGCTCATAGTGCTTTCTATACACATGAGAGTACAGCCAAATGTGCTTATTATGGGCGTGTGGGCAGGCTTATTTCCACTGAGTGCCTCTATTGGGACGACTTATAGTGCGGACACTTTCTATTGGCACTGACAAGCTGTAATGGTCAGTGCTGTCTATTATTCAACACTTTGATGCCCTGGTTTAAATAGCCCAAAAGTCCCAGTGACACAATTAGGTCAACTGTCAGAGTTTGGTGCATGTATGTAGGACATAACGAACTCCCTGAACTGTAATCACTCTGAAAAATAACTGCAGTGAGTCATGGATAAGGGTCAGTAAAACTTGTTCTACTTGTTCTCAGTCCCGCAATCTGGTTGAATGCACTAAATCACTACTAACTGTACAGGATATAAGGCCAGTGAGTTCCGAGGCCAATTGTTCCGAGTCCTGTCATCTAGTAAAAATTGGGCCAGGAAATAAGGCTAGTGATTCGTTTGAATTAAATGTGTTTGGGTCATTTGCAGCAGAAATATAATCATACTAAAATACAGTAGAATAATGTGCTACAGTGTGTTGGGCTAAATTTCAACAGTAAGAGTCAAATGCATGTAAGCCTCCTGAACTAATTCTCAGCAAAGCCCATTAAAAATTTACATTTACAACACTGGTATTACATGTACCTACTAAGACATCAACTCTCAACTCTCAGTATCTTTTACAAGCTGTCTAATGCAATGCAACTTTATCTTTAATGCTAATGGTTAAGACAGATATTTTGCCATAATGTTGCACTTGAAATGGCATACATTGTATCTTCAGGCTATCTTACAGAATCTGGAAGTACACAAGTTAAAGTTGATTATTAACTACAAAATTTGCTGTACTACCTTCTCAAAATTGTGTAGAAAACTTTTTATTTAAGTTCCATCCCTAAAGTTGTAGTCTGAACCACAAAGTGCTCGGTCGATAACCTGACCGTAGCTGTCTCCACCCCTAATGCCTGCTAAACTTTACGGAGATGGCCCTTAGCGATACAGAACTTCACACAATTGCTTTCATTCAAGGCAAAAGGCCTGTTTACTACCCTCCACTTTAATCTGTGTGCCAATAGATTGCAATCTTGTGGGACAGTACTGGAGCATAAAGCTAAGATTGCCGTCTTGCTGCCAGACCAATAAATAGGCGATGACAGGCGGCGCAGCCTGCCGTGTTTATCGTTATGGAGGTCTTGCGGTGATCTAGAACATATAAACAACTGATACAATTGCACTGCGATGTCAAGGAGAGCATATTAAGGCTTGGTAAGATATATACGCTTGCAAGCTGCAATCACTGTTAGAACACATTAAGGTTTACAGCGTGTATAGATCCTGTGGGAAACTATTTATTTCTGTACTCATGTTGCTTTTACAGAGGTTAAGAAAACCTGTTGTATGTCTTCTAACTTTCAAGTCTGAAATGAAAGGGATCTCTGAAGAGAAAGTGACGTCAAATCTCAAGAAGCAGTTGAGGTATTATCAAAAAAATATTATTCCACTGCTGATAGCAAAGAAAACAGAAATTGTATACCATTTTGACAGGTACAATTCCCTAGCTCTGACAAGTACAATACGTGACTCTCTAATACATAGTATCCATTATCATTAGGTCTGTCTGATGGTTAAACCTGTCGTATACATTTTGAAAAATATTTTGACATCAAAAGTGCATCGCTACATTGCTGACTCAGTGAGAGTTCAATGACTCCAAAATATAAGCACAATATATATATAATGGGTGCTCTGACAAGTACAATACATAATATCCATTATCATTAGGTCTGTCTTATGTTCAGACCTATTGTATACATTTTGAAAAAAATTTGACATCAAAAGAGTATCTCTACATTGCTGACTCAGTGAGAGTTCAATGACTCCAAAATATAAGCACAATGGGTATTTCATCACAAATGCAACGAGCATTAAACTTTCAATCGCTTCCCTGCCTAATCAATACCCATCATCCAGCTCAAAGAAAATGGCGCAGGAATGGATCATTAGGCTTTAAAGCCCACAAAAACATTTATGTTTTATGTCCTTCCCCCCATCTTTTGTATACTAAATGACCACTCAATCCTTCATCCCCACAATCCCTGCTTAAGCAAGCATCCAGTGAAATGATGGCCTGAAGCAAGTCATTTTTCTTGGTCGGCAAAAATCGCTGATACACAGTGATGGACAGATACGAATCTACCTGGTAATGTATAAGGTCAGCGCAGACCTTCAGGCCTGTGGAGCTATCTGATAGAAAATGCAAAAGGAGTTAGGCAAAGTAGATGCTGTAGATGTAAAAAGCATATCTTCCGGGGAACTTGAATTGATATTGTGACTGAAAACAAGAAAACAGTGCCTCAGGTACAGCATTCACAACAATCTGGCTACAAAAGTGTGAAAAAATACCAGTCCGAAACCTTCCTTTACCATATGAAACCTTATGATGTTATTACACTTAACACATTTCTCATAGGTTTGTGTAACTATCTTGATGTATTCTATGCTGTTTTTATTATTGTGGAACTGTAGTTGCTGAAAATATCAAAGAACAACTGCTGTGGTATATAACCTTTAGCAGACTGAGTTTTTACTCTCTGTAAAACTATACGTGTGTACACTCTTTGAAAAAAATGACAGTAGATTTTATTCATTTCAAATCTACCTGTGCAAAACTGTGCATTACATGTACAACAGGTTGAAGTACAGAGCACTAAAAAGAGAAAGACCTCTGTCTTATTAAAACATGGCAAGTGTTGAGTCAGCAGCAAATGTGGCCTACAAAGTGCAACAGCTTTAATGAAAATGTCACCTACATTACCACTTCCTAAAGTAGGAAACTTGGGCAGAACAAATCTATGCAGCATAAAATCGAACAATCGAGGGATATCTATTATCCACACCATTCATCTCCCAGTAAATCCATGATTTAGCAAGACAAATTGGGCTGTCAACTGATTTGTCATTGTGTCACATTATTGCTGACACGGTAGACTTGGTAAGTACCTTAACAGATTAGTACAGTATTGGGATAGCCTGAATGTCAGGGCATTTAAAAAAAGGAGCCAATACAAATATGGTATCAGATAAATAACAGGACGAATGCATACATCAACCTGGCCACGAAGTCAACATAATATGATTGGGTCTCATTACCATGCATGGGTCGTGCAGTGCTCCCATGTGTACCCATGTGCAGCTTAAGTCTTTGCGCTCCACATGGGGAAGGGAGAAATTATGCTGGTATGAGTCCACATCAACGCAATTACCTGTTTCACAGATTACTGAATAGGAAAAGTTCTTTACTCAAAATAACTTGCTTAGCAATTTGTCTTGTTATTTTGCATCTGGATCATATAAAACAAGTGGTTTTGCACAGAAAGAATTTTGCTCAAACACGCACCAACCTGATTAAATTATTCACAAATATTACAGATTACTGCTTGGTGATAGACTTAACCTTCATCCTTGCCTTACTGCATTAGCAAGTACAACTTCAGTAAAAACAAAAGGCTACCTTAGCTGGAACAGGGTTAAGGACTAGCCTGTGCTGCATGAAATATAATGGAAGTAATTTAGGCATGTTAATCATCAGATCTATGAGCCAGTCAATAAAAATGTACGATCGTTGTTGACAGAAAAAAAAACACAATCAAATCTTTGCACTTTGAACGGACTTGAAACATTGTAGGCAATGACAGCTCCCATTGGAACAGGTGGAATGCCATCTTTGACATGCTCTCCAAGTCATCTTTATGGAAATTTCTGTTAAATGGGGCCATTCAGATTGCATCAACAAGGCCATTTGTGGTAAACAGATGTATTTGGGGCAATTTAAAGTATCGCCAGTTTATCTAATAGCTGTAACAGTCTGGAGGGTGTCATTACAGGACCACAAATGTAGGTTAAAGGCAAAAGTATGTGTATGTCATTCATCACGTGGTACTGAGTGGCATGATGGTTAGTTATGGTGTTCACACAGGCATCAAAAGGTTCTGGGTTCAAATCCTTAACATGTTGTGCCCTGATGCTGTGCCCTTGGGAACGACATTTTACATTGAATTCTCCCACTTTACCCCGGTGAAAATGAGAGTCTAGCTCTCTAGCTCAAGAAGGCCAATGATGTGACAATGAGTATGCTATCACAATGGTGAACTATTTTTCTTGTTCAATCATAAAAGCAGCAACTGTAAATTTGATACATGTGAAAGGTTTGCACATGTTCCAGTACATGTGTATCTGTATCGGTATAGCCAGTATATCCACCTTTTGGCTTAACACAACAGCTTCGCAGCTGGTTACATTACACCGATCGACTTGATACACCTAACCCTTGAACATCTAACTCTAGACATTGTTTAAAGCTATCTAATGACAATGCCCCTACAGCATATATGTGTATACAGCACTGAAAACTTTTGGCGCCAGACTAGTTGGTAGCCGCAGTGCACATGCAGGGGTTGCTGCCCTGTTCTACACATCCTCCCAAGTTTTCCAAGGTTTGGCTGACTCCCACGTCTGTCTGCACCGTTATTGCCTCCCCATGAAGGGTAATCATCCCCCTGCAACTCGGCGATGAATGATCTCTTAGCTTCTTCCCCATTTGCCAACCCACCGGGGACGGACCCTCCTGGCTTTTAGCTCCATCTAATGAGCCCTTCTTCTCCATCAACAGAGACAGGGGACCTCGCAACCTGACCCCTGAACCCCACAAACAATCCTTTTGATCCCGTCTACCCCAATAAAAGTGCTGACTCTATCATTCTCGACGCCCAGGCTGCCTAATGGTGATGAAAATGTGCTCAATTCTGTAGTCAGGCTATTCACACTCATAAATGAGGGACTGGCCCGCTTTCAAACAAGGTATAGGTCTTTTTAAGTGGAGAAAATGCTTTATGAATGCCTTGTGACTTCGAATATAGGTTGTGGTAGACAGACTGGAACACCTAAAGAAGTCAATGGAGCATAGCTGTCCTCTAGTGTTGTTCTGATAGCTTATGATATAAATGATGTATTGTGGTGTAAAATGAGTAGAAATTCATTTCCATGTAACACTCTTATTTGTATCTTTCTTACTGGGTCATAAAAGACAACAAACAGACAACACAAAAGACATCAAAAATGAATTTTCCTCTGACCTGTTTTATGTTGATACTTCAATTCAACTGAATTTTTGCAGAATTTACCAACTAGGAACATGGGGCCAGTAAGAATGTGGTGATTCCGTGGCATTTTTCCAAACTGTGAACTTTAAGCTGAACTTGTCTGATGCACTGCCAAGTAGGAAATTAAATCTGAGCTGCCAAACATGGCTTTGAAAATCCTCCTGACAGCCATATAGCTTGTAGCTTCAGCCATTACTAGACTGACTTTATCATGTGGAATGCAATTTGTAGTCAGGGCCTGTTCCTTCCGCAAAGTAGGTAGACAGGGAACAATTTTATGGCCAATATTGTGCATTATTTTGAGAATTAGGGCCAAGAATTGCCAGCAAAAGGGCAGCCCCGCCTCCCCTCCTAACTTGTTAGACATGGAACACATTTTCTATTGCATCAGACATGCTGGACATGCTATGATTGTTTTGTCTAGAAATGAGAAGACCAAAGACTACCATCCAGTGCAAGGTAAAGCATGGTCAAGGCAATAGCCGGTTTGCATCTTGCTTGCTTGTTTAAGGCTATCAATCGACTTCCATGAGGGTTTGCAGCAAAAACAGCACAGTTATCAGTATATACATATAAGGGAGGTGGCCAGTCAGCACCAAGAACAGCATGGCATACCATATAAAACCAGGGAAAATGTGGGAAATTGGATAGATAGCTGGTATCAAGGACAGCACAGTCAATAAAATACTTAGTATGCAACAACAACAGGATTCAGCACCAAGGACAGTATGGTGTACAATATAAAGCCAGGAAAAGCATGGGCAATGGATTGGATAGCTGGCATCAATATATCTGTAATAACAACAGCATTCATCACCAAGGACAGTATCGTGTACAATATAAAACCAGGAAAAGTATGGCCAATGGGATAGAGGGCTGGTACCATGGACAGCAACATCAATTATTCAGCACAAGGAACAGCATGGTCAGGGTGTTAGCTAGATAGGACAGCTTGATTTACCATTTAGCACTGGGAAGAGCATGATTAAGGCGATGGCTACATGTAGCTCCAGTTCTTACACAAAATATAGCTCCCACTTCATCATCTTCTGTTTTAAAAATCAGAACTGCTGCATCCATTGAACAGCTAACTACAATTTCCTGGCCAAGAAAGACCAGTAAGTTCACTACAATGTAGCTTTAATAGTGGATCAATAATTTGTAAGTATTCACCAAGCATCTGTTCTTCTTTTATATATTGCACATATCTAACTGCCTTGAGCACCATTTGAAACTAATGCAGGGCAGCTTGAGATCTGCTTGCATCTCTTTGTGACAGTGCCAAGTTCTGTGTAATGAGATTCCAAAAACTCAAGTATCGACTTTCTCTCCCGGCAGCAGTTACGTGCGGAAATCTTGCCTCATCCTGTAACAGGATGGAAAAGACTGGGCAGATCTGCTTACTGGCACTAAAGTGTCCCGGTGACAGACTTACAGGAAATCCTCTTACAGAAGGTTTAGGGTATGATAGGACACCGTAAGCCTATCATACCTGCTGGCCATGTGAAAATGACTCATAATGTTATGAATTCTAAAGCCCGGGAAGTGGTTACGGAGAGGAAACACTTGTTTTGTATTATGTGAAGTGTATTTGATTTCAAAGTGTATCTGTTGCTGATCGATACAGGAAAGTATATTTAGTGTGATGTCAAATTATTTACTTTTCCAAATTGAAATATTCAGTATCAACAGGTCAAATGAATGGAGTGATTCTATCACATGTAAGTATGGAATTGGGAGGATGTAGGGCTTAGTAATTATTGTAATTGATTTATCTAACCTACCAGAACCTATAATTTGATGAAAGCCTATCAGAAATAAGCTTGACGTCTAAATACATATGTTCCTAACAGGAACTGAATTGGTCCAGCAATGATGACAAACCAGAAAGGATTGTGTTAGAAACTAGAAACGATCATTTCTGACAACCTTCCAGTGTGTGTCACTTTTGGTTACTGTCCAAGGTACAGTTTAATCTACATCACAACGCAACTTTCCTGTAATCGGTTCTAATCAGGCCCTTAGGTGTATTCAATCACTGTTCATGAGCATGAGTTGAACCATCTGACTGTCTTTGTCACAAGAGAGAACAGTTGAGGAGGCGACAAACTTTTCACAAAAAGTTTTTTCTGTGTACGGCGATGGGACCCATCTCTGTTTCTATAGCCATTGACAGTAGGGGACTAGTCCACTGGTAGTGGTATGTGTTCAACTCCTCTACTATTTTTCGTGAGTGCTGAAAGCTAAGCAGAGAGAGCAGCTACTGTATATAACATTGCCAGTCTTTCATATACATGTAATGTATACTTTTTCATACTGCTGAATGCCAGGCAAACACGTTACTCCCTAGGCCATTGCACCAGTTACAAGGCACCAAGGATCTGTATCTTCCGTAACCACCCTTTGGCGTAACACACCAGATAACTAACACTCGCTCTGAGATCGTGTGGATTATTATATTGGCGGTCTTTTGGATGATGTATACTTTTTCATGCTGATGAATTTCAGGCAAACACTTTACTCCCTAGGCCATTGCACCAGTTACAAGACACCAAGGATCTGTATCTACCATAACCACCCTTCGGCGTAACTAACACACCAGATCGTGTGGATTACTATATTGGCAGTATTTTGTATGATGTATACTTTTTCATACTGCCGAATTTTAGGCAAACACTTTACTCCCTAGGCCATTGCACCAGTTACAGACACCAAGGATCTGTATCTTCCGTAACCACCCTTCGGCGTAACACACCAGATCGTGTGGATTACTATTTTGGCAGTCTTTTGCATGATTTTCATACTGCCAAATACCAGGAAAACACTTTACTCCCTAGTCCCTAGGCCATTGCACCAGTTACAGACGCCAAGGATCTGTATCTTCCGTAACCACCCTTCGGCGTAACACACCAGATCGTGTGGATTACTATTTTGGCAGTCTTTTGTATGATTTATACTTTTTCATACTGCCAAATACCAGGCAAACACTTTACTCCCTAGGCCATTGAACCAGTTACAGACGCCAAGGATCTGTATCTTCCGCAACTACCCTTTGGCGTAACACACCAGATAACTAACACTTGCTCTGAGGCGTCAGACCTAACTGCGAGAAGCAATGTGAAGGTTGTGCCCGACACCCACCGAAAACAAGATTAATGATAGGAAAGTTTTAGTGTCAAGGCTTCCGTGACAACTTTTCCTTCCCAGTTGACCTTGCCTGACAGGGATGGTTGCTCGGGGAGCCCGGACCAGGATTAGATGGATGGATTTGACAAGGAGACAGCCTTAAACTTGTCCCTGAGCAGTTTAAGGGTTGAGGTGATCATCTAAAATTCTCTTTGAAGATTAGCCCACAATTGGCGTGTACTGAAGGCAATAAAGCATAATTCTCAGCTGAAACATTAGTGTCACACATGGGTGCCTCCAGTTCTGTCTGATGAATGCAGATATTTTATGGTAGCCTGTGTGTTAAAGTCACAAAATACTTTTCATCATTGTTATGAGAGTTGAGGTGGGAAAGTGAGATAAGATGAAAAGTTGAGATTGAAGTTGGTCATCATATAATTCACATTTACCCATCATTATCATTGGGATTTGTGATAAGAAAGGTAAGTATTCTTTTTAGCACAATTCTTGTTGTTGTTCAAAGTTACTTCCTTGTACAGCAACTGAAAATATCAATTCACAAGTGCCCTAGCATAAATGATACAACATCTATTTCCCAACAAAACGTAGCTGCAACACTGTTGCCGTTGCACCTATATTTATGCAGCAGTCATTGAAAAACAATCCAACGTACAGTTGAATACTAATTGCAATGATTCAAACATTCAAGGAAACAGCAAGGGTCTTTTGGTTACTTGCTAATTATATGCCTCACACATCTAACACTTTTAACTAGAACAATTATGAAAATCAGACATTTCTCATAATTGTTTTCCCTGGCTAAAACAACAGCAGTTGAATATGTTCCACGAAGTTTGTTATTTCACAAACTTACTGCTGGTTCTTAAGATTATGGCTGCCAGGCTGATCTTAATTCAGCTGCAAAGCCCTCAGTGTTTTACTGGGGTCAGTCTTCACTTGTAAAGTCTACATTACAACATAACTCACCATGTTATGGTGGCTGGAAGTGGTGCATTAATTAACAGCACAATCATCAAGAATCTACTATATAGTTATTTCACGGCCCGGTGAATTTGGATGTCGCGTAACATTAAAAAGCTTTATGTACGCCGAGTCTCGCCATTGAGAATTCACCCGCGCCAACTTGGGACACAAATTAGATGATGAATTCTTTCGCTAGTGAGAAGTGACATGTATGGTAACCTCTGAAAGCCTTTGCTTTACATTTGCGGCATGACAAATAGGCTGGTTACACAGAGACGTGACTCTGAATACTTACTATTTCGGACCATAAAGCATCATTAACGAGATGTGGGTAGTTTATCAGCGATGAATGGTTGCCTGCCCAAGTTCAGCTGCCCCCTGTTAGAGTTCAGTAATGGAGGTCACCCATCATTTTTTTGACCAGCTGTTCGTCTCGATCTCGGAGGTCGTCTTTATAAACCGGCTCCATCTGAGGTTAACTAGCAAACAAGAAAACGCACTCCATCAATTATAGAACCCAAATGGTATTGTAGAGGCTGAAATAAGTCCGCACATGTAGGTCTTATGGGGTTATGAGGTTATTGATTGACATTAAATGTGCAAAAGTTGATGTTAATTATATTATTATTAGTGTTACATGTATTAGATGGCAAATGTTAGTAAGACAACATAGTAGTTAGAAGTGGATGTAAATACATGAAGTAGTTATAATGTTTGTATTATACAATGTATGTAAGGGGACTCCAGTAAGAATAGTCCTGTCTTCCAAGAACAATTTTGTATCTGTGACTTTTCTCTAAACCAATTTCTTTCCCACAGATATTTGACAAATGCCTTCTACATGTATGTGTATGTGTCTCAGTTACGTACATTGCCCATCAAACACAACTTTACTGCAAAACTCAATAGTTCAAGAAAGTAAATTTAATTTAGTTTTTGGCAACAACCCAGTTGGCCTGCAAAATTCCTTGTTAAGTTTCTGCCTTGAAGTGTAGATCATTGACAAGGTTATGTGCATACCGGCTCAACAACTGCAGATGAAAGTAACGCAGTCCTTTGCCATTTAACAGGTCAAGTTGCCCTTGGCTACGTACAGTCTATATGCACAAACGGAAGATAATGAAAACCCTATCAAAGAAACAAGTTCAAACAACTGTGACTTTTTGATTGAAGACTTGGCTTAAGGCTGATCAACTCCTGGAAGAGTCTAATCGAAGTAATCCGCGGTTCAGTTCAGGACAAAGGTAGAGGCAGGGCAATGCTGTGGCAGAAATGTTTCTAGAATACAATGGACTCAAATAGTACATGACATACATGTACATGTATGTTTGCCTTTGCAGAAGGAAAACATCTTGTTTTTGCTCTGTTTCTTCTTCCTCTCCTTTTCCATACAAATAAGGTCAATGACCTGAACCAGACGTCTGTCACCATGGTAACTAGTGTTGGGTTACATCATGTTGCAATTTTATAGCAGGAGGGATTTAGACTCCTGTCACCATATAGAAAAGTTTATTGCAAATTTGTGCCTGGAGGCTAATTGCAAATGAATATATGAATGTGTTTGAGTAAGAACAGAGCAGAGATGCAAAGATAAACATTATGCATTTATTTTGCAAATGTTACCTTTCTATTTATGCAGAATGCTTCAACACTGCTTATTCAAGGGTCTTCTTTATTTTCTTTTTTCTGAAACAAATTCATCTGAATCTGAGGGTAAAAATTCACCAGTCATAAACAAAGAAAGCTATTTTAGTAGAGAAATGGCATGCTAACTCCAGCAACGACCTCATTCTCTTAAAATTGATCTTCATAAATCATTGGTCCTATGCACATGTGGGATGCAAAGGTCAAAGGATAAATTTTTAGGGGTCCAACAGCTGGTGTGGTCACAAAGGATACCATAAAGTGAAAAGTTATGGGGCATCACCCACCTGGGATAAAACCCAACTACCGGAAAGTTACAGGCCCATAACTTGAACCTGTGGCCCTGGTTTACTGTGCCTTTCAACTCCGCTGCCAGTAACTACGCGAAGACTGACTTTCTGTATTGACCCAGGATAGACTGTCAGGAGCATCGTAAATCTAGTCAGGTTTAAACTTTTCCTAAAGGGCAAAAGAAGAATAACGTCTCATTGCAACATCACTTTATAGATAAAGATACCTACAATGTAAAGGTTGTCTTATAAACAAATCAAACTTGATCACACATTTTTTTGTAATATTACATGACAACCAGTAAATGTGGAGTTTTAGCACATTTATTGGGCACTGAAATATGTTAAAATCAAATTTCAACATCAAACAAACATCAGTAGGATAAGGGATAGACTATACCATATTGCATTCGTTTGTGGAGGCAAATGCAACTCCTTGCATATTGCCCTGATGAAGATATCGATGATAGACGTCAAAACTTGGGCCCTTATTAAACAAGTGCGTGTGAATAAAGAACTTTGCTATTCAATCAGTCACCAACCTGATGAAGTTATTTACTGAGGTTGTCTCCTTGTGCTAAAGGGGTAAATTATATGAGAGATGGCGATGGATGGATCTAAAGTCCAAAGGTTTATAGGGCGCCTGCAATTCAGTGCAACTCAGGTGACCTAAATACAGCAGCAATTGCCCCAGGTGCTGCTATCAGAATACAGACTTGTGAAATCTAATCACATGCACTACTAGGGGATGCAAGTGTACATGTATCTTGAGAAGTGCACTGGCTTCTTTTACTTACTTATAAGGTTTGGTTCTCAATTAATACATGACAACTGTCTTACAGTATCCCTTCTCATCATCTATTTATTTAGACTTGATGCTACCACCCTTATGGCAGGATTGACATAGGAGGTGACTATTACCTTTTCAAGATTTTAACCTGGAACCAGACTTAAAAGTTTGAACCACTCACACCAGGAAGGATACTTACTCTATACAACAAGTGCGTTGGGTTCTTTAATGCGTTCAGGGTCTGGCTTTTCTTGAACTCTAGCTCTATGTCCTCTCCAAAGCTAGGCACTCATTTTCACCTGAGTGAGGAAATAGGACCTAGTGTAAAGTGCCTTTTCACTGGGGCCTGCCAACATCTAAGCCAACATCCCTGAACCTCTAGGGTCAGTAGATTTAATTTCTAACCTATTTACAGCACTATTAATACAAGTTATGTAGTTAAGAATTACGTATCTCAGCACAAACTTCACACTTTGTCTACATAACATTTGGTACAAGTATGTCCTCCAGGACAACCCCAACAAATGACTAGTGTTCGATATGACACTGTTGCAATGATTGCAGATGATTGAAAGAAGAGCATCAACATTTGGCAATGACCTCCCCACCCTCATGCTTTGAAGTGTGGGTCCTTGCTGAGGTTAATGTCACACATTATGTTTTTCTGATCTTTCACACGTAGGAAGGTAATAATAAAGGGTTAATGCACTGCCCCGAGTTGTATATGGTGTCATAACTGCATGAGCAGCTGCCATAACCACCGAATAAACCACCGTGTGAGCGAAGCGAACGAGGTGGTTTATGAGGTGGTTATGGCAGCTACCCATGCAGTTATGACACCATATACAACGAGGAAAAGGCAGTGCATTAAAATTATTATCATATAGCCTATCCAAACTGTCAATCAACACAATTCCTGTTTGAAATACAACAGCTTTAATATATATACATACATAAAAATACATTCGAATATATTATACGCTTTAAAACAAATATGGATAATTTCATTTAATGCAAATTGTAGTTTAAATGAAGCTACACAAAAAAGTTTATTGGACAGAAAAATGCTACAAAGGTTTACAGAAAGAGTCGCATGCCCCTATACCCTATAACATAATGGTATCAGCCATAACACGACATGTGCTGTTATTCCGCCATAACACCACATGTGCTGTTATCGGGAAATAACAGCACGGGTATCCGGGCCTCTGATTGGTCCACGCCGTCCGGCTATATGATAATAGGTAATAATAGTCAGACATTTGGGCTAACACTGCTACGTACGTTATATCACTAAAATGGGTTTCAGTCAGCACAGATCCCCCCAAAGCCATAAGAGATTGTCATGATGGCCGCTCTAGGTACAGCAAATACTCTTTGCTCATGAGAATTTGGTGGTGGTCATTTCTCTGTTGGACTATTCAATTTGGCAGCTGCAGAGTCCTGGCTTTAATGTGTGAAACGTCTGATACCCTGGCAAATACTGCAATCCCAGATCCTCAAGCGACATCAATGAAAATGGCAAGAATAACCTTTGTGGAAACGAGTGGTATTAGGGCGACTTTCTGAAAATGGGTCACACATACACATAACGTTACATGTGTAGAATACATAAAAGGAAGAACCATAAAATGTATCGTAGGATGTCTTTCCTCATAAGATAAGAATACTTATTACCCCCCAACAAGCGTTACACCAGTTTTGTTTATTGGGGGCGATAATGTGAGTTGTAGGTACTTTCTGTGTGTTTTTAAGTATTTTACGTATTTCTATAGGGATATGAGCCTGAGGCAAATAAATAAATAAACACAAAAGAAATCATATTCTAAAGTCAATATGAACACAACAGCATCTAAAAAAAAAAGATTTATGATCATTGCCAGCAATCTGTAAAGTTCCATGGTCAAAGGGAAACCTTCTTGACCTGACTGGACAGAAAATTGGCAAGAAAAATTGTACATATCAAGTCTTGGACATGGCTGACTGCTGAACAATCAAGTCTGTCCGCCAACAGGTGGCCAGCGTGACGCCAACATGCAATCAGCGGAGATTGCCTCCTCAAGCTGACCACAATTATCTGGCACTTGGTGTCGAACCAACCACAAAAATCTACATCTATTCATCGGCACGACAAAAGTTTCGATAATCAATGGTCGCGGCAAAACTGCTATGACTCAGTCAGGCTTGAATGGCGTCTGCGTAATCTACTATTTGGAAGTGCATTCACATGGCATGAATGTATGATGCATATACATATAATTATATAAATTTCTCGGAATGGGGTTATTTTGAAAATAGTTTTTCAGGAAAAGTTTGAAATGACATTTCTTTGGATCAAGTTTCTTACAAGAAAGTACAGCTGAGCTGCAGTAAGTTATGTTTTTCTGTTTACTTGCCATTGTCATTTCTTTTCTAAGAGAGTAAGACTTTATTCCATCTTGCCAATATATATGAGGAAATTTGAATTCTTAATGTATAATCTTGTAATTCCCAAATTGCATGATTATTATAGTCCTGCAAAGTTAATTTTTGTCTTGTTGTCGTGGTTTCTTATGGTCCTTTTTTGCAACACACTTCTTTCCTGGTACGTTTATTCTTAGAATATTGTATAAGGCCAACAACATTAAATTACCTATTACAAAACAATAACATACATCATATTGATTGAAAGTTTAAAAGTGATATAAAATTGCATCATGAAAAGCATACCGGAATCATTAAACCAGTGAACATCAGATCTATGAAGATGCCTTCAGGACAAAACAGATCAATTCTAATGACGCATTAGAGATTACAACGTGGAGATCAATATCACGTTCTGCCTTAGTCATCTTTGCCAGCATTTTAATCTGAAAAAAATTAGCAAGGTTTTAGCCACTCTTCATTGAATGTCAATGACTTTCATTCAGTAGCATTTATATGTTAATGATAGGCATGAAATATTGATTCGGTTGCCAACCCTCTCCCAGCAGAATTCCAACAATCTCTCCTAGTGCCCCTCCTCGGAGACGCATCCCCTCATCTTGCCTCTCAAAGAACTACCGACGGATTTCCCCCTTCAGGCATCCATTGAAATATCCTTTTGAAGGATTGAGCCCCAAACGGCAGAATGGATCGAAATGACAGAAGACGAATCGATGCCTAAAGATTTCTGGAGATGCCGAGATCTCCTGGTGGATATGGCAGGGAATTAGGGATGCATCAGATTCAATTTCCTCCAAGGATCCACCGCGTCGGCTGGGGTCTTGGCATGACCGTAGATAGTACATGTTGCAGAGGGAGTGAATGAATGATGTACGACCACAAGTACTGGACTTCTTACCGCAGGCTATACTTTTATTACCTTGATGAACAACAGTTTGACAAAGGTGCTACCACTTTTTTTTACTACTTTGAAGTTAAAGACAGATGTATCTGATTTTGTTCTGTGAAAGTTGCATCATGAAAAAGCATGTCATTGAACCATTCAACAGTCCAGTCAAAGACTATTACTGATTGACCAATGGAGAGGCTTGATGATAATTTTTTTTTCAGAATGAGTCACGAAATCCACTTTGAATTCAGCTTTCATCTTTAAGACAGATGTATCTGATTTTGTTCTGTCAAATTTGCATCATGAAATTTGCATCACGAAAAAGCGTATCATTAAACCATTCAACGGTTGAGACGAAGACTATTAATGATCAACCAATGGAGAGGCTTGATGATCGTTTTTTTCAGAATGACGTCAGGAAACCCACTTTCCACTTTCATCTTCAATTTTTGGGGCCGCCAGGTTTTGGTGTCAGCTCAGCCCACCTGAAATTCAATTTAAGGTATCTCTGGATCATTAACCTTCTTACATCATTGGTTTTCAGGTCGATCGAGATCACAATTCAGGAATAGACTATAGTATTATTCGTGCCCAAAGTGATTGCACTAGAGTTCAATAGAACTATGGGTATAGTTTAAAAATTATGCTGAAGATCATGATCCAAGAAACTACTGTAGGCTAGAGATAAATCATGGGTCTCAACGGGACTTCCCAGCGATGCTTTTCATGCCAGGTTTGATGCAAGGCAAATAGGCAATTTTTACATAAT
The DNA here is from genome assembly GCF_001625305.1 of Branchiostoma belcheri. Taxonomy (NCBI): domain Eukaryota; kingdom Metazoa; phylum Chordata; class Leptocardii; order Amphioxiformes; family Branchiostomatidae; genus Branchiostoma; species Branchiostoma belcheri. Next base: position 2,327,059 of record NW_017802380.1, on the reverse strand, counting down.
TTCACACAATATGCACAGTATGAGCTTCCTGCAAACCAAGCTACAATGATAAACAATAAGATAATATGAAAATCGGTTTTAATAATACTTCTCTTCTGAAAACAAATTAACAAAAAACTAGAAATGAATATGTATGAGTATCTATATGCATATCAAGCCAAAAAGTTATGCTGGAGTATATTTTCCTTAAAAAGTCTTTGCCTTAATAATTCTCTCAGATTCCATTTGAAACGATGCCAAAAAAGATAATGAACCATGCAAAGGTTATAGAACAAGCCTTACAAAGAAAACCAGGTCAACAACCTCAGCTTTCAAACGCAGTCAAGAAAACTCATATCTTGAATCACAACTGACGGAGTGACGAAAGGTGTATGATTACATGCTGACCCTGTGTCTATCAGATAAGTCACAGTCATATCGACTACAAAGGCGCGTTTGTGCTCAGACTGGTACCACAGTCATCAATAAGCTCCTCTCTTTGTGCGAGATACAAGAAACTAGCTGGGAATGATTTATGGGACCCTACTTTCAAAGGACAAAAAGAGTCTTATTATATTCTGCTTCACATAGAAAGATAAGATATGCAGGGATGTCTTCAAAGGGTAATGGTGTAAGTTAGGATCTGTAGGGACATGTCTAAGCCACTAATTAATCTTTAGGTCTGTTTGGTGTTGTGACAGGTGGCAGTGGCTAGCATAACTGAATGACATCTGCCGTTTTCTTCAACCTAATTCCCCTTTTTGTTCTTAACCACCTTAAATCTTCGATAGTAAAAAATTTGCACTGCAAAATGAGGAAAACATTGCCATTGGGCATCGTCAAGTGTCGGCCTCCGTAAATTACAGTTTTGGACAGATGTGCCCCGCAAACAATGTATCTTGCTTGTAAAGCCTGGTAGTGCAGTGCTCGCTAAAAAACTTTGAGGTAAAGATGGAAAATGTTAACTGAGAAGTCCCTTCTGTATTTTGTATATACCCTGAGTTTGGGCCATACTTACAAGTCTTGAATCTGGACCTGGACCTGAACGTGGTTTTTAATTTGGTACACAGCACTATATTCTACTAAAATGAATCCCGCTCTGATTTTGTACTGAAACAATAGACTCACAGTTCTTGGTTATTCTCTTCTACATGCAGTGTGCAACTGTGATAAATGAGCGACTTCTCCTGGGCTGACAGAAGATTAATGCAAAGAATAACCACAAAAGGCTGGCTGATATCTGTGCAGGACACTCCAACCTTGATACATGATCTGCCATTGACCTGATGCCACAAAAATCAAAGCAGAATTATGAATTTGAGCCAGGAGATCCTTACCGAGATATACAATAGAATTCGGTCCATGTAGACCCTAAGGACTGTTGGACACATTCCCAGTGGTGCGATGATTAAAGATCTGGATAGAAAAAGCTTATGTGCTAAAGCTATATCTTGCCCAGGCACAGCTAGGGTGGACAGCTACAAAGCCGGATGTTCACAGTGAATTTTGAGGTCACAGTGAACCAATAACTCAACTCCCTCAAACATTCAATTGCTGACGGTGTTACGATGGGGAGCACAATAGCTATATAATAACATCTTGGAAAGTGTCGAGTCCACATTTCTTTGCTTTCATTGGGTAGGAAACACCTTTTTGTGTACTGAATGATGCCATTACTCTTTTGAACATACTGCTGTCACATAGGCAATCTGGATTTCTGAAGCACCATCAGCCAAATTTGTGCTTCGGATTTACACTGCTGAAATTTGTAGATACTGTCTTTGCACATCAGGATGCTGGTATATATACCTATAATTCATCATGTTTGTTGCATTGCGGTCCAGGTTCAAATCCTACCTATGTCACCGATGTTGTGCCCTTGGGAAAGGCACTTTACACGACATTCCTCACTTCACTCAGGTGCAGATGAGTACCTAGCTTTGGTTAGGGACATCCCTCGGATAGGACGTTAAATGGAGGTCTCATGTTTGGGGAGAGCCACACCCCACACACGTTTAAGAACCCACCGCACCTAAGGAAAAGAGGGGGGGTCCTTCCCGGTGTGAGTGGTTCAAACCTTACAGTCCGGTCTTACACAGCTTGTACTTACATGTAAAAAAACTGGTGTGTTATGCCTAAAAAAAGACGGTTTACTGGTTATGCAAAACAAACAAACTTTTTTCATCGCGTAGCCCCAAATCTATGAACAGATGGTATTGACCATTGACCACAGGTATTTGTTTGGAAGTGACCACAGGTGGACAGTGCAGTCATGTAGAATATTACAGTGCCAAGCCGGGCAGAAATAATCAAAGATGCCCATACAAATTTTCCAGTACATTAAACTGTTCCTGCCCATGGTGCTGAAAATGGTGTTAAATCAAACCCACTGCTTTCCATCAAATTCTGTGGTATCAAACATGAGATCATGTGAACCAGGAAGTTTGTGGAACACATTTTCAAGTCTATGAGAAGACTATATGCATTTGAAAAGGTCTAGTGAGACCTGACCCAAATGTCAAGGCATGGGAATTCTGCAACTTGTTACTAAATTGCATTCAGTTCTGTCTTCCTTTGATGGTATTGTCAGGTATCTCATTCTCCAAAATTTTTCTTAACAATATTTTGATACTACTAATTTTATTCTTTTATAATCCACTTGCACTTTTTAAAGCATTGGTATTGTACCTCAATCATCAGATTCTGGTGTTTTGAAGATTTGGTGTTTGTTCACACTTTTCTCAATGGTTGTTTTTTTTGCTGTTAGGAATGGCGCATCACACAATGTTGGCCTTTTCCCAAGGTAGATTAAACAGTGATTGGCTCAACATCAACCCAACAGACAGTAAAGGCTCCCAGGGATGTATTACCTCCGAGGTTACATGGAGGTTTGTACATTATAGCGGGCCATCAAAGTGTCCTCAGGGGATTAACAAGGATTTCTCACTAGCAAGAGATAATCCCAGCTATCCCTCTTCAATCTAGACGTACAATCCTGGTGGATCTAAATCAGGTCAACGTAGGAAGGAAAGTCTTAGGGCCACAGTAGTCATCTAGTTTCTAATTAAGATAAGAAATCAGGAGGCAAATGTTTGAATGCAGTTCACTGAACTGATTCACTGGAGATTTTCCAAGGCCGTTGGACATGCTCGGTGCAGCAGCCAGGAGCACGTCTTTTGTTTTTAATGGATCCAGCACTTATTGTGCTTTTGGTCCCCTAATCTACAGCCTAGCATACCTACAATGTAGTTTAAGCAGATGGCATATGTTCAGATTCAATGAATCTATACAAAAAAGTAAGTGTTCTCTTCGTACACTTTTGGGTAATAATTTTGGGTAAAGCTGTTCACACTGACATTTTGTGGCTTTATATCTCAAGCTACTTCTGATCAGGTCTATTTTGGTCTATTCAAGCTGTACCTTCAGATCTAGAGTGCATCTTCAATCTCCTCTACATGTGGATGCAAACTACATTATAGCTTCATGTCAACAGAACTTTTCCCTGACTTGGTCCAACTCCAACTCCAACTCTTAAGTAACTGCCCTTTTGAAACTTAAAGCAACCATCTGAAAGGCCCTGAAAACTTAGATTAATGTTTTAGACTAGGTTCTTTGCTGTTCTATATATACACCCAAGACTACCTTGCCACCATTTGGTAGAGGTGAGATGGCATTACAATCAAACAAGTGCGGCACTGACACCTCTGATTCAACATCGCATTATGTATTAACCTCGTATCCCGTTGTGAGAGGACACCTTTCTATTCCGTCCGTGACCCCTGCTGACCTGCAGGGCACTGTTGTTAGAAACGTTATTTCCTCTTATAAGTCTTTGTGATCTCCTAGAGGGAAGTGAGTGGGTGCTGCCTCCTTTTGAAAGGGTCCTTAACACCTCACCAACTTTCTTAACTCCTAGGGGCTAAAGCCGCCCCCATCTGCCAGGCTTCAATACCTGCTATTCACACAGGCTTTCCTTTATCATGTAATTCCTTTGATCAGATTTACGCACTTCTATAACCAAAGACGTCGACACAGCCTGCTGACCTCTCTAAACCCCCATAAGTTATCATATCGCCAGGAATCCAATTCCCTGCCAATCAGAGTTTTATAACCATGAGGCCCTCTCAAAATTACATCAGATTCGGCTACAAAGGCAAGAAGCTTTTGATTTCTTTTTTTTGCAGATGTAACGTTAGTTCAGCTGCCAACTTATCTTCTTTCAATCATAGCAATGGTATTCAGCAGCTCTATTTCAATCCTCACAACAAAAAGCCCTTTCAACCATTGACCTCAGGTTACATTAAAGTGAACATTAAAGGGCAGAATTTCATCTTCTTTCCGATTAAGTGTAACACGTGACAGGAAGACAACCAGCAAAGGCCTACATTAGTTATGATACTAGATGGCGTGGTGGTCTTGTACATGTATTTAGGGTTGTTGACTCAAAATCTAACTGTTTTAAGGTTCTGCAAATGTACACGACACTACTTGCAAAGGCATTTTACACCTATTTCCTCACTCGACTCAGGTGAAAATCAGAACCTAGATTTGTTAGGGGCAATGGATCGGAAGCAAAGTTGGAGGTCCCGTGTTTGAGGATAGCCACACCTAAAGTGGACAAAAGGACCCATGACTCTTCTCAAAAGGCATAGGGGCTCTTCCCAACCACATGTTATTTCAATCCTTCCACAAATGTGATAGAAATTGTAGTTTGTCTTTGCTTGTGCCTTATTTCTCTGGACCTTATCCTGTCTGAAGTCTCAAACTGTGGAGAGATAAACAATCTCCACAAGAGCACACTCTTGCAGAATCACAAGATAGCCATCACAATGATCATTTACTAGCCTCCTCCACATTCTTCCCAGCACGCAGTCTGGTTCGAATTCTGACCTCAGCAAGGAGAGACCGCAGTGTCTCTGGACGTAGATAATATCTCTTATCTCATTCTGCTTAGGCCACACCAATTTAATTTCTTGGTTAACGGATTTTTCTAGAAAAATAATGGAGCGGGCGGGCGAAAAAAAATAAAAACAGGCCTAGGCATCCTATTATAGCCCAAAATGGTGCGATAGGAGCCATGAAGTCAACACACCAGGCTGGTTCAAAATTTAAACAAATGAATGAATTTTGAACTTTTAATGATACCACTGCATTGAAAGATGGAATAACTGTAACAACTAGGATGAAAAGGACTGTTTTTAACTGTTCAGGGCAAAATATGAGCATTTTGCAGTTGATTATGAATTTTTATTTTTATTTACAAATCTGAAGAAAATGATGCGGGCAAATCTGTTAACCAAGAAATTAAATTGGTGTGGCCTTAGGCGTTAGCTCTCAAGTCTACTGTGCTGAAGTTCTCCCCCTCTCTGTAATAACTACGTGGGGTCAGCAGGTGTTACCTACAAGCACAGGCTCCTAACTGGGAGCTGGCTGCAGGGAAAGAAAAGTAATTTCATTGCTGGCTGCAATAAAAGTTTCACAGGCACCATGGAGAACCTGATTCTGTAAGACGTTAAAGGCCATGCCGGCTTCCAGCTGTCACTGTCTGGAAGACATGGTGCTCATTTATTATGCAACTGTGTACATTTTATTAGAAAAGTTCCAGATATTTTATGATCATGCCTTTATTGCAGCTTACCACTTGATCTGTATGTCAAGTTGCAAATATGCTGCAACATTGCAGACAATTTTGATATTAGACAATATTATTTATTATGCATGGAAGTGTTTATCTTTACATTTTCTTGGTTGATTGCTTGGTAAGTTGGTAAACAGGATTCATTTCATATTTTTTTTAGATCCTTCATTATTTCTTCATACACAAAGCTAAGCCGAAAGTAACACCCTTCATTCTGTGAATAAATAATAAATGCCAGCTTTAAAAAATCCCACTTCCTCTTGCCTGTTAGATCATGACGAGTTACAAGGCAATTTTGTCCATTGCAACGATGAAGAGCTTAAATATAAGATATATTTTTCAGATCAAAGTAACGTCACATTGTCTGGCCTTCAACTTACAGCTTATCACTCTAACACGGACTGGTGCACCAAATTGTCTCCTCCTTGTCTCCATTGAAGTCTCACAGGAAGCATACATTTACTCTGTGCATAAACGATTAGGCCTGTAGGAGGCAAAAACTTGTATCTCGTAACAAAGAGCTACCATTCTCAGATGATCAGGGCCATTCTAACCATTGCCTGCATTGCTGGTTATCAGAAAGTATGTTTCTTACCTGTAAAGTTCATCTGGGTCGATAGAAGTCATTACAAATGTATGGACCAAGTTTAAACTGTAATTGCCAACGCAAGAAATTGGACTTGCACAATCCACTACTGGTATATTTCAGTTTGTTACACATCTTCACATGTGACCTTCATACATACACACAATTGCTCAACTACTCCATGGTGCTTCTGAAAAAAAATTAATGCTCAATTACCGTAATTTCATTTAATCAAATTTTGTGACAAGTTGAAATTTAAAAGCTCATAGTACCTTTGAGTTTGTGGTTGAAACAACCACAGTGAATATTTCAGGATCTACAGTGTACCCTTTTAATCATCCTTGGGCAGACAATGACTTTTCGCCCTGCTCTACCCTTTGTGACCTCATTACCATCTGGACCTTGAAGAAATCATTTTTTGACCCATTTATCTAATTGTACATGAGATTTATTATCAACCTCATTTTTCTATTGATTTACATAGATTTTATGAGAGACAGCTGTGAAATTTTCTTTACTACCACATATCCATTGTAGTGATTATCGAATGTTCCATCGGTTCATCAATATCTAATAAATTATCATAGAACGATGATGCATGACAAAACAGAATTTTTTGACAGTCATGCAGATGACAGATACACTACAAATTTTGTTCAGTCCAAATAGTCTGACTCAGTCCCTCAAAGTGTGTTACAGTGGAATATGGAAATCATTGCTACACATTATTAGTCTCTACCAGGCTTCAGGAGTAGGTTGGAAAGGAGAGTAGAGCCAAATAGATAACATGCTGGGGGAGTAGGTGCACTAGAAGTATACAGTTTGCTGCACCTGGACTGTACTCTATTAGCAACCAACTCCCCTGGCATGTTATCTCTCTATTTAGCCAATTTGTATTCTTTGCAGCTGCCTTCCGAAGCCTGGTAGAGGCTAACACATTATTGTCATGGGAATCACTAACTGCACCTACATGTATTGTTTGTGGGAAATCAATCATTCATTTTAAAAAGTGGACAGCAAGAATGCAGGACAAGAAAATAAAAAATATATATTTGAAGCCCTCAAGAGTGTGCTGATAAATCTACCCAACCTATAAAATGATCTCATCTGGTCCATCCCTCTGCAACCACAACTGTTGATGTTTAACCTTCAACCTGCAAAGGTAGCCATTAGGCACCAAATCTGTATTGGTTATGGGGTTAATAGTCATTGAATCCTTTCTGAAAATATGAACTTTTTACAGTAAAAACTGTGCTATTCTGTGAAAAAATCTCATTGTGTTAATCCACTGTATTGATCTAAAAAGTTTTGGCTTGATCGCTCCTGCAGCAGATATTTCCAGGTCAGGTACTCGAGCCTTGATGATGACAGCACACAGAGATGGGGATCAGTGACATCTCAAAGAGCAAATTTGCAATTAGATGACAATTTCTGCATCTGAAAAGAAGCGGTAGATTAAAGCTATCCCCGATCTCCTACTCTGACAACGTGACTAATTAATTTAGCTCAGCAGAGTATGGAAAATGTTCCCTTCTGTTTGTAATCCCTGCACTGCTACCCCCGGACAAGATACATGCACGAAATACCAAGTAGATAAAAGTTTGGAGTAAGATATGATGTTGAGAATTTGAGATGGTTCAAATCTTGATGATGAGACTTCCATGCTTTCATGCTAATGCAACATTGTTTTGCCATGAAACTTCATCTGTGTTGGTAGTAATCATAGTAAAATGTTGAACTTTATTACAACTGTTGTAAATTACACAGAGTTACACAGAGATCAAATTTTCAACAATCAATATCAGGGCACTCCAGCCATCACTTAACAGAGACAGTAGACAATTGTAAACTCCCTAGCACTTTTGATCAATTGCTTACGTCATGTATCAGTACAGTCTTGTGTGAATAAGGACACGAGATTACATTTTGAAGTGATTGATCATTCATTATCCTGATGAAGGTGACAGTATAGTCGTTGGAAATTTGATCTCTGTGTAACTTTGTGTTGGAATAAAGTTCAACATTTTACTAGCATTGTTTTGCCCTACACACCCAACAACCAACAAATTCAAATTGTATTGGTGTGGCCAAATGACACCCTCTAGTGACCTTGACTTGAGCACCCCATTTCACCTTCACCACAAAGCACTACTTTAGTGCCAGCTTACACACAGATCATTGCACTCTGCACTAAAGCACGGGCATCTGATCAGAGGTATCAGGTGGGTGATGATTGTGGGGGATTTGCACTTAGGCAGCACATTTCAAAAACGGTTTTCACATCACTTTCAGCAGATGGGCCAAGATCAACTGTGAAGAGTGCAGCACGTGTTGAATGTAGCATTAGAGAGCAACTGGATGGATGAAAAGCAAATTGTAATTACCAAAGCCACTGTAGTGTGCATCGTCGCGAGATTAGCGAGCCTGGGTGTTGAGAATTTGAACCCAGGCCAGTTGTATCTTACCTAACCTGCAAGCTGCCTGGCGTAGTGGTAGTAAAAATATTGTATCATTGTACAGGGACGTTTCTCCAGCGCAACTACAGCGTATTAGCCTCTACCAGGCTTTGGAAAAAGTGGCTGGAAAGAGTAGGAATTGGCCAAAGAGACAGAAGAAGAAGATAGATAACATGGAGCCCTGTAACATGCCAGAGGTGATCTGTCTATTTGGCTAATTTCTGCTCTTTTCTGAAGCCTGTTATAGGCTAACATTTTATATACATGTACAAAGAGTAGAAAGGATTAGTGATATCATTTTTACAGCACATACTTGAGTCTTGACTATTATCTGAATATGATTTGTACGAAGGAAGAATCCCCTTAAGCTTCAAACGCATCATCACTGCAACAACAGCTCAGACAGTGGCTGTATTGCGCACTTCCAAAACCTAAATATGCCCCGATGACACTGATGATGGCTAGACGTTGGATTTCTATAATAGTTCTCCTTCTGTTAAAATCTCACAAGGTCCCTAACAATCACTCCGAAGGGAGTGCCCGAAGTGTACCGAGACGTCCTAATCTTCTGTCTGGCTCCATCTGGCTGCTCTCGCTGGTGGCACTGTCTGGATCCCTTCACTTGTCTGCAACTGTTGCATCACTCCTGCAAGAAGTCACAGGATAATGACGCTATTATTTTGTCAAGAGAATGACGGAGCGATACGTCTTCCCGTTTGGAACGTAACCACAGCCCATAGATCATCCGTCTGATGGTCATCTTAAGTTACGGTGATGCGACTTGCGCATGAATTTTGGAGTTATCGTTCACATTCTGCTGTCTGGATTGTGACAGGAGCAAAGGGCATTTGTCTGGTGATTTATAAGTTGCTCTGGAGGAAATGTTCTGATTCTAATCCAAATTGGGGCTGCAGAGATTAACTCTGCACAATAATGTTCTTTTCCTTCAAACTCCTGCATATGGCTGATCACAGGACTCCTTTCAACGAGCAGAATGTATACTGAATGTCAGGATCAGCATGCAAGGACTCTCAACATGCTGGCTGTAACTGGAAAAATATGTAGAACTGATGTCAATTGAGGCCAAAAAATTAGTGTTTGACAATGTTTGTTTGTTTCGCATAACCGGTAAACCGCCTTTAGGTGTAACCCAACAGTTTTGTACATGTAAGTACAAGCTGTGTAAGACCAGACTGTAAGGTTTGAACCACTCACACTGGGAAATAAGGACCCCTACTCTTCGATAAGTGCAGTGGGTTCTTTAATGTGAGTGGGAGGTGGAACGTCCTATGCGAGGGACGTCCCTAACCAAGGCTAGGTACTCATTTTCACTGAGTGAAGTGAGGAAAGTTAAGTAAAGTAACCAAGGATAGGACAAGGATACAGAGGTTGCTGGCTCCCAGCCAGATTCTAATATTTTTTGATCTCCCGACGTCCTTCACCAACCCACGTTCTGGAAACCTACTCTGGACAGACAAATCCAGCAATCCAAAACAATACTTCCATACCCATAATTAATTACTATGGCATGCAATTTGTATGGTAATTACAGCAACTTTAATGGGTTTCAAGTAACTACGGAAAAAAAATACTAATTTGAAAAAAATACATGATTTCATACCAAAAAGATAGACCTCCCACCCTGGCATTGGAATGCCATTTAGTACCTGTGCGAGGTCAAGTAGAGAGCAGACAGCCGTGTTATTTTACAAGTGTTTGGGCTGGACTGTAGCAAATCTCAGGGTCAATAGAAATACTTGATGGGCCATTCGAGAGCAAAGAAGCCCCATCAATCTCGACTTCCACATCGAGCCTCAAACTCGTAAACCAGCGGTAACGCTAAGCCCACAACTTTAAAGCCAATATAGATTTAGAGTGGAATGAAACAAAATGTTTTACCGTGACCGGTGTCCGCGAGTGACCCCCATATGCCACTCCGGACACCAAATGGACAGCTTACGGTTTCGAAGGGATAGAAAATACACGCAGGGATCATGTTCGCCACTCAATTGAAATTGATCTGGGAGATTGGATCGCTGCAAAGCCACAGGAGTGTTGCATACGAGGCACTATAGGGATGCTGACGTATGCACAAGGAGGCTGTAATTCAACTGCAGGGCTCGTAATGTTGAGTAACCAACCATGTCCAGAGGGTCGAAAATTTAGTTTTAAAAACATGACTGTATAACATTACATTTGGATGAATGTTGCCTCACGGCCACACCAATTTCATTGGAATGTTCAGGTTCTTAGATTTTTTCAGAAAAAATATGAAGGGACAGGGCGAAAAAAATGAAAATAAACAGACCTACGTATCTTATAATAGTCCCAAATGCTATGATAGGAGCCATGAAGTCAACATACCAGGCTGGTTTGTAATTCAAATAATTAATTTAAACATTTGATCAAACCACTGCATTGATAGATATAAAAACTGTAACAAGTCTGAAGCAAAGGGACTCAACAGTCAGGGACAAAATATGAGCATTTTGGAGTTGATTCATAGGCTAAAATGTTTTTTTTTTGGCAAAGCAGAAAAAAAATGAAGCAGGCGAATCTGAGAACCAGCAAATAAAATTAGTGTGACCTACATGTAATGTATGGTGTATAAAAAGTCCAACGACACAAAAATGTCACTTGACAAAAAAGATCCACAACCACACAGAGAGGCCTGGAGACAGCTGTCCATCCTCACTTCTACCTTGTCCCCCCAACAACCAGGAGGTCAAGGAACAAGGTGGAGGATCCGCAACCATGTCCAGCCAACTGGACAGTTACATATAACAGTTTAACAGGTGCAGTGGACAACATGGTGCATTCTGGGAGTTAGAAGTATTATGGTCTGTCACACATCATCACTCCTACTTGCTACTCTGAAAGTTATATTTTTTGGAAAATATAGCTTTAATTTCCTTCTTATCTAAAATAGCACATACGAAATGTACTACAAATGAATTAGCTAGTTTTATGTTATTTGATTACAAAAAGAATAGATGAAAAATGAGAAATATGTGTCCCAAGAGCATTCTGACTCATGATCAATAAATTAACTGTATTTCCAAAATAGTTTTAGAATAATTGATGATCTTTTATTCTACACATTTGACACATTTACCTAGAAACCTTAGATTACTTAAAATTCCAACTTGCCAGGTATTTCTTTGACAGACATTACACAAACAAGCAGGAGTGCAAGGAAATTTGCAACTTTCTGTTGACATATCCATCAAGGATTTTAGATTCTAATCTGAAAAATATCGTAAAGTTTGCTCATAAAACATTGATGAGGATGTGCATATGCATGCCCCAGTGCACTTCTTTACTTGAAGAACCTTTCCTATAAAAAATCTCATCCTATCTGGATGGCTGATAAACTCTTTGACATGCCGAAAAATATGATATCCAGACTTTATTGCAGAGAGTGCAATTAATAAGTGGTTCATTAATCATATATCTTGCATCTCCCTTAATTATTTGCTCGTAAAAATGTTCTTCATCCTTTGGTATGTCATAACATTCTTCCCAACTCGCTGAAAGGAAGAAAACTAAAACATGCTGGTGCTATTTCTTCCCAACTCCTTTTGTGCTAATGTCACATTGTTCTTGGTAGACAATTTACAAAACTCTTAGCTGCTCCCTTGATGATTTGCCTAATAGCATAGTTCTTTAATGGGTAAAATTTCATAATGTATTTTAATAATGCCTCTGTTATTAGTCTACAGTCTTATAATTGTTGTTATCTTAAGCTTTGTCATCAATTTTATGACTTGGTATGATTTACACAGCGTGCTTGGTGTCGTCACAGTGGTTATGTTGTGCATATCAAATTATCTAGTGGCTCATCACAAACTGCATTGAAGTATTTGGGCCAACTTAGTAAATAAAGTTTGTGTTACTCAAAGTATGGAAAGGAATTCTCTTACTACTACCACTTCTTAAGTAGGTGGATAAGTTTAGAAATCAATTACAGAGAAATACAAGCAGGGTGCCACTTTGAATCCCAAACCCCACTTAAGACCAGGTAATATTTCACTGTGACTGGAGACAATATTTCACTGCCGGGACGTCTAACCTTGTACAAACTTTCACCATATTCATCATCAAATGATTGAGTACTGCATGCTACCAATCAATCAAATCATACCAAGTCACATCTAATGAAACAAATATAGAATGATATACTAGTATTCACCCCATTGTTTTTGCCGAGGGCCACAAGGCCCCAGGCCTTACACTAAGTATCACATTCGATGGTTGGGTGTTGGACATGTTACCATATGATGAATGAAAACCAAGCAGATGTCAGGAGGGAGAGACTGGCCAAGTGAAACAAGTGATGCATTTCTTCAATACACATACCGTAATACTAAATTTATTTTCTGTTAGAAAGAACTCATGATAAATTGTGCATATAAGTCCAGTCTTATTAGCATTAGTCCAATAGTAATTATATTGAATCATTGGGAAATGATACTAATGTCATAGAATGCCAATTCCAAAGGAAAGAAGAAAATGTGAAGAAAGGAAAGAGTGTAAAAAAAAATGATTTTTTTTTGCCACACCATACTCTGTGTTTAGTCATTTGTTCTACCTTTATGGCCACATAGATTTCAACATTTTTTTTTGCCAATTTTTTTTTGCACGCTCGCATCAGTTTTGGGGTTCCCAGAGGATGTCGTCCATATAATCACATCAAAACGGCCCAATACATATTATGATAATTAGTAGGGCTGTATGGTTCCTTGAAGTCTGCAGCTCACCACATGGGAAGAGACATCAGTGGTGACTGTCCCTCTGGAGGAGATTATAAGAGAAAACTGTCTTGTCCTCAAGCCAAGAATCTACAGCCACCAGTCATCTTCAATCTCCTGGAAGGGTCGTCTAATCCTCCTTAAGATCCTGATCTTACAATCTACTGCCAAGGGAATTTATCATGCTCCTGCCTTGAAGTTACACTTCTCAGACTTCAGCATAACAAGCCTTGAATAATCCAGATTAACTGTAACGTTATAGTTTTACATAAAAATGGAGATTTGGGGTAAGTCCCAATTCATTGTTGTTAGTGTTAGAAGATGGAGAATTTCTGTTTTTCATCAGAATTTTGGGCATTTTTTCTCCATGAATGTCAATATACATTGGGACAGTGTTGTTTCAACTTAGTATGTAGATAATGCCTAAAATATTGACTTCGAAAAATTTGGTTAACAAGCCCAAAAATTGCACTGGAATTTGCCTTTAAGTGGTGACAGTAAAACAACGTACACTGTAGAGCTGTGTACCGGTACGCAGTACTGATACTGTACCGGAAAAATTGATTAGGTACAGGTCCAAAATACCTAATCCCTCAGTACCGGTACCGTACCTAAACAATTTCACACCAATTTTATGCCTATTTGTGACCTCAAATCGGTCCCTGTGTAAGGACAGTGTGTTCATGAAAACAAAAACATCTTTAGTTTTGCCTATATTTCATCTGAGCATTCGCCATAAACAAAGAATAAACCTTAACTATCAAGTTTATTAATGTTTTTTTGTTATTGAAGGAGTTCAGAAGAGCATATAAATTGGTCAAATTGTTCAGGTACAGGTTCAGGTCCGGACCTGTACCTAAACCTGTGTACCTGTACCCGTACCTGTACCTAAAATTTGTTTAGGTACACAGCTCTAGTACACTGTATTTCATTCTCGCAGCCCAAGGGAGGATACAAACGTAGATAAACAGCAGCCTGGAAGACAAAATTGCTGTCACAGCTGCTGTCACCAGATTCATTAAGAGACGGTGCCCCCAGGAGGTAATAAAGTTTGCTTCAGTAAGCCTTCTTATATTGCTCCTACAAATTCTAAGACCTGCTCTTTCTACAGCTTACCGATGTGTTGGATGAACTCGGCAGACAAAATTGTTCCACGCAATTTAACGTCTCATACCAAGATGTAAATCTATGCACCAGTAAAGACAACTTGGCACAGAGCATTTGTTGCTCTCTATCTTTGCCAGTCAGTCTTAAAAGACTGACTCAACATGCTTTGTCATTAGGATAACTCAAAATTCATTATCATATTATGATAAATTATGTTTTTTTTGGGGGGGGGAGTTTAAACTTTTTTCTTATAACTCTGTTCCTTTAAAGATTGTAAAATGAAATGGAGTATGGAAAATGCAACTTTGTTCATATTGGGCAATTTAATGTTTTCTTTCAGAACCTTAAAAAATGTGAACAACACAAATGTCTGAAATGCTGGTTTCTGTTGCTGGTACATACATGTAACACTTTAAAAAAGTCTTCTTTTAAACGAGCAGTTCTTTAAAAAAAGAATCAGGTCACTGACCTGACCTGTGTCCTAGAGTCTTAGACTAAAACAAATGAAGTGTCAAACTGTCGAACTATCAGCCAAAGCAATAAAGAACAGCCCACGCTTGCCTTGGGACCGCCTGCTGAGACAGAAAAGCGCTTTTGTCCATCTATCTAATTCTTAGGTCAGATCAAACGCCTCTCCAACACCCAGCAGGTATCTGCATGTTCCCTCCGATTCATCTTCCTGACTTCCGTCGGTTAAGAACTGCTGGAAACTGAATCAAGCTTCGTTCAACTTCGCCAGAAATTGGCCATCTGAGAGAGAAGACTATCCATCATGTATTACTGCCTTGACCCTTTGAGTCAGACAGTACAGCTTTCGTGGAACCTCGCTAAGGTCTTGGGGATGTCGTGGTGAATGTAAAACAACTTTCTTGGGCAGTGTCAGCAACAGTTCCGGCTGTATCTGTATCGGTATAGCTGGTATAACCGCCCTTCGGCGTAACACACCAGCTTCACATGCACGCGGCGCTGTGGCAGCTAGCTACATGTATATCACACTGAACGACTTGTTACACTCAATCTTTGTACATTTAATTGCAGGTGGAGTTGTTTAAAGCTTTCTAGTGATGATGCCGCAACTGTGCTTGGTGGCAACGAGTTTCACTCTACAATAATTCTAGGAAAATATGAGATTTTGAACACCAATTGCTGGTTTTACTTCACAGGGTAGCTGTTATACATTAAATAGCAAATCATTCTGGTCCCAAAATCATTTGTACAAGAGAACCACAACCTGACAGGTTGAGAAAATTAATGACTGCAGACATCAATACCTTCATTTCCACCTGGTAATTTCTTACACTTTAAAAAATCGAGAACTATAAAACAGTCCTGTGTGTGTTATTGGTTTTAGTTGCAGTCTTTGAAATACTAACTTAAAGCCAGACAAGGGCCATTTATAGAGACAGCACTGATTTAAGACCAAAGGCATGAAAATTGAATCAAGTTTAATTTGACATGCAGACAAGACGACTACAAGATGTACCTCAGGCTTACAGAGGCTACTGGAACAAATGACTTCAAAGATTTTTTTTACCCCCAAAAAATATGATTGAGCACAAGCCTGCAGGAAATGGCACAGCACCAAGACAAAGCTTGTGTCAGAATACATCCCACACGGTTTTCATCAGTAAAATCAATCCTAGATGACAAAAACTGTCAGAGGTAGGAAAAATATCAAATCTGCAATAACAGAATATAGATTTTCAATCCACTTCATACATCACTTCTACCATTACTGCCAACTTTAATATGCATAATTTAGGTTTGTCCTGCAGGAAAAGTCAATGGTTATAACATTCAAACTCTTGAAGGTATCAAAAAAAGTTGGCAGGGAGTTGGAAAGCTTCTTTACTGCCATCATTGTGGCCGCATTATTGGTGCTTCTGGTAGATCAATAGAAAAGAAACATTTACTTCAAGCCATTTGCCCTGAAGTATGATATCTTATGGACACTCGAAAGCTGAAGCATCCTAGTTCAAACTGTGAAATGGACTTTGAAAACTTACGGCAGGCAAACTTATTAAATGGAAATCGACCTCCCGGAGTCAGAATATTTCATTTGCCCTTTCAATATCAGCTTTCATTACCAACACAGTCATGCCTTTCATCAATCTTATTATAGTTAATATTGTATCCAGGTCAGATGGACTGGACTAAGTTACAGTAACTTAGAGTTGTGTTAGTTTTGATGATGAGACATGACAGCCATTGACTGGTCCAACTTTTTGTTAAATTGGTTGGGAAAATTAGAGTGGATGAAAGCTGTTTTAATTCTCTTTACCGAGTAATTTGGCGAAGAAGATGATTTTTTATTATAGTGTTCTACAGACTACACATTCAGCACCAAGGAGTAGTACCATTGTACTACATGTTTGTAATGCCATGAAATCAAGATTCGGCTGCATGGTGGCATCTTGCACACATGATGTTGATAGCTGCATTTTGTATTAATATCCATATATAGGCAGTAAAGTGATAATGATCCTTGCACAATAATAATGGCCTTTGCTGAGACATACAAGTACTTGATCTTCTGTCCATTATCCCTTGATCACAAACCAGGCCTTGCTTCAATAATTTAACCCATCTTTAATAAATACTTTTGTGTGATGAACTTGATAACTGCATTTTTGTCATCTGCCTTTTATCATTGGCAGGTGGAGAGCTGGATTACCATGGTAAAGCTGGTTACTCCAATGGTTTCACTCATGGCTGGCTGTCTGCATTGGTCACTTGCACACATGTGGACATCAAACAGGAACTATACATCACTAAGGGCAAAGGTCACCAATTGGCGCATGCCCAGAGGGCCCAGTCTGAGACCCCTTTGATTGAGTGCTGCCAAACCAACTGAAAACAGCCTTTTTCTTGGTATGTGTGGATAAATGCTGGCATTTTCCAGCTGGGGAGTTATTTCTATTTCTATTAAGAACTTGAAAAAACTGGCTGTTAGTGTTGTTTTGGCTGCTTGGTAGAGTTCTAAAACTAATCCCATCTTCTTGTCTTTTGGTGGTCTTCAAGGGGGTCAGAGGTCATGCTGCCAGTGTTTGCATTTGCCGTGCCAGGTATCGCTGGTCAAAAAGTGAAATTTTTGGACTAAATGGACAATTTGGAAGTTGGATTACCCTGTCAATATGTGTTTGCAATAGTTGAACACTCAAGTAGGTGATTGTTGACAGCTCAGTTCTTAGATGTTTTCCATATATTCCAATAGGGGCTGGAATTAGTGGGCTGTGCCCCTAAGGAAACAAGGGCATCCAAGGAAATAGAAAAGGGAAGAAATTTTTTTCAACATGCAGCAACATTGTTATACAATGTAGAGGATTTGTGGGCTGGGTCATACTCAGACTGAGTCTAGATATGTTGAAATAAAGAGAGAATTGTGATTTTGCTGCAAGTCTCTTGATCATTGTTCCATGCAGTTAAATATTCTTAGACACTCTTGCAGCCAAGTTATCTCTAGAATGGATGCCAGACCCATAGCACGCTAGGGCCAGAGGTAGCCAGTATGCAGATCAGGGTCTAAGGGGGGCTGTGGTATAATTTCCTTGGGGGCATGTTGGTCCAGGAGCCAAGGAGTTAGCCTGAGTAGGCCCTGGCACCCAGGCCAGTTATCTCCGACTAGAGTTTTCATTTACAAAGTCTTAGTAAGTCTGTCTTATCTGGATTTTTCTAAGCTAGACAAAAACATTTCATGCTCTTTTCAACACCACATTCCTCTGCTCTTTATTTGCTGAAGGGAACATACAAAGCCTGAGTATCCTTTTCTTTTGTCTACATTCTACAACCAAGACTTATATTTAAAAACATCACGTCTTGCATGAGAAAACACACCTTAAAGGCCAACAACAGTTCAGTGCATAATTTATGATGCCTCTCTAGGTGATTGTACTGGTTGTATGAAAGCCATTAGGGTCCATGATTACTTTCCAAGTAATGTGCAGCACATAATTCCTAGACACAACTCCCACTCCACTGCAGCAACTCCCATGCCAACGATCAAAAGGTGTTTCATAATTTATCATACCCTTTATGATGGTGGTTAGACCCGCTTGTATGTAATGACATACCAAAACTGGCTGTTAGTTTTTCTCATGGGCCATGTACTTTTTACTTGAACGGCGGGGGATCCAACTTCATTTTTTTGGCCATTCACATTTTTTATATTTTTTTATAATTTTTGGAAGCAGGTTTGGCATCCAGGAATTTTCTTTTTATTGTTCATGTACATGTATGTGGGATATCATCAGTTACAATGTTATGCAGGATATGGCTAATTATACTTCTAATAGAAAATACCCAAAACGTAGGCTTAAGTATATAGTGTAAATTATTCTTTATATAGGATTTTAGAGTTGGCTTCTGATCTTCAATTACACTACCTACCCATTGCTATGATTATTTCAGCATGTGGTAGACTGTAAGCACCTCAAACCACCTATCCTGACTGTAATGCCTGTAATGGCAATTTCCAACAAAGAAAAAGTAAATCTAGATCTGCTTGTTGAAAAGTTTTGGATAATAGTTGCCAAAGTCCTGTCCTGTTATGCATTTGTCATAATAATAAACCATAGCAGGTGTAAAGTGTCTCACCTAGGATTTATAACCACCCATTTATATTGGATTGTCTGGCAATCTACCAACTTTGCCTCTTTCCATAAGTCATATGTAGGCTGCGTTATTCCCAAAACAGCATTTTTGCACAGCGGTTGAACAATATTATTGCAATTATGGTGTCTTTATTCCTTTGTGCGTCCATGATAAATTTGAAGTTCACCCAGAAAAAGCCTTGATGGGATATTAAAAGGTAAAGGATTGCTCCCCACACACAAATGTACCTGATTTATAATTTCTCTCAGCTACAGTTTAATGTGGCTTTTTTCCCGGCAGACTGCTGGCAACTATTTCTAAAAATCATCAACGGCTTAAATCTATTGATTATTGGCTTTACTGATACTTTCTATTACAAATCAATGATGTCTTATTGACAAAAGGTCTATTAAATCCTCACAGTCCAATTCAAGCTAACATTATGAAAATTTTTCTAGTTTATTCCACACAAGAGAATAACTCACCAGATTTTGAACCATGTCTATTGGGAATTCGACCCATTTTCTTGACATGCACTGATCATTGAGACTTATGGGGATGGTAGAAAACTTGGTGCTGTGCCACAGTAGAAATCATGTATGTAAGCATGTACCAGCGCAGCAAAGACGAGCTTTAATTCCTTCTAACTTTTGACACTCCGTGAGTGTTGAAAGGGTTAACTTTATATAGTAATTTTTTTTGTTTGTATTAAGTGTCAAATATGCAACGGGACGCCCCACAGAAAACTGCAATGTATGGCTACTGTAGTTTTCTATGTGGTTCCGTTGCATACTTGACATTGAAATTGATCATGGTAATTACCTGGCCTTGACAAAACACTCTCAGCATAACACAATTCTGTTGTTGTTGCCACCGTATCAATAGAAACACACAACACTCCCTGCCTAGAAATGCAATTTGCTTTGTCCTCTCACAATGACACTAAATGTTGCATGAGTCAATCCCCAGGTGCAAATGATACCTTCGCATCAGACAAGGTGCTTTTTACCCAAATTGCTCGATGAAAGAACTGCTGTAATTATGATTTACACAGCATCTAATGTCGAGGCATGTCAAAACATCTTGAAAGGTTCTAAATTGCTTCTAGTAGATTAAGTGGGGCAGCTGTGAATGGCTTTTTTGGCTGCTTTGCTCTAACTCTTTGGGCATATATTTGTCTGTTGGGATTCTGTCAGGAAAACTTTACAATGTTGTAGAGACAAAAACAACCATTAACTAGAAAGGTAACACTTGCAAAGCAAATGCATAATGTTTACCTTCACATATGGTCTGCTTGGTCAGACAGGAGTCTAATTCCTTCCTGCTATAAAATTGTAACATGATGTAACCCTACACTAGTTACCATAGTGACAGACATCTGGTTCAGATCATTGACCTTATTTGTTTGGAGAATAAGAAGAGGAAACAAGCAAAAGCAATATGTTCTCCTTCAATAAACATAAAAAGATTCTGATTTAAAAGATATAAGGAACTTCAAAATGTAGTCACTGTGGTTATAGAACAGGTCTGCAGAGAGGAGATGAATTTGTCCAGCTGAAGAAAGCATCAAACTTTAAGTTTATGATGAAATAAATCACCTTTTACATGAACAGAACTACACAGATGCAGCATTATGATTTTATGGACAAAATCCTCTCTGGAAACCCGAATCTGGTATTCAAATTATTATCTCGTTTTGCAATGAAAACTTTATGACTCTCTTTTTGACAGTTTTATGCCAATTACGACACACGCTCTTATCTGGTATTAGTTTTACAACTGATTCACACATGCCAGTAAGCATGTCTTTCAGCTACTCTTCAATTTGCTGCATCTTGTTACTAGCCTCCTGTGCAAGCCTCTGGGTGGGTAGAAATTTTGATACAGTAACTGTGTTTGTGGAGTTTTCATCCTACAACCAGCTGGCCAGAGAAGGTTTCTACCCTCCATGGCGGGTACAAACTTTCTCTGGGTGGCTGGTTGTAGAAAGGTCAGCAAAAGAATGCGTTGAAAATTCTACAAAATGCAGTTTCAAAACTCCCACCTGCCCGGAGGCCTGCATAGGAGGCTATCTTGTTACCAGTGGGCAGACATTGTCAAGGATTACCGCTCATCAGTCCAAGGAGCAACATTTCATTTTTAGGGGGAAACTGGCTAAAATCGATACAAATGTAGATGTCTTCCATAAACTCAGCTTTGAGTGGCCTTGGTGAGAGCTGCTTTGACTGCACAAGTAGCTGAATGACGTCATGAGTCTAGTATAGATATCAAAAGGCTTAATTTCTGAAGCTTTTTGCATCTTTTGATCTTAACATCTGCTGTTGTCTCTTAAATGCTTAAAACCTGGATGATTTTTTTCTTGCATGGAAACTAAAAATAGATGATTGATCAAAATCTACCGAATCAGATTACATGTATACCTCAAGTTGGTTACCTGTTGACAATACCGTCACTGTGTAAATGATAAAGATATTGTTACTGTTACAGCAATATCTTTTACATTCACACTGAAACTTTAGAAACGTCCTCCTCCATATACTTCCTCCTGAAGTTCTGTCCAGACAGGGATCATGCCCCTCTATACATTTTCCCCACCTTGCACCCAACCAGGTCTTTAAGTGTATGGATGTAGGGAGGGGGTACATTGATTTTTTCCTCACCCCATTCCATTGACCCCAAAAATCGTTGAAGAAGCCACTAGTGTTTGCCTGCGCGGACTGTTAATAGCTCCCTGGCCATAGCACTAGCGCACCTCCCTCTATTTTTGCTACCAAGTTGCTGGTGGATTATTGATTGAGAAAATGGTTCCTGGAAAGACGTTGAACATTGATTTTGCTCTTGACACCTGGGCTCCTTCTGTTACCCTAATCAGGGACAATCTAGCCAAGACACAGCAAGTGTCAGTGTGTATTGATTGGAGAGATGGAGGATGCAGAGTCAGCACCTGTTGGGGGAAAACATCGCAGTAGCTCACCTGACCCGGACCTCTCTGCTTTCCAAGTTGTTCCTTGACGTTCACCACAATTATCGGACTTCCAGTCTTGCTGCCTCCAGCACTGCCAGATGTGGTAGTTACTATAGGTGCAAAGAAGTAAGCTAAAAAAATACAGAAAGCTTAGAGATATTATGTATTATGTACTGTATATGGGACATGAAGAACTCTTATCGCACAAACTTTTCTGCAGGATGTCAAATGAATGAAAAGGTTGCTAAATACATGTTAGTAAACCTGCATGTGAACAGTATACTACATGCAACTCCTGCCAGATTAGATACAAGAAATAATGGAAACTGGAAACATTGACATCTTACAGTACAATACATCAAAGAAAAGATTGCTAAAAAGTCACATACTAACACGTATTGTTGTGAAAGAACAGCACCTGTAGGGAGCAACAGTGCTGTAGCTCATCTGACCCGGACCTCTCTGCTTTCCAAGTTGTTCCTTGACATTCACCACAATTATCGGACTGCCAGTCTTGCTGCCTCCTGCACTGTGAAGTTCCTTAGTCAAAAATAAAAAAAAAACAGGTTTATTTCATAAAAACACATAGAAATATGACTGTCACAACATCTTTCACACTGAGGAAGACCAGAGTGACTGGTCAAAAGCTCTGGGTGAGAGAACTTTATTGTGTTGAATCTAAAGTTTTAACTTTAAACATCTTTCATAAGCTTTGCCATGGGAGTGCTGCACAACAAGAACTGTCATGGGGAACACATCTGGCCATCTGTCTAACTTTTCACACAGTTCAATTCCTGAGGTGTGTTCCACTTGAATCAAACTGACACCTAATAGCACTTGACGACAGTGGCCTTGTCCCTCAGCTGGTTCCAGACATTCCCCAGGCCTGCTCTTGCCACAAAGGGAAACAGGTGTCTTCTCATCACTGATGTATCATTGATTTTCTACTGCTGCAATTACCTGGCTGCAAACTTGCCCTGATTGAAAACAGTGTCACACACCGCTGTTCAAGAATGTCTGATGGATAGAGGGTCAATCAGAGCAGGAGTTTAGGGTACTGTGCGCCAGGGCTCTAGCTAGCTCGAAATCTTTTTCCGTCAGCCCAGGTTCATGAGCAGTCCTGGGGGAGAAGAGTGCTCGCAATCTAGGGGGGTACAGGGACAAATTTTGTATTTTCAAGCCTTTAAAAACTCAATTTCCCACATACTGAAAGGCAAAGCATGAGGTTGAGAGTGGTTGGTCCTTCTGGTGTTCATATTTTTACTCAAGATTTCTGTCAATTTTTATCATCAAGGTTGAATTGGATTGTTTAAAAAATTTTCCGTCACACGCCTCAAAGTTCCTGCTGTTTGGTGGAAAATATCAGACTGTAATCATATAACACCAAGAGGTCTGCTGTCACGAGACGAGGTCTAATTTAAAGCTCTCTGGACTGTGAAAGGTTTGTGATCTTTGCTGACCCTGGGCTGTCCATAGTGATTGTCCGAAGCCAATATTTGAACTGTCTGTCAGGACTCAAAGTTATATCCAATTGGAAAAAAATTGCCCTGAGGAAGGTGACAGACGGTCACCGAAACGTCAGCTGAATAAAAGACTTCAAGTTGGCTGTGTAAAAAGAGTCTCTTTACTCAATTGGAAAGAAGATACTGAATAATAAGACTGTCTTTTTGCATCAGAATGTTGGAAAGTATTTATTATAACGATTTTGATGTTTATACTTGGTGATTTGAGCTCTGTTTTTTCTCCCTCATTAAAGTTCACCAGCCCAGCTCAGTGTATGTCATTCATTTTATAAACTACTTAGAGAGAAGCGTGCAGATAATTATACATGAAAAAAAATGGTGTGCCGAGAAAAACTTTTCCTGAATTTACCCTACTTGTCCTCAGCCAATTAACAGTTCCCCTTTGCTGTCTGATTAGCAGGTCGTATTAAGGTGGAAACAGGTTATGAAAGTAGAGAACACAGGCAGTCAACTGGCCGCATACATCCCCGAGTTATTATTGATCTCCAGCCTCCCAATTATCATTGCAGTCCCGGCTCAATTGGGTCATCTGACGAAGCAAAGGTTACAAGTAATCGACCTGACTTGCCTCCGAAATCTGACGGCAATTATCCGGTGTGGCTGGCCGGAAAGACGGCACCTTCACACGGTAATCAGGTAAAACCATCGACTGGATATAATCACATAAGCCGGGCCTGCTGATAGGCCAGGACAGAATCGGAGCACTTTACCTGCAGCCTTTATCAGCTGCAGATAGGAGGGGAAGATGTGGAAGAAATCGTGTTCCACACCTTTGAACTGCGCGACAGAATCAAAGGATTATGCTGGAAATTCTGTATTCAGTACCTCACACATACATGTACTAAACAGTAGGAAATAGTTTATGATTTGTCTAGCTCTGTGTTCTGGGCAGTGTCTGTTTTTCTGTCATTTGAATGATGGAATTTTGGTGCTCATGATATTCAGGAATTTTGCCGTCATCTTTGATGGGACAAAAATTGGCGAGCAAAGATATGGAAAGAGCATGTCAGTAAACTACGATTAGTCTATCAAAAAATTTCCCCTAAAAAGCAGGAAATAGCATTCTAGACATTCCAAAATTTTCCCCAGGGAGCATGCCCCCAGACCCCCACCAGGATTGTTAGGCTTCCGTTCTCAACATTATTTTTAAATTAGGCCATGTTGATTTGATTATATGGATGACATCCTCTGGGAACCCCAAAACTGATGCGCGCGTGCGAATAAAAAAAAAGTTTTGCAAAAAAAAGTTGCTTTCACTATGAAATCTACGTGGTCATGAAGGTTGAACAAATGGCACAGAATATGTTATGGCGAATAATCTACTCTTTGAATTCATTTCTTTACATTTTTGTCTTTTTTCCTTTGATTTTGGCATTCTACGACATTGGTATCGTTTCTAAATGTTTTCCTTGCAACTAATGGTATATTTTTGCTCATTTAGCAACTGTTTTGCACGATTTACAGTATGGTTGAAAACTTCTTTTTTTTTTTGGAAATGGCCGAAAATTCATGCGCGCGCGGATGTCATCCATATAATCAAATCAACATGGCCTTACATCAAACAAAGTTGAGATGATGGAAAAATAATTCAGACAGGCTATAACACTGGCCTAAAGGGTCCACATGCTTTCCTATAGCCACAAATCAAACTTTGTAATTCAAACTGAGCTGACTGCTTTATAGGTATATTTCAAAAATGAAGCGAAAATGAAACTTTTTCCTGATTCCAGCTTGCAGGAATCAATTGCCATAAATTTACAATCAGACATACCTGTAGCCATGTCTGATAGATTGGCCCTACGGTCTTAATTACATGTTTAATGTCTTTTTAATTGCAGGATTGATTAAACTACAAGCAGACGAGAAAGATCTTAATATCATATCTAAAATTTAGCTGGATGTCTACCAGTAGTTGCCACTGCGTCTTCATCTGTCTTATTGTAGTCAAGTACCCAACCTCCAATCTAGTGAAGTCCTGGTTGGTCTAGTCTAGTCAAGACGAGTGTAGTATAGTCTATGCATGCAGTCTACTTTCTCTGATGACATACCACAAATGTCCTCATTTTCTCTGTTCTCAAAGTTACTTCTGTCACCTGGCAAAAGTAGCCTCCTTAACAGGGTCTACGAGCCCGGATTTTATGGGGCTTACAATGGGCTTTTTCTGATATACTGTACCGATCAAGCCCTTGATTCCAATAATTCATTCCTCAAGTTAACCAACATCTATCACACTGCAGTGGTCCCTCAGTAAGGCATCTGGAGCCGAATAAGTTCCCGTTTAGAACTTTTATTCAGATTGTCATTTTTTTTTATATACGTGTGTTGGCTTGGCTTGACATACATGACTTTGTACATGTACCATAGAGAAAAAGCACACTATCAAGTTTAAAAAAAAAGCCTGACCCTGCTAAAGGAGGCTATGGCAAAACATCAGGAGAACACCAACAATGAAAAAAGCAAGCACAGCAGGTATGTAAGGTCAAAGAAAACATTGTATGATGTTATCTCTCCCAACAGCACTTAAACATGCAAGTCATTGTGTTACATGCACACACATAGCCTATTAAAAGAACTCATTCTGCTTAGCTATTCCGGGCATTGCCCTAAGATGAAGTGAGTTTTACAGTTCTAATGGCCTAGTTGCTTTACACAAGGCGGTGAACAATTCAAAAGGGACAGCTGGCTCGTATAGCTGCCCATCTATATGCAAAGAAAAGGGCACTTTGATATTTCAAATGAATGCCTTCAGACCACCCCTGTCACTAGATTCTTATCAACTAGGGTCAGCTTCCTCAAGTAACACACCGAACGCACCTACTTCTAAGACATGAATAATTTATTCCTCCTCACTCTTTTTTTCTTCATCTTCATGCCACCAGTCACAAGTTTGGAAATGGGGTTGACAAGTCATCCCTTCAAGTCTGAAGAATCATTTGGTCCTCGAAGGCAGCCAGCGTGAAGTGGTAATGTCCTCTAATTTTCCATCTGAGTGGCGTTCTTACTGTTAATGTACCTGCCCTTATCTGCAGCAGACACCTGTTTGTTAGGATGTGGAGTTGACGTAAAGTGGACACCCAGTGACACAGTCGATGGCTTCCGTCTTAACTGCATGGCAAGGGGAGACGAGGGAGCGTAGCAGGGCCAACACACAAACACAGATCCATACACCTAATCCTCTCTTGGTAAAGATGAACTCCAAAATATTCAACCAAAATTTCTACTGTATCTGAAGCAATGAAATAAAGGCATATAGAACCTATCTGCTGTGTATTTAATGGGATTTATTTGGCTCAGCTGCTTGAAAGTGGAAAATAGGGTAAGTTAACATTGTTTAGAACACACAATGAATCCAAACATTTATACATGTGTGAGTGTGTACATTCCTGTGCCCTCTGCAGCTGTTGCTAACTGCCATCTCCTACTTTCCGAGAACAGAGGGAGAAGAGAACTGTTTTACATACGACTCAGGCTTTGAGAACTTCTTTAAATCTCACTTAAAACAACGTAACGTATTTCTCCTTCTTGATTGCTAACACTCTCGCAAGCTGCCGCCAAGGCTTACGCTTAAACTTCAGCGGCCGCGAGAGACTGAGTTCCAGAATAAACCCAACAAATCATGATCTGAGGCTGCAGCCCCCTGCTGCTGTGTTCTCTCATCTGCATGCAGGAGATGCCGGTGATAAGATGGAGCCTAAAGTAGGAGAAATCCTCCAACAATTACACACGTCAGGATGGACGAATGGGGCGGGAAGAAAGGATCTGTCAGAAAAGACACCGCACTTATAGTCTCAGCAAAGTGCCTTGCGGGATGCATGTTGATTGATGCGAATGTGGTAATACGGGATATTCCTCACAGCATTACACTGCGAAGGTGTTATTCAAGGATCTGTGTGTACAAGTAGTGCTTTATTTTGACAGGAATGGCGTCATCAGAAAATTTATCACTGGTAAAGTTTTTCTACAGTACTAGAACACTTGATGAAAGTCCAAAGTTGAACACACTTGATGACGGTAGCATAAACATTCATCACTACATGTGGCTTAACCTTAACCCTTACCTACCAGTACCCATACTACGATGCACACAGTAAATGTGGGTTAAAAGTATTATGACCATTGGCAGTGTTGGGGCAAGATAAGAGGCAAGAAATCTCATAGCAGCACATGCTGTACAACAGTGTCAGCCAGTATGACACTGTTGGCTCACATAACTCCAGATGGTGTGCGGATGATAAAGAACTAGCAGCAAACGCTCTAAGCCAACCTGAATCAGTTAATCCCTTTGAAAGGCCACCGTAATCTTGAAAAATGTCATTCACCAAACTGAAAATTTCTACACGTGACCAGGGGAACAGGTTTCAGTTTCACACAGAAACCAGGGGGAAATCTGCCTGAAACTACTGTACAGGTATAATGTCTAGTACTAGCCTAATACTAACTGGTCATACAGTACAGATCTCGGGATAAGCATCAAGTCCCGCGGGAGATCCCGCGGGAGTTTGCGGGATATCACGCGGGAGTTTGCGGTATCTCCCGCGGGAGTTTGCGGGATCTCCTGCGGGAGTTTGCGGGATCTCCTGCGGGATTTATCGGGATATCCCGCGGTACGAAATCCTCTCCCGCAACCCCGATCTTCGGTGTGAGACTTTAGGTTTCCGAAGGGCCGGCGCCGCTGTTACTTGAAGTTGAACCGCGTTGACTACAGATTTTTACGCAGACAGACGATGCGTGCATGTTTTAGTATGTTTTCAATGCATGCAATAACAGTAGAGCAAATAGTATTTTTAACCAAACATTTCTTTTTTTTAATATCGAAAATCTGGTGGCTTAATAAGATATAGAACGATAACAAAGTAATACAACCTTCTTGAACAAGTTTTGTGTCCGGCCTTGCGACGTGGACGGCTTTATTTTGATGTCACCCGACCCGCGCTATTTCAGATATAATTTTTAAAAAATCTAACGCATCGACGTGCCAAATCGCCACTCGAGTTCTTTCTTTTTCTCCTAGATAGGGGAGGTTGACGTATGGAGTTACGGAAGAGAGATTAGACATTGTGTAAAACAAGGGGGCGAAGCATAATTCAAAGGTTCTTTACGCCTCAAACTTTGATACATTTCGTGCGCCACGCAGTGTTCAGGGCCTGCATGGGGGTTAGTGATTACGAATTACGCAAAATTTTCGCTATAAAGTTAAAGTTTCAGAGCTGATTACGACTTTACGCTTTGCGGCTAATGTACTGATTACGAATTACGTTGATTTTAGGGAAGGTTGCCTACGGTTTACGAAGACAATGAATTAAAAAACGCCTGATTACGCCTTACGAAAAAGGGCATGCAGACCCCCAGTGTTGGGCCGGGCGTTCCCACGCCGCGTCGCCATAGAAACCGCACGTCGCCAGCAGCGGCGCTGGCAGACTCCCCGGCGCCGCCTGACCACGTGGCGTTCTGGCGCGCCAATCACAGCGCGCAGATGGGGACCCGCCCACCAGCCGGGCCGCGAATTCAAAGAGTTGAGTCAGATGCGCCGCCCCAAAGAAACATCGCCTGACGATTGTTATACGTACGTCGGATTGTAGCTTATTTTTCCGCCCTGCACGGCCGGCATGCGGCATTGTAATTTTCTTATATCTCAATTTCATCCCAAAACAACGTTTTTCACATGTGAGGAGGCTAGTTCCATGGAGTGTACCGAGTGAATTTCAAGTTTTATGGTCTGAGAACGAATTAATTTGCGTCAAATTTTGCATAAACACGTTTAGTTCGGGTTCTCCCGTGTTTATTTATTTTTCGGGTTCTCCCGTGTCTTGGGCGTGCGCTAAGTTTATAGCGTTGTTCTGTTAAAAATCGACTCCGTTTTCATCTAGTTGGCTGACCCCGTAGCTGACAGAAGTAGAATGTTTTCCTACCGAAAGAAACTTTGCCAGCCGCGTGGAAGTACTTGCTTTCAGGGTGATAGCAAAGACATGGTCGTTGTTGATGCAAGAGTTTTTGGGGAGGGGGGAGACGCACGCCCCGGGATTTTGATGAGCAAACTTTTAATTGTCGCAATTCTTAATACTAATACGGAGACCTCTTGACGCAAGCTACCCATGAGAAGACAACAGCTACAAGATTATGAAACACAACCACAAACTACTGCCGGTACGCCTCATAATTTTTATTTCTTGGTAACAATCTTGCCGAATTTACCGGAGACGGAGGGATAATACTACACGTTACATTGTATTCATTCACGGTAGTTTCTTAAAGTTAAAGTTTGCGCTGAGCAATAGCTTTGGAAAAAAAGTAGCAGTTTTATAATAACTATGACCGCGTGAGAAACACCTTATACACATTATTTTCGTACATTCCTATGCTTCAACACCATCAAAATTGTAGCAAAATTGTAGCAAAGTTGACTGGCGTCAGACTCCATCGGCCCGGCACAGATCGCCCGGCAGGACGTAAAAATAAACATTTGACACGCCGCCATCGCCGTTCCGAGCCGCGGCAGACTTCGGGGTCTCGCACCAAGTTTTTTCGCTACGCGGTACGCGGGACACGACAGGCCTCCCGAAAGAATACCGCGGGATATCCCGCAATCTCCCGCGTGATATCCCGCAAACTCCCGCGGGATATCCCGCAGTCTCCCGCGTGATATCCCGCAAACTCCCGCGGGATCTCCCGCAAAATCCCGAATCCCGATGATGCTTATCCCGCGATCTGTACTGTACATATCTGCCAACATGACAAAATGTGTCTAAGGATATTACCAATGCAACTTCTCCCAGTGTAATGCACCCCCATGTACTTACACATACCTGAAGGGTGCTGAACTAGATATAACTCCAACACACTGTTGTTCAAATGTGGTTGATATAATCATGTAACCTGGCAGATAAATGTTAATGAAGGTTAAATGAGCTGCTACAAATTAGTGTTTGTAATATGAAAATATGATTTGCTAGATGGCACAGATACTGTATGGCACCTTTCACAGTTGACTCTTTTTAAGACTCATCTTAGGGAACAAGCTATTTTAATTTTACCACTACATGTATGTAAACAAGCATTACTTACGTGTATTTGTACATAATACAAATTAACACAAGAATTTGTCTGTAAACTTTGCTTGTTCAATGGAAGAGTTTCAAGACCATGCAACATTCCCTCCCCATCTGGTGCAGTGACTGCTGCAAATAGACAACAATTTGAAAAGACAGACAAGTAACTGACTGGGGCAACAGTGGAGTTGAAACTTTCATTACAAAAACTCGGACACTTCGTGACAAATGATCCGTGGCTAAGGTGACACCTTCCCCTTCACCTATCCCTTGGTCTGGTTGGCCGTTGGGGCACCACATACATCCAGGTGAAGATAACAACCAATAGCTACATCCTTTCCAATAATGAAAGGAAAATGCTGCATTGAATGGACACTATCCATGGTGCTGAAAGTAGAGTAGTAGCAACAGGAATGGTTAGTGCAGAAAACCACCCATTTAAACCAACTGGAATGAAAAAGAAGACAAATCCCTCTACCTGTTAACTGTTTCATTTGTGCAGTGTGGGTAAAAGCAGGGATTACACTTTTATGGCACGAGCCATATAGTATGTGGTTAGATGCAAAGCACATTTTCAAAGGATACTTTATAGGTAGGGTTATGCTGATCAACATGCCTTTTTCCCATGGTCTACTTATAGGACATTAGTAAGAGTAAAAGAGTAAAGCGTTTTACTAACATCAGGATCAGTTATCGCCAGTCATCCGCAGCATGCTGAGGTGAAGTATCTGGTTATTCTAGCGGCATGATGCTTTTTCTGATCGCTTTATTTGTTTAATGCGGCTTTGGTAAGGCCTGCATACATAGGGATATTGATGTAAATCACCATGTTGTTCTTGTGTCACCTTGCAGCATTTGCAGGTAAGTCATGGTTTTTATAGTGGGTTATGTTTAAACAATGAGAAAATTCCCTTCTGAAATACTTAGTTATGAACAAAACAGTGCAGAAACAGTTACATTTTTGTCTGCTCTTCTCCAAGGGCAATCTTTTAGAAAATGTTTGATAATTACCTTCAGAAAAAAGCAGTTCATCATCACTTGTTAACTGAATCAAAAATGCCATCAGTAATTTCCATAGGAATATTGAGAGAAACTCCCTCTGAGACAAGGTGATGGTACTTTGGATTCCAGTATGGGAAATAAATGAAGACAGCATGGAAAAGGCCATTGTCTAGATGAAAGTGCTAATTAAAATGCTTCCTGTTCTGAATAATTTGGCTGGAAGCCAGGCAGGATTCATGTGATGCCTTCACGATGCTTGGGGCACATTTTCTGTGCGCTCAATTTGTATATGTTAAGAGTCTGCAGGGAGGGGGTAGTGGTAAACTGCCAACTAATTCTAGAATTCAAGAATACTAGGGTCTGTGCTCCTATGTAGAATGGTTCACCACTGAAATTCTGTTATATTGCAGTACCTTAGAAACCCACTAGGGGTTCACAATGTAATCATACCAGCACCTACCAGCATACCAAATATCATTACAATCCATCTACAACTTTTTGAGTTATGCTACTCATGTATAGACAGAAACAGACCCAAAACCTCTAAAACATAACCAGCTTGGCAAAGACAACCAGCAATGCTTTGCACCATGTAAGAGAACTACAGCAGCAAAATAGCCCCAAGCAGCCACCACACTACTGGGATGCAGGGACGAATACATGACTGGATGTGTAGGAGATGTTCTGACCCAGAAAATATAAACAGATTAATGTCCTTACTTCTGTGGTATATTCCCAATATTAGCCTATAAGTCTAACCTGTCAGACCCTTCGGTGCTTCACTCTATCACAGGTCTGGGAATCACACTAGGTCTGGGACACTGGGTGTGTGAATTTACCATGTAGGCTCGGTGTATAATAGGTGCGAAAACTATTGGGGGCATTTATCAGTCCTGGCATAGACTAGTATTAAAACAAAGTTTAAAGAAATATTGTTACAGATTTATCTGATGATTGGCCTTAACACACCTGTAACAGGGCAGAAAAATTACAGGGTATAGACGTTTGGATATGCAACAGGAGTATCAGGGTGTACTATAAAGTAAATATCAACAGTGCACTGGGATCATAATAGCCCATCTACGAGAAAAGGGCAAAGGGTACAAGATGGGGCAAGAACAGCAAAACAAGACCTGATAGGTATTGATTTGTACTGTATATACCAATACAGGAGCACAATAATGTAATGCAAATTGTTGAGGAGTGTCCGAAGGGCCTATCTATGAGTAGTAGACAATTGGAGCACTCAATGGATGTAAAACATTTTTGTGACAGTTGCTTAATTGACCAGCTCAGCTTAGGAGTATTAAAGACCCCAGGCCTGTAGTTTGAAGGGTAGAAAAGAGCTCTCTTCGCGTTGTATTCTTCATCTCTTTTCAATGTTTTAATCCCCAAAGAACATTCTTACCATTACGAAAACATCTATAAAGGAGAGACACCTGTTTTGTATTTTGTGTCAAACCTTAAAAACCTTTTGCCTGAAGGTAAGCACTTGAACGTTTGACTTGCTAAGATCTTTGGAAATGTTTATGCAACACATCCATTATGTATTTATCCTGTCAGTATGGTCTCATTATTGCCAAATCATCCCTGACAGTCGCTTTTATCTCATGCTTCAAAGGTTATCAGAAACATCTGAATTATGGCAACCATTTCCTGTTTACCACTTATGAATAAGGACTGTTGCTGTCTTGCATGCAAGTGATCACGTAAGCAGAAAACAGCTGCAATATCTTATAGAAAATGTTTGTAAACCCAATGGATCTAGCAAAAGTAGATACTGCCAGTATGTTTCAGGAATTTAGTGATGCCAGATCTATAGGACAGCAATTATCAAGAACAAAAACAAAGAAAATAGCCATTGAAATTAAATGTACACTAGATTGTGATAGAAAGTGCCCAAGACATAAAACAGGGACAACAAGTCTTTTCCAGATAATACCCTTGGGAATGTTGTACATGTAAGAAAAAAAAGAGGAAGCTTTCCGGTAGCTATGAAAGCTAGCAATGAAGGAGGAAAATTGGCACTGATTTGGTTATATAAATAATATATTATTTATTTCATACCAACTGAAATTCCATGTAAAATCTTGGAAGTGTCATTGAAAGAGAAGGCGGCCATTTCTTCAAAGTTTTCCTACCATCTCTTCAACACCACATCTAGGTCAGCTCCCATGATCAAACAGACACAGACACCCTTACATGGTAGCCCTTACCACAGTGCAATTGCCCCCCATAAACAATTCATGCACTGGGAGAAGAAGACAGTAACCTGGGTACATTACTGCTCTTCATAAATGATGTAACATATAAGGGAGGAAGCCTGGTAGTTGGGACTGTAAGAACATATAAGAGCCAACAATCAAATCCATTGATCATAGAGTGACAGGACAGCAGGCAGGCACAAGGCTTACATGTCCCTAGGAATTTGACAAATCACACTGGGGCATCCTCAAGTTGCACCTGAAGATGTCAAAAGTCCTGCCTCGAGTCATGCAAAGTGTCTAGTCTTGACGTGTCTCTGAAGATTTGACGTTTATAATCCCGGTTTTGTGACTTAATCCTATCGCTTAGAGATCAAGGATGAGTCAGAGTGAAAGGTTCAAGTCACAACCTCTGGACAATTTCAGACTCATGCAACATGTCAATACCTGACAGCTTAATGAAACAGCTTACTTTGCAAGATACGGCACATCTGATAACATCTGATAAAATCTGATAAGGCCACACCAATTTAATTTCTTGGTTAACGGATTCGCCCGCTTCATTTTTTTCTGATTTGCAAATAAAAATTAAAATTCAGAATCAACTGCAAAATGCTCATATTTTTCCCTTACCAGTTGAAGACAGTCCTTTTCATCCTAGTTGTTACAGTTATTCCATCTTTGAATGCAATGGTATCATTAAAAGTTCAAAATTCACTGTTTAAATTTTGAACCAGCCTGGTGTGTTGACTTCATGGCTCCTATCGTACCATTTTGGGACATCATAGGATGCCTAGGCCTGTTTTTATTTTTATTTTTTTTTAGCCCACCCGCTCCATTATTTTTCTAGAAAAATCCGTTAACCAAGAAATTAAATTGGTGTGGCCTAATGCTATACCAACAGATGGACAGCTGGGGAGTCCATAAAAAGTATAATCAATTTTTACAACAAAAGCATAACAGGTAAGCAATAAAAAATGTGGTGCTAAAAGGGTACCTTGGTGGGCTGAAGGTTAAAAATCTTATTCAGCTGCCTCTAAAAGTAGGAAGAGTATTCTGCATTTCCTTCATAATATTATACCATACTGGGAACTGATAATGTTTTAAAAAAAAAACAGATGGACAACTGGGGAGTCTATAAAAAGTCTATAAATCAATTTCTACAAGTAATAAAGTATAACAGGTAAACAATAAAAATTTGCTACAAGGGTACCTTGGTGGGCTTATTCAGTTGCCTCTGAAAGTAGGAAGCATATTCTGTATTTCCTTCATAATATTATACCATACTGGGAACTTAAAGGTTTACAGTAAGGTACATTATGAGGATTTATAGCTCTCCAAAAGAAAATTACTGCTTCTAACACACCATATATAGAGTAATTATCAGTGACAGCTTTTGTGGATAAAAGACAGTAAGCCAAATACACTGGAACTCTTAACGTTACTTGCAAAATGTTTTATTGAGTGGAAACGACAAGAAAAGGATTATGTGTCATCTGGAAAGGATTGCTGACTCTATTCCTACCTTGGCTTTACCATTAGTTATGATTTGTTAGGCATTTGAGGCATTAAAGGACGGAAATATTTTACGTACAAAACATAATTATTGTTTCAAATCTTTCCTTCAAGTTGTCTTTAGGCCATACCAATTTGATTCCTTGGTTCTCTAATTGATTGCAGCAATTTGATTAAATGTTCAAAATTCATGTTGACTTTGTGGCTCCTATGGTAGCATTTGGGTCTATCACAGGATGCCAAGGTATGTTTTTTTTCGCCTCCCTTCTTTGTTGATTTCCTGCAAAAATCCAAGAACCAACAAATCAAATTGGTGTGGCCTTATGTTCCCCTTTTCTAGCTGTTCTGCCTATCATTAGTGATAGTAAGCCCCATAATATCCAGACTATATTGCGGGACTATGTATACATATCTGCACAGCCGTCCTTATAGAGAGATGAGAGCTCAATCCTCCAGAGGTAAATGCTGTTAAATATTCCATGCTGTGGTAACCACTAGCTGCCAAACTCTAAGGCGTTCCTTCATACGCCAACAATACGGCAGGCTGGTTACTCATGAACTGTGCTATGTCCCCACTGAACTGGTTTGTAATTGGACCCAATGTTATGATTACTCTAATCATGCAACAATGAATTGTGCGATGAATTTTTCATGTGCCTGGAAACCCTGCCTTTTGTTGCGCAGATGACCTGTGACATATGCTTGCGGTGCTGGCATAATAAACAGGCAAATGCAGAGATGCGGGCCCTGGAGTTTTCCATGTAAGCGTTGAATATTACTAATTCATACATACGCTTTGAAGTATGGGCCGGGCTCTAATGCAATTACAGCTTTGGTACACAGAATAGGAATGGCTCTTTACATGGTGTTAACATTCTATTTGGCTGTCACTTTTCCATCTTTGAACTAATGATTGGGAAGTCATTTTATGAATCATTACATCCATGTTTTACCCTTCCAATGCAAGGATAAGGACAAATAAAGGTACTATAAGAAACATATTGTACCATTATGCACAATAAAAGTATAGTGGAAAATCAAAACAACTTGATAAAAGTAACCTGGTTCATTGCAATGGAGCTGTATATCTTTACTGGAGAGACTAACTTTACGACGATGGGCAGAAAATGGGCAGAAAAAAAGTAGCCGCCCTCAGTTTGCACCAAAGGTCAACAACAGAAAGACATTCACTCCTTCCTCAGCACCACCGAGGGAAAAATTCAGCAGAGACGATACTTGGAATGGCAGTAAAGGGCAGGGAAGGTGACTAATAAGGGAGTGGGCTGCACTTTGCACGTCCCAGAGTCGGTACGGGTCAAAGACAAAGCCGTAAATCAAGAAGCGAATCACAGATTTTACGACAATCCGACAATTTGGACAAAATTAGCTTTTCGTTATTAAAGTAATCCAATGGTTTCTATTGACAATAAACAAATATTCTAAATGCAAACATTCTGCTCAGTTCCATAATCCTTGTCTTATTGTTTTATTTTGGTTACGCTATTGTGCATGGCACAGTATTTAAAGTTGGAGACAGATTTTGTAAAACAAAGAGGAATCTATATAAGACAAATGACCATAGACTTCTGGACGGTAGAGGTTAAATTGGACTATAAAACCTATGTTGTTTCTTTTAACAGCCATCTTGATAGCACATGCAGTAAAAAAAAGACCCATTTAATACACAAGGCAGAGGTATAAGCAAACAAGTTAACCTTTATCACTCCAGTTAATTTTGCGGCTGCCATTCACAGCCCAGAGTTAATTTTCAACTTTTACAGGACCAAACCTCTTTAACCTGAAATAATGGAGTCAGCCTAAAGGGCACAAAGAAGGCTCAGAATACTCGCTTTTCTGTGATAAAATACTCTTATGTCCGTGGTTGGCCATGTTGTACTGATGACAAACGTCAGGTATCGCACAGTAAAGATTTATAAACTTCTGTGAGAGTGCATCGACACATAAAATGTTGAATAAAGTGCAAACCTTCTTTCAACCAACCATCTTGCTAGCACCTTCTACCATTACTAGCATTGAAGACCAACCAAACACTGTACAACAACCTATATATAATATACATGTGTGTGTGGAAGCACAAAGGTGGTCCTTGACATTTTCTATGGATGGAAGTACCATTCTCCCTTTACATCACTACTTGTCCCACTACTTGTCCCACTCATGCAAGCCATCTATTAACCACTGAAGACTTGATCCTCTGTGGCAGCACAGTGACAGGCACGACAAGCGATGACAGTTATGGTTCTAAGCAAATATCCCATGTAAGCTCACTCTTTTTGATACTGTTGTGCTTGTGCAATCTACCAGCACGGGTATGTCAGGCGTGTGTCTCTGGGATGGCATACAGCTAAACAGATAAGGTTGTTATCGTTGTTTGAATAGGCAGAGATACTGAGAGTCGGCTGAATGTGCACGCAGAATGAACTGTCACCGGGGAATAGCATGACAAGGGAGCCACTGTCCCTGCAAATGACTTACCTGGGAGGCCCTCATTTAAAAAACACTGCTTTTATAGTACAACAATTCAGTTAGAATATGGGAATTTGCAACTTTTAGGAACAAGCATCTCACAATCGTAATTTCAGCACCGAGGACAGGGTACATGTTTCTCCAGATCTTTAATAATCTTTTATATCAAGCATGTTGAAGCCAGCTGATAAAATTGATTCATTGCTGAACTTAAGAACTTTAAATTGCCAAGCAAAAGTTTATATATTTCAGTCTTGCTGCTGGGAAAAGATTTGTATCTACATCTTGAAGATAAGAATAGTTTATGGAAAGTGCAGCTGAGGACAACTCCATGCAGCTGTGTAGCAGTCCAAATTACAGTCACGATGAATGATAGGCTCCAACTTTAATATGCACATAGTCCCTAACACATGGTGGAAATCACGTTTACCACAAGATACATGACTGAGAGTTGGCTCCCGACTATATGACAGGCATTTTGTGGCTCCCAGATTGAATAATTTTCCCCTCCTTTCTGACATTCGCCTAGTCCGGTAGCTTGGCATGGCATTTGCCCAGATTACATTTCCACGCCTGCTGATGGCATTTCTCTGGGGAACAATGTGCCTGGCTGAAGAGATTACAGCCCCGGTGGCAAGCGAGCTCTGGGGAGGGAGCAAGGCAGGCCTGGAAATGTCACAGTCAGTAAACCTGATGACAGAAGTGCTTATAGTGAAAGATTGTCTGGCCCTATCTTAAACTGCAGTAGGCCAGACTTTATCATGTTAAAATACCCTCAGGAAGTACTAGTGCATTGGCCAGCTTTCTCATTGGCTAGTGCTGCCACAAGGAATGTTTGAAAAGGCCAAAGAATGTCTCCCATTCCTTTCTCTTGGGTCAGCTTTAGATGAAACATTTTTCATGTTAGGAGTTTACTACGTGAAATCTCTTCAAACCAAATGCTTCACACAACTTGATTTGATTATATGGGTGTACTACCCAAGGAAAGGATTATGAACTGCGTATGCATCTTCTAATAAGTGGAGTGGAGTAATGAATAGTGTACTTCCATTGCTATAAAGTTCTAGCCCAGTAAAAAGGACTGACATATTATCATAAATATCAAGAAAATTTTCAAAGGTCATCAGAGAATATGGGGACTCCCTGAATAATGATAGGATTACATTCAAAGCACAGACCTAGGAAAGATTGACAGCATTGTTGGGGGATGTGCAAATTTATTAAAGGTCAACAGATTGTGCATAATCTTCAGCTCTATTAACTTTGTTGTAGCGGTGCCTATCGAAACTCCCTGGGCAATTTTTACATGTCAACTTTCACCAGCATATGCTATTGAGAACAATTAGATAACTGTTGAAGCATGAAAACTGAATCATACGGTACATTTGATGTCAAGACAATGTTGACATTTTATGTTCAAGATTTTTTACAAACATATTATAGTATATACAAAATACAACAACATACCAGACTAACCTTGGTTTTACTGCAGAAGTGCAGGGCCTTGATACAGGACTCCTCACTGTGTTGGCAAAGCATTCTCCTCAGCAGTGGCTGCATAGTGCATCAGACAGCAGCACAACAAGTCAGGACTTTTCTGGATCACAACGGCAGATAAAACTCTGAGGAAGAAGAAAAAAGAAGTCTTAGAGAAGTCCACTGCCATCACCAGAGGTCATGACCTGCATGCTATAAGGCAAAAACAGACATCTGCACAGCCATCCTATAAGAAATGACTTCTCAGCACTGCCCACCAAGTGATCACAGTAGTTAGGCCACAATGGTTTTCATTGCATTGATTTTTGCCTGTTCTCCAAAAAAAATCACCTGCGAGGCTCTGGTCTGGGTGCCATCCTCCGTAGTCCATGGTAGCTAGAGACAATAAGGAGCCGGTGATAACTACGGATGATGGACCCAGGCTGTTGAAGCTCCTCAGAACTCAAAAACTCAGGTACATATATTGAGTATATTAGCAAAAATGAAAATCTAACTTTAGAATGAAGCTATAGCAAAGGGAAAATCTTAACACAAACATGTCCCCAATAACTAAGAAATAGTGTCTCAAGTTTCAAAATTTGAGAATACCAGACCCCTGCTGTGGTCATGTTTTTGGGACTCAAGGCATGACTTGCCCTGTGAAAGCTGCCCTTCTGTACCTGACCCCTACCGCTCTGAAAAAATCCTGGTTAGAACCCTTTCCAAAGAGTGCCTACCTGAGTGGTATTGGCTGGCTGCCAGTGCTGATGAGATCGTGCTGGACAGGGATGGTCACAGTTGGTGAAGTTCTCTCCCAGCTGTCAGCCAGGAACACACGCAGGTGATGGTGGGCACGGTCTGGATGTCCCTCAGCAGCCACCGTGCACAGCTGGAGTGGTACTAATAATTTTTGTCTTCTTTCACTCAGTCATGCTCTCTCACTTTCTCTTTCCCATTTCTCTCTCCCTCTTTCTCTCAAGGACAACACCTAGAAATTCTTGTACCATTGGTGATGGTGGGCATGTTTTGGATGTCCCTGCCACTGGGAACAGCTTGAGTGGTACTAATAATTTTTGTCTTCCCTGACTCTCTCTCTCTATATTCTCTTTCTTTTACCTCTCTCTCTTTCTCTCTCTCAACAATGACAACACCTAGAAATTCTTGTACCATAGGTCAGATGCACACGTATTGGCTATAGCTAGTATGTGGGAATGTGGTGTAAATGTTCTCATCAAGCATAACTCTCAAGTTGGTGCTGCTTGTTCAGTACCGTTCTTCTATCTTCATTCTTTTAACTTCATTGTTCTTTTGACACTCCTGTGAGACTATTTTTCTATACACTCTGTTACTCTATATAACACCCAATTTAACAATCAGCTGAGTCTGTTGTGACTACTAAGTAGCAATGTGGACATGGTGAATCTTTAGGAAAATGACTACTTCTAAAGAAACACTATGCTTTCACAAATATCTGACTTATTTGTCGCAAACTTTAACTGCAGCATGTTTGCAGTGGCAAGATTGGCCGGCACAGTCATGATGGGGATTCCCAACACTGGGATTCTATTGGTCCCATTGCAGATTCTCTACACTCGCATATAGACTGTCAAGTGGGATGCTGCAGCGGTTGCTCGGATTAACGAAAAGGTTACCTCGTATCCATCTGGACCCTGAAGCATCTCAATTTTCAATGCTCCAATAGGAAGGGGTCCATACCACTTTTTGTGGTGTTAAGCATTACTGGGGATACAAAATCCCTAGATGGGACACAGGACTACTGCAGTTGCTGTAGATGAGAAACTAGAGAGCAAAATGCAAAGGTCAATGCCATGAAACTTGAGTGAGCCACAGAAACAGTAAAACCAATAGAAATTGGAGGCCTTACCAATCTGGCCTCGGGGCCGGGTATACGACCACTTGGCTGTAACTCAAGATTTCCCCTTACTGTTTGAAGAAGTGCATTATATTCTGTTTGAGAAGCAGCATCAAATGTACTCCCATTTCAGCTTTATCATCTTCTGCTATGACATTTCATTCCAGGTCTCAAGCCAACATCGCATGGCTGCCTTTGACGTTGACGGATCTGGAAGAAATCTAAAGCTGCCGGACTTCCTGCCTTGACTTACACATTTATGGGAAGAATTAAGTTTGTGGCTAGAAAGTAAAGTATATCATGACGTAATAAAATACGGGCCTATTTAAATTGATTATCTTGCTGTTTTCTAGCCGGTTCCTCCTGCCACGGCAGTGAATGAGGACATCTATCGTACCATCGTGATCAAAGAATCGACCAAACCTACAAAGTGAAGTACTCCCTTAAGAGAGCAATGGCAAAATCAATGGGGACTGAATCTTTTATTTCAAGACCAATTTTCTGATTTACTGTGGCCAATGCTTCACCTATTGATTGGTAGGTTGGCTTGTAATGTTACCCTGTAGGGGTGGTAGCCACGCTTGGTACACTAATGGCATCCCCTTAACTGACCCTGTTTTTAAGTGCATATGGATGTTACATCAGGACAAAAACATTGCCTGACTACCATTTTTTTTATTCCTGAAATGGTCTTTTCTACAAGAATTCAAAGGTGGCTTGAGAGTGTGCTTCATTCCAGAACAACTACTAGTAGGCAGTTGCAGCGCATAACAAAAATTGATGCTGAAGTTGCATTGGTAACCTTTCAACACTCCCATGCTCTCCAATTGCTCCAGACTCCGTGTCTACTGTCCCTTTTTCTGCAGGCATCACTTATTAGTTTATAGCAATCATAACTGCATTACAGGGGATTTATATTCCAATTTTGTTAAGATGCCTTATGAATTATTTCTCACAGTATAAGAGCAAACAATTAGGGACATTACAATGGAGAGGGGTAATATATTCCAGACTTGCCCCTCTTTATCAAAAAAGCAGTAGCCCAGGCTGCTCCAGAGCATATAATGGTTGAAACATGGCTCAACCTGTTAACCATGCCGGAATACTTGACGTAGGGAATACAGTCACATCCAGCTGAATATTCCTGATAAATTTGAAATTTATAGCAACTTCGTTTAATACTGCCTCAGGGTGTTTTTTCTAATAAGACACAGCATTGATGATGCAAGGTACATTATATTGTCTAACAATTAGCTTATCACTTTAAAGTATCTCAATCATTAAATATTTCTCAACCTTAAACTAAATTGCATCCATCCATCAATCTGTTAATGATCAGTTAATTAGCATTCAATAGTTTAATCTTTTTGGTTGATTCTATAGTCAATTATTATTACTTGAAAGAAAACAACTCATGTGTAACATGGTAATAATTAGATTAACAACATAAAGCCCATTAAAACACTTAATGCTGATTACAGAGAGTCAATTTGCTGGAGAAAAATATGAAAAATGCACGCTTAAAATTTCCAATTTCTTGCTAGAGGCCATCTGTTTTGCTTACCACACCTTCCTATTGCATCGTCGACAGTTTATCTTGATCATGCCCACACAAATCACACGTCTTTTGCACACCACGCATTACTGTTCTATATATGGCTGCCAGCCTGACGTGAAAGATTGCATGCCTTCAGTCACTGATCACTCTCCCAATGGTGCTTCACAAAATTTGCTTTATTCAAAAGTGTGTATCGAGTACAGCCCGTAGCAGTACAGGAAGAGCATTCATTTTATTTTCACGAGAAGCCTCCAGCTAGCCAACAAGAAACTTTACTTGTACACAAGCAACAAAAGCGGAGTAGATATCTATCTAGAGTTATCAACACTAATCTTCTATTATATCTACGACTACGTACTCTCTATGGCTTCAAAATTTACTGTTGATATACAGCATGTCTACTTATGCACGATCATTTCTATTAAATCGACAAGGTAACATACTGGTATTCATACTCTGGACTATGTAACATTACTGTCGGCTATATTCTGCTCAATTTCTTGGCAACAATTTTCTTTCAAAATATATATTACATTTCTTCCATCAGGAAACCTTTATACATTGGCGAGAAATAAGCATATTCTGATGTAAAAACAGGTAAAAATAGTATTGATGGATCATGTTTTTCCTGGCTGCTCTGATTCCTAACCCTTCAGGGAGTGTGACAATAATGTGATGCAGAAGCTTCCTCAGGGCTCGAAATACTGGGTGCATGTGCACCTTAGTGCACCCATATTTGGAGCTGTGCTCCCAATCCTTTTCTGTGGGTGTACCATGGCCGGTGCACCCAAATATTTTGTTGGTTTACATATGTTAAGATGTTAAATGTACATTGTATACAAGTAGTATACAGCATACATGTATTCTTAACAACATCTAAACGTCAGAAAAATGATAAAATCATGATATGACTACTTTTCCTCAGAAATAAAACATACTTAGTGTTTGCTGATATTCTACTTATTTTATCTTTGGTGCACATTTTATGGTGCACGCCAAAAATTTGTACATCCAATTTTTTAAGTTGGGTGCACCAGTGCACCTATTCCAAAAAAAATGAATTTCGAGCCCTGAATGTGATGCAGTACATTCCTTGAAGGTAATACTCAGCAAATTGTATGTGGAATCAATACTGAAGCAATCAGCATATTGAACGTGCACTTCTGGCATCTCGACATCGGCCCAGCCATTTTATCCCAAAATCCTTACATAATTTACCTCGCAATTCGCAGAAGAGCTGCCTTTGCAATAAAAGCCATTGCCGGAATCTACTTAGCGTCCGATGTTACTAGATACTCGGGCTCTCTCCTAAATCCTCTGGATTTTTTTTTTAGAATCTCGTCAAAGCAGCCACATGTCAGCAATAACTCATCTTGGGCATGCCATTGACAGAGGAGCGCACATAATCAAACTGGGAATTA
The DNA here is from genome assembly GCF_001625305.1 of Branchiostoma belcheri. NCBI lineage: Eukaryota > Metazoa > Chordata > Leptocardii > Amphioxiformes > Branchiostomatidae > Branchiostoma > Branchiostoma belcheri. Next base: position 2,282,882 of record NW_017802380.1, on the reverse strand, counting down.
CTCGAAAATCCTCATCATATTAATTCTCGCTCAGAACAGTGATGCAGTAGTGCGCAGCCAGTGCAGTAAGTGCATTTTAGGATATGAACGACAAGAAATGTCAGGGACGACCATGTATAATACATGTTGTACATCATTCGTTTTTGTCAATAAGAGGCTGAAGTGCAGCCACAGGTTTATGTTTGAGTATACAATATCTCGGTGCATGAGGATCAGTGAAGGTTCTCTCTGAATAAAAATGAACTGCGTACGTCACATTCCATGGCTGACGGGCTAGACTGTAGGCTGCGCATAGATCTGTCGAAACGATCAAATCACTCGAGTGATTCGGAGATTTCCAGTACTAAGTCAAACGATCATAAGAAGTGAACGACGTAATTTAGATGGTCAACTGGAGTACATCTGATACATGTTGTCATATGGTATATTCCAAACATAAATATGATGTGTCGTGTTTACATCATAATATACTGTAGGATAATTATTTTGTTTTACAATTTCATTCTGTATCAGAGTAGAAACTGCTACAGTCATGGGTGACCTCAACCTGTGTCAGCTCTTCCTTTTGACAAGCTGAATTTTTCCACAAAACAAATCAGTTCTTGAGTACATGTTGTTGCAAAAATAATCTCCTTCAAAACTTGATATTACACTTAAGGTTACGACACACAATCCAGTTTGTTTATAGAAGGATGTTCTTGGCATAATCTTATCAATATTGGCAGTCTGGTTTATATTTCTATCATTTACAAAGCTGCAATATGACTGCTTGATATTCCATGTAAGGTAAGGCATGTCGAGCTCACATGTCCCATATGAATGCTAAAAGTCTGATGACACAAGTCATCTGTGTGCACACTGTTCATATCAATGATGTGCACATACATGGATGCTTCATTTGTGTATGAGATAATCTGATTTTTGTTGAAATGTAATGGGGAAATGTTAGCAAAGGGTATTTACACATTTGTGTAAGACTGTGTTGTCACCATTTGTATCCATTCCAGACAAGTTTCCAGAAACACTAATTTTTTCACACGCTGTACAGAATAATTTGGCTGCTTTTAAAACTTGTTAATATGTTCTGGCAGGTGGCAGGTAGAAATGGCACAACAAACAAAATTCAACTCAATTTTCAGACATGATGTAAGAGTTGTGTATAAAATGAAAAGTTGATTACATCTTTTTCCAGTAAAAGTATGCCAAGAATGGTAACAATGTTGTACATTTCGTCACATTAGAGGATAATACTTCAGTCTGCTATACACTTACATAAAAACCCTGCCTGTAAAAACATGTTTTGCTTTAAACAGTAGTTTATCCCATTCCCATTTTAACACTGGTTTAATTCTTACAACAACAGAATCTTCAAGATTGATGTCACATTCTCAAAGTCAAGAGAAACACCAGTGTCAAAATTCCCAACATAGATAAGTAGCATTTTTCTTTCCAGCCTGGCCTCTTGTTTTCCAAGCTTAGAGGTCCATAATTGTAGGACAACTGGTACTGATATGCAGTAACACATCACATAAGGCAGGCTCTCACAGGCAGCTCACATTGCCACATGTACAGACCATGCTATACTATATAATAATTGCCTCGCACTACTTATTAAATGCTGTACAGTCAAAAGTCCCGCCAGGGAATCCAGACCTCACATAGAAAGATTACAACATGGTGGAAAACCAGCCACCGTTCCTGATGTATATCATTGTCGATGCACATCGCACAAGTCTGCTGATTACGAGCACAGCACAGAATACGATCATGTCTCGTCTTGAAGTGTATGCGCTCTCACGTCGTCATTGTAAATATAACACATCGCAGTAACCTCTGTTGATCATGGGGTGATTGCGTGGCTTGGAGTAGTCAAAGTCACAACAGTACTGACTGCCGACACTAAGTTGCTTTTAGCACAGAACGTTTTCATCATCACCAACTCTGCCCGCAGACAAGTTGTAACATTCCAATTACCCGCAAATATGGCTGGCGAACATCACGTCAGCAGTCACATTACTGCAAATGATGCACTTCACATTGGAGAGCTTAAGTGCTATATGACCAATTTAATCAAACTGACAGATTACATGTACTTTCAGTAGTTTTCCTCGCGGTGGAATTATGCAAGCAGTTGGCTCTACCTCAAGTTTTATACACGACACATACCAACTCTTTTTTGGTGATGCATACCAATGTTTAGAAATCTTAGACAGGCATTAGATAGAGAGGTGATCTATCACACCAACCAGTGACAACCCTAATGTTTATTGATCTAATTTGATTTACATGTGTCACAGAAACTGGTTCAAAACCAGCTTGCCTGTTTGACAAAAAAAAAATGACCTGTTGACCAAAAAACTACAGAACGCAAAGAAACGAACCGAAGCTAGTCAGCTCATCCCGTTGTTCATTTTGGGGAAATCCCTTTTTCACCCTTTTTCACATGAACTGGTTCAAAACCAGTTTGCGGAAAAATGACCTGTTGACCAAAAAACGCAAAGAAACGAACTGAAGCTAGTCAGCTCTATAGATCCGATCCCGTTGTTCATTTTGGGGGAAATCCCTTTTTCACGGCTACCAAGTGTATGACATGCTTTATGAGGAAGCCATTGTCCACTGATTAGATTACCTCAGTCCACCCCATCAATGGCAAGGTTTTACAGCACGGGCTCATAATTTGGGATTTGTTCTGCGAAGCTCAAAGAGTGGTGGAGTCATTAGAAATAGAATGCAAGTAGTCTGCACCAGTCTGTGTAATACTATTCAAATGTCCTATATATAGAGACAAGGCTAAGACCAGAGTGCATCTGAGACCAAAACGCTAAAAGGAAAAGACTATCTCATACTTATTTTTGTTAATGTTGGAATATTGTTACATGCACTACATTAAGTATTCCCACAGGTCTTAGGTATCTCAGAATATGTATATGCTAGCTTAATATGTGTAGTATTGTAATAAAATTTTAGACAATAGCCAAACCAAACTTTTTCGTATTGCTGAAGGCTCAATTTATGATGAACCATACATTTGTATGTAATGAAAAATTAAACATTTGCCCTGCACCTCATTTAAGGGACACATCTGTAATAAAAGATGATTTTAGGAACCAGTACCAATGTACCACCCAGCAGGTAAGTTGTATTACCTATCTATCACATTGACGTAATCACAGGAGTTTCCTACATGTGAATTTACCAGAAATATCACCTACCTTATACCAAATGATGGTTAGTTTGGTTATTAACATAAAATTAACTTTTTTTTGCAAAACTTCAGCAGCACTTATTGATAAATTGCACTGAACAACATTTGGATGACCTGTACTCTATTCCTGTTGCACTCCTTTCCCTGTCCTTGGTGCTGAACACTATTTGGACAATATTCCTATTGCACTACTATGTAGAATTACTACAAAGATGGTCAAATCACAGCACAACAGAGGACACCCCCTATCCTCTTTGAAAGCTATAAAATATGGGCTGCATGATTCCCTGAACCTACAGACATCCTTGACCTATACTGTACCAAAATGGGCATTGGACAAGCAAATCTCTTTTCGATGAGTTTTTGTTACACACTGCTCAACCAACTACAGCTTAATCTCCACAATAGTGAGTCTGGCTACTAGTATTTTTCTGTAACCATGACAAATTGCATCAATTGAATTTGTTTTACTCCTATGGTGCCTCCATCTGTTAAAAAATAACTTCATTAAACAGAGATTAATTTAGATTGAGACAATCTACCCCTTCCCCCCTCCCAAATTTGGACTCTTCTTGATATGCAGTGACTGTTACACAATATACAAGATTTATACATTATATAGCCATTACTGCCATGTAGGTGTGTGTGTGTGTGAAAGACTGGCGTAATTTTAAGGCTTCAAAGACAAAATTAAGTATCCATGGACAATATGTTACATGTTATAATTATGCTTTTACCTCAGGTTTATTTCTAGTACATACCCAAGTGCGCCCAACGGACACAGCAAATTCTGAAAGAATGTGCACCATTTTCATGGCAGCCTTGCCTCTCTGATGCATGAAATCTCCATCTTATATAGAAAGGTCAAACAACATGTTGAGAAGACAGGCCTGCATTGAGTGGGAGAAGTTGAGTTACTGCCTACAAATTGTCTCCCAGCGCATCTGACAGAAAGGCAACCGCAGAACGGGTGGATAGCTCTGAATAATTAATCAAGTGTGCTCCTAATACGGAGTCAATTAACCGTCTCCGAGCCCTGAAATAAATTATCTCTCGTGCTGATGACTGTGGAGATCTCAGGCAGTGATGTATTCGTCTAATATCCTGGGTGTGGGAGGAATCAGACTCAGTTTACTGTATGATTGTAATAACACCTTCGCAGGCCTTTGGTGGCCTGTTGGTGATTGATTATACATGGGATGTGGCATGGAAATGATTCCCTGATGAATGTTTCAGACATGACAAAAATGGAAAGAGGAACTAGAACTCTGGCAGGGTTCAGATCTCTGACACTGCGCTGCCCTATAATACTGTTCCATATTGAGGATTTCATATTGAGGATTGGAAGATTGTGATCTTTATATGAATAAATCACTGCATGAAGCCCTGTTAAAGCAATAGTTATGCAACAGACTATTGCAACAGAGTCCTACATATTTTTACTGAAGAAAAGGTTGTGTCTCATGTTATAACTTTACAACTAGTGAAAGGACAAAAAGTTTCACTCTCACTTTCCGATCTGTCTTGATGACTTGTGACACAACTTTTTCATTCTTCATTTTGTACACGTTTGTAAGATTGGAGTGATTCACCCTCAGGCCGTGTGTCGCCAATCTTCGTACTCTTTCACACATTTTCATATCAACTTTCTTTTCATACCGACCTTGCCGACCACAAGTGGCAATGGTTCCATAACTAATATATTTTTTCTTCTTTCCAATTCATGACGTGGGTGGACAAGAGCTTCATGTCTTGAGCCCTCCATAATCCAGACTGTAGGTGAAGCAGGGCTCGAAATACTGGGTGCATGTGCACCTTAGTGCACCCAAAATTGGAGCTGTGCACCCAATTTTTTTCGGTGGGTGCACTAGTGCATCCAAATATTTTTGTTGGTATTTTTGTACATATCAAATGTATAATAGTACACAGGATAGTCTTGGCATCTAAGTGTCAGAAAAATAGTAAATTCATGGATTTTTAAGTTCTCATTTCAGATTCAAGCTCAGAAGAGGAGCAGTCAAGATCTGTAATTACGTTTCATTTTATATGGTGCACCCAAATAACTTTTGTGCACCTATCTTTTTAGGTTGGGTGCACCAGTGCACCTATTCCCAAAAATGAATTTCGACCCCTGTGAAGCCATCTGAAGGTGTGTCCATCCACACTGGCAAGGGCCTGTTTAGTATTCTTTGAAGACAAGCCCTACCGTTGTGTTAAGTCATGTACCATATCAAATAGAAGTGTTCGAATGGTGCCGTAATAACAGAACACAAATCTACCTGAAGGCCCCCAGACTATGAAACAATCTCTGGGTCTGAAGCTCCCTTTATTGCTTCAGGAGACCACTTTTCAATACTTGAGGCGTCCGAAATTGTCTCGGGTGAACTGGTGTGAGCGTAGGGAGGAGGGTGGTCAATGCATGGTTAGCTACAGGACCAGAAAAAACTTTTAAATGGTAATGACTTGTACATATACATGTAAAGGAAAGATAGATCTTCTAGCTTGTAATGACAGACACTAATAAATAAGTCAGTAAGTGCAGGACAGGCTTCACTTTTGTGATTTGTCTTGGAATAGATGACATTGTCCACTTAAGAATGCTATCCCTACATGTACGTATCAACAAGCAGCAGAATTTAGTACTAGGACTAGGAGGTTTTGAAGGGTGATCCTTGCATGTGTTGACATTTTAATGGGAATTTTTCCACCTTTCATGGTGCATAGCCTCAAGGCCTGTCTATACTCAGCAACTAGAAGATGGGGAAAAAGGAAGTCTGGGCTCTTTTCCAAGCTGTAGACATATTTCAATCAAACTTTATGCTCTTGTAACATGGGTTTGGAGATATTTATCATGAAATAAATGATTGAAGCAGTATACCTAAGATCTGGTAACAATACACCAGTATATGGAAACAGACAACGATTGTTATACACTACAGTAGGGGGAGGGGGTGTTTGACACTCCTTACTACCCATTGCAGATGCTTAGACAATTGAAATGGCATTGGGCTGATCATCAGCGGGGATCTAAGGGGAAATCTGCAGAGATATACTGAAGGATAAGGCCATCCTCCATCTGACTGTGTTGATGAGACCAGAGGCTTTGAGCCTTGCTACACCTTTAGAGGAAGGACCCAGGCGGCTGTCGGGGGATGGAAAAGAGCTACAGCTGGCAGACTTCCTGATGGATCAATCCTGTCTCCATCTCTCACAGCAGCAATGCAAAGTACTGGCTGCTACTCCTTAATGGAGTGTGACTGTCGCATCCCAAACCAATGGAGACGTTTCTGGGCTGTGGGAATGGACTGTGGAAGAGAAGCTAATGGAAGGGTAAAGTTACAGGCCTCTTTAGGCTCCACTCATTCCTCTGAGGACAAAAAATGTTTTGAAGCCAACAAAAAAAAAGGTGGCTGCATGCATTTCAAAAATTGTAAATGACAGATTATTCTTCTAGCAAGACAAAGCTTCAGGGACAAATCCTGTAGCAGGAGGCAACTTTTCTGTGGCTGGAACTTCTTTCCTGAACTGGAACATTGCCAACAAAACTCTGTACAGTATTATGACAGGCTCTTCTATTCCTAAATTTGTTGTCCAGCTCACAGCATGCATGTCTGCTTCGCGTTCCAATCGATATTTCATCATCCCACATAAGTTTCCTCTCAGGGTCACTGTCCCTCCGTATTGACCCGATATCCGTCCATCTGGCAACAAAAATGAGTTAATTTGAATATTATTGTCTGTCTTAACAAGATTTATACAGACTGCATTTACAACCCTCTAGTGGCCCCATAGCCATTGCCTTAACAGCTCTTGGCGCCACGGATGTGTGCAACAATGCAAAAATTGGTTTCCAAGGAATAATAATCTGTATATTTATGAGCAGTCAATTTGAAAATGCTAGATAAAAGCAATCAGTTGAGACTAAGGTTCAGACATTAACAAAGCCACTCATGGAAGGCATCAATTTAGGGAAGAAGACCCAGATTTTTAAGATGGATTACATGGCATACATGTATCTCCACATAAGATCAGTGAATGAGACACAGACTGTGTTAGGAAAAATCAATGGCAGATGTGCACAAACGCAGTGAATGGAATTCACATTCAACTGGTATGGAGCAATATCACCCAAAATGGCAGCATCTACGGCAACATAGTGTAGTGCTGTCATAACTGTATTTTCTTCCCACTCACTCCATAGTCAATGGTGAAATTTACTCAGGCCATTACAAAAGGAAGTGGCAGCAATCTTGTCTTCCCATTTTACATGCAGATGGAATACGAAATGTCCCTGCTGAGGAAAAATGGAGATGTTGCACCGCGACTAACAATGACCGTCTGTTCAGCACCATGGACAGGCACATCTAGTGAATAGTGTAAAGAATTTGATTTCTTTTAAAGGTACCAAATACATTTTTTATTGCTTTAAGTCAATATTCTGGTCAATAAGTTGAAACAATGATATCCTAATGTATATTCAGCATTCATGTAGCAAAAATCCTGAAAACTGTGACGGAAAACAGGTACTGGAGGGATCCTGGGTTGATTTTTGAGGTACCACCCCAAATATAAAGGAATCATATTGGGGCTTGTTTCTGCACTATTTTAAATACCGAAGGTATGATTCACTGATGCAATAGAAAGTTTATAGAAATATGTACCTTTTGAAAATAAAATTGAAATGCAGATGCACTAGATCAAAAGTTTTGTGTGCCAGAAGCTGTCCAAGCCTTGTCAACTGTTGATTCCATCGCTTGGCTAAACGTGGAATAGATATTCAGAACCCTTGACCTCATTTAGGGCAGGGTGGGCCTGACTCTTGTGACAAGATGATTGCTTCTGCAGTGTAGGCCCATCAATGGCTGGCCGGCAATACCAGATGCCGGCATGGCGAACAACAGTGAATTTCATCATGGAAGGCATGGATGGATGGTGCCAGACATTCGATGCAACTGGTTGATAAGAATCAATTCAGGACAGGCTAGTGTTGTTGCACATAGCCTGTTGGTCACACCTGTCAGACTTGGGGAGGGGGGTGAATAATGATGCACTGGCAGTGGTAGAAATCCTTTTTTCAGTGTTTTGCAATACTGCAGAATGTCAAAATTTTGTTCTGCAAGTTGGAAATATTTTCTCCAAATACACACTTAAAAGTCCGCATCTAAACCCATGGCATATACGAAATTGGCATGTTTGCATGCATTTCACATGCAATTTGAAAAATACATTTTAACATTGTATTGGTGAAACAGGTGCACACTGGTCCATAAGAGTTTCAGGTGAAATGGGCTGCCTGTCAAAATGTATGCCTGGCACACATCAACACACAGAAACCTAGCTTCTGGCAAGTTGTTGACCAGAAGATCTGAAAACAAATGGGCACAAAATAGGGATTTTGGGCAAAGCAGTCTTGCAGACACAGCATATAAGACAAACAGTGCAATAATGTGGCAGTTGTCCAGGGTCTTAAGTGCAACCAAGCTGTGAAGATTTGTAGCCGTCTCTGATATGCAACAATTAGGAAGCTGGCTTGTCCATCTTTTGTGGGTGTCAAAGGTCTTCAACACTGGCTCAGACAAACGGCTAATTGACCTTCCGGGCAAGACGCCCATGAAATATTCAGGATCAGATCATGGGAGACTCCTGGGAACCTACTCAGCTGGGTAATGTGCTAATAACCTCTCCAAGATCTGGTTCAGAGATGACATCTTTGACATGCACTAGCGCCTGTTATACCTTCAGACTCGTTATCTCACAGATGGGACAATTGTAAAAATTCTTCTGTACCTTTTTCTTCTCCTGGTTGTCATTACTGAATGCAGAAAAATGTTCCTGCAAGATCTGGTTCAGAGATGACATCTTTGACATGCACTAGCGCCTATAGTTATGCCTTCAGACTTGTTATCTTAAGTTAAAGATGGGACAATTGTAAAAATTCTTCTGTACCATCAAGGGTTTTGCAGTTTTTCTTCCACTGGTATTCATTACTGAATGCACCAAAATGTTCCTGCAAGATCTGGTTTAGAGATCACATCTTTGACATGCACTACCGCCTGTTATGCCTTCAGACTTGTTATCTCACAGATGGGACAATGGAAACAAGGTACATGAGCTTGTGTTGAGAGAAAGCTACAAAGCTTTTTTAAACATCTCCTGCAATTAAACGTGCAAAGCTAGGTACTGCCACGCTGCGTGCCTACAAAGCTGGTGTGTTACGCCGAAGGGCAGTTATACCAGCTATACCGATACAGATACAGAGTGCAATTCCACTTCCAATTTGGCCTTGAGGCATGTGTGTAGATGGCCTGCCTCAGCACACGTAGCTACTGATATGCAGCAACCATGATGATGATGATGATGTATTATGCCAAGGAGTGGTTACACTGCCTATACAGATACAGATAATGACCTTGTGAGTCTAATGTTGTTACACCCAATTTCTGTAAAAAAAAATGCTGGACATGTGTTGCTTTTAAAGTTTTACTATTATTTCTTCAATTGGTATTCACTACTGGATAAGCCAAAATGCTCTTGAAAGAGATCATTAAACTATGTCCACTTTCCCGACATTTTCATGCCAAACATGTAGGATTTTGAAACCTACCGTCTAGACTCTAGCTGCTGGACTATGTAGCTACGAGGACCAGACTCTTATCATTATCTTTCTGTTGCGAGTAACTGGTTTTCATCATTCCAGGCTGATACCATCTCTTGATGGGTGGTGAGCAATGCCAAGTAGTTGACTTATCTGCTCAGTAGCACAATTACCCGATACTCCATAATGAAGAGCGGAGATACAGAGCACTGATAAACCACCCTGAGATAGGGATTAGCAAACACTCCTACTTTGGCTTGATTTAAGACTTAGGAACCTCTGCCATTACATGTTGCACAGGCCTTGTACAGTGTAAAGATAACCCTCAACATCCGTCTTCATACCCCGCTGCGAAAATCAATACAGTGTGCAACACGGTAAATCTAGCCACCTGTTTCTTGCTTCCTTTTGTA
>NW_017802380.1:2223784-2272649 GCF_001625305.1 Branchiostoma belcheri | reverse complement strand
GCAGGGCATCAACCAATAGGCATGCAGCTTTCCTCTATACTTCTTGCTGATTGGCTGTTGGGATTTAACTTGATTAACACCTGCACAGAAGCATTTCCATACTGACAGTATGTCTGTATTCAAGTGTTTTGGTAGGTATTTCAAGCTTTCCTGCTCCAGCATTGGAATGCCGGGCATGGACGGTTTTTTTTTATTTTGAAAATCAACAGTTTGCATTATGCAATTAAAAATCCTAACCAATAAAGTAGGGAATAGCTATCCAACTGTTGTTTTAGTTGTATTTTACTTCATATTATAGTTATATCAATGTAAATCATTGTTTTCCCTTGTGTTTCCCATTCTTTCCCTGCCATGTCGTAAAATGTGGTGAACCCATCGCTGTATTTGCTCCAAAGCAAATATTGGCCTTTCTAGTTAACACTGCATTGGTCAGACAGGTGCACACTGGTCCATAAGAGTTTCAGGTGAATTTCGGGCAAAGCTGTTCCTGCTTGCAGCCTCAGCATATAAGACAAACAGTACAATAATGTGGCAGTTGACCAGGGTCTTAAGTGCAACCAAGCTGTGAAGATTTGTAGCCGGCTCTGATATGCAACAATTAGGAAGCTGGCTTGTCCATCTTTTGTGGGTGTCAAAGGTCTTCAACACTGGCTCAGACAAACGGCTAATTGACCTTCCGGGCAAGACGCCCATGAAATATTCAGGATCAGATCATGGGAGACTCCTGGGAACCTACTCAGCTGGGTAATGTGCTAATAACCTCTCCAAGATCTGGTTCAGAGATGACATCTTTGACATGCACTAGCGCCTGTTATACCTTCAGACTCGTTATCTCACAGATGGGACAATTGTAAAAATTCTTCTGTACCTTTTTCTTCTCCTGGTTGTCATTACTGAATGCAGAAAAATGTTCCTGCAAGATCTGGTTCAGAGATGACATCTTTGACATGCACTAGCGCCTATAGTTATGCCTTCAGACTTGTTATCTTAAGTTAAAGATGGGACAATTGTAAAAATTCTTCTGTACCATCAAGGGTTTTGCAGTTTTTCTTCCACTGGTATTCATTACTGAATGCACCAAAATGTTCCTGCAAGATCTGGTTTAGAGATCACATCTTTGACATGCACTACCGCCTGTTATGCCTTCAGACTTGTTATCTCACAGATGGGACAATGGAAACAAGGTACATGAGCTTGTGTTGAGAGAAAGCTACAAAGCTTTTTTAAACATCTCCTGCAATTAAACGTGCAAAGCTAGGTACTGCCACGCTGCGTGCCTACAAAGCTGGTGTGTTACGCCGAAGGGCAGTTATACCAGCTATACCGATACAGATACAGAGTGCAATTCCACTTCCAATTTGGCCTTGAGGCATGTGTGTAGATGGCCTGCCTCAGCACACGTAGCTACTGATATGCAGCAACCATGATGATGATGATGATGTGTTATGCCAAGGAGTGGTTACACTGCCTATACAGATACAGATAATGACCTTGTGAGTCTAATGTTGTTACACCCAATTTCTGTAAAAAAAAATGCTGGACATGTGTGCTTTTAAAGTTTTACATTATTTCTTCAATTGGTATTCACTACTGGACAAGCCAAAATGCTCTTGAAAGAGATCATTAAAACTATGTCCACTTTCCCAACATTTTCATGCCAAACATGTAGGATTTTGAAACCTGCCGTCTAGACTCTAGCTGCTGGACTATGTAGCTACAAGGACCAGACTCTTATCATTATCTTTCTGTTGCGAGTAACTGGTTTTCATCATTCCAGGCTGATACCATCTCTTGATGGGTGGTGAGCAATGCCAAGTAGTTGACTTATCTGCTCAGTAGCACAATTACCCGATACTCCATAATGAAGAGCGGAGATACAGAGCACTGATAAACCACCCTGAGATAGGGATTAGCAAACACTCCTACTTTGGCTTGATTTAAGACTTAGGAACCTTTGCCATTACATGTTGCACAGGCCTTGTACAGTGTAAAGATAACCCTCAAACATCCGTCTTCATACCCCGCTGCGAAAATCAATACAGTGTGCAACACGGTAAATCTAGCCACCTGTTTCTAGCCTCCTTTTGTACATGTCAACATGTAGAACGTGATCGTTTGTTTAGGTTTAGTATTTTTGCTGCCACATTGAAAATAGCAAATAACTGTTGTTCTCAGTGCTGTATTTTCACCGGAGAAATACTGGAAAATTTGTTCATGAGAGAGTGTGTAAATAATGCTTCTCTAATGATAATCTATGGGTTCCTCCTCTCTGTAGCCAGCTTCATTTCAACGCAAAATTGGTAGTTACACAGGCTGAATAAGACCAGATTAAACCATGAACACACCACCCGCCAGGGCCCCTAATGATATATCATCACTTCCATTTGTTCCAAAGAAAGGATGCCCTTGTTTCATAATGGCCACAAAAATTGACTTGACCTGCATAAAAGCCGGGGAAGTCATGTCTAATTGCAAGGTGTCGGGTGGACCGACGGTTTATACAAAAACTGTCGCTGGTTCCCACCTGTTGGAAACAATTCCCGGAAAACGAACTCAGAAATTAGTTTGACCCGTCTCCACAATCAACGTGGGGATTTCCCCGGCAGTGAGAGAAGCCTGGCGGGGAAATTTATGTGCAGGACACACATGAGAAGCTTAATATGCCAGGCGGAGGGCCTAACAAAGCAATTCTGGTTCTGGCCTGTCAGAGACCATTTTGCTGAGCGGTAATTAAATCCCGTCTGTTGGGGAACTGAGGAATTACCTTGTTGCATAATGACCTGAGAAATAGACCTGACCTGATGATATAAAACACGTACAGCGCAGTCTGTGGTAACTGCTTGATAGATCTTTCCCAGGGACGAATTTAACCGCACTGAAAGATGTTAGCTGAAGGGATCTAAACGTTATCAGTTTTCTTCTCTTTGGTATTGCCTATGGCCTTTCCTAACCCCACCCAGTAAGACTGAAAATCTGTTCCTCATTTATATTGCTCAAAGAATGGACAGCCCAATGGCATTTCCACCAATGGCACCTTAAAATGGATCTGCACCGAAAACACATCAATTCATCAAACCCTTCTGTAATAGGACTGCGCTGGGTGATGTAATTTTTCTTGGGAAACAAATTTTCCCTAAAACAGGAGGATTTCCAGGGAAGACATTATTTACAAAGTTGATTGCAAATCTGTTACAGACATACATGGTATTAGCATAACATTTATCATTCCAAAGGGTGGTGATAATGGAGGTTTATCAATAAACACATTTAGTATAAGACTTCTTAAGCATTCCTTAATACCATGCAGTTCTGAGATACAGCCTTGGTTTATGCCATAAATCCTCTTAAAATGAAACACTGAGCATCGTCAAAAATCCTGCGGATGTATCCAATAATCAAAAGCAGGCCTGAATCCATATTATTGGATCATTCATCATGTAAACGTCCGTACAGAATCCTTAAACCATGATGCCTATAGGAGCTTGTAATAATCCATAAGATCTCATTATCAAAGAGCTCTAATACATTACAGTGTACATGTACATACACCTGTCTTGCACTGGAAATGTAGTCTGAATTAATCCCTTCTTACTGTGCTAATGCTACAGGTATGATATCAGAACAAAAGCAAAAGAAAATATATGATTCGTCATATATTCCCCCTCCTTGAGCTCAAGGCTATTTATATATGAGCCAAACCCTTTTATACCCGGTTCCATATTTTCACGGGCGCATGCCTACGCATGCTGCCGAGGAAAAATGACCTGATTTGATGGCTACGTTTATTGGATTTTTCTCTGATGTTGTACCGGAGCCAGAGAGTGTGGAGTTGTATAGCAGATCGAATCAGGAATGGAATACAGTCTCAGACTGATATCAATGAGTGAAAATCAGAAAAACATACATAGCCTGTGTGTTATCATTTAACAATTACTACGGTACTGGGTGCGCCTCTCTGAAAATAAAAACTGTGAATATGTGCTATGAAAGCTATATTTATACGTTGCGGCCTCAGATGCACTGATGGTATCCTTGTTGCATGAACGGTTTGAAAGGAGAAGACAAATTACATGCAGAGTCCCACCAGACACTGCCAAATACACGTACTCCTGGCAAAATCTGCCATGTTTCTTCACAATTATCCCACTGCTGATAAGAGATAAAAGCAGTGATACATATCATCCCGCTCCACTACCCACACCATAACTACTGACACGCACCACTCTGGAGAGCCTCAGCGAGATAAAAATATTCCTTGATGCAAATTCATCAACTGTGTTTCTCTGGCATTTCCCATAGCAGCTGCCACACCCTATTTTGCAGCGTGACGGTCTTCCTGTTCTGCCAAACGACCAGGGCTCATCTTACACTATTTACAGGCCGGGCCTAAAATGGACTTCGTATCTCCCTCCGAGGAATTGTCAGCTCGATTTTGATACACTTTCTCCTTACTGTGCCTGCAGGGCAGGGCCTACTATGTCGTCAATGCAGCCTTTCTAATCATCGGGGAATGACCCGAACTGGCGGGCCTGCATGAAATGTGTGTACATTTAAGTGTTTATGGCAAAAACAACCTGTAGAATAAGTGAACGTGCAGCTCAACAGATTAGACTGGGCATCACTGCTTGGGTTGTAAAAGGCAGAGCTTTAGTCAGTTTGGCTTTTGGCTAGATAGGGCCGGGTTACATGCATGTAATCCGGTCCCAGTTCATCAGCTTACGTTTTGAGCATCACCAATCAAAGTCGGACGTCACTGATGTGAACAGGTGGAGAGAGCAACAGTTCCGAAAATTCATTACTGTGGTCACTTTGGCTGACCCCATTGCCACGTTAGGAGGAACAAACACACACCAACGAGGCCACACGGTACATTTGCCTCTTTTAACGGCGAGGTGGCCAGGCTTACGACACAGTAGACTCTTATGCTGTCCAGGGGATTCAGTCTCCTCCCCACTAATTGCAGCTTAAAAATTGCCAACACCCAAGAAATTGCTCCCCAGGGCCGAATGAAAGCACCAAAGTGCTCCATGTCTGCACCCCATTCTTTCTCTACCGTAAATCATGGACTTACCAACCCTCATGATAGTGCTGCGAAGGATCCTCTGCCCTTCAGCTATGGTATGCAGTTCTTCATTTTGCTCATAAACTCAGCAAGCAGGTAATGGAGTTCACCCACCCTTTCCAACATCGCCAACAATAAGTTTCGCAGGACGTGTCGTAACAGCGGGTGGGAGGATGTGAACGGTGGCACAGATTAAATCTTGGTCCTTAGTTTTCTTCCTTTCCCACCTCCCGCGCCACCTGAATCGTGAGAAGCCGCTACGTACTCATCCCCAAGATCAGGTCCCCTGGGCTTCTTTGCCTTGCTCAAGATGAGGAACACTATCAAACACAGAATGACTACTGCCAAGAACGTGCCACTCCCCATTAAAATGCTGCCCAGAAGGATGGGAAAGAGTTGGTCGAATGTAGCCGGGTAGTCGGATTGGTTGCTCTGAAGGGTCGAGTTTGTGAAGGGATTGTTTCCGTTCCGCCCTACTCGCTGCTCCGGGTCGGGGTTCTTCATCTTACCCTGAACACGTAACTGTATGATTGCCTGTGCCGTCCCTGCCCCATTCCTTGCATAACAGGTATAATTCCCGCTGTCTTTGCCTTTCACTTCTCTGACAACCAGGGCGTCAGGGTTAAGTGCCAGGTAGTGGTTTTTTTCCTCGTATTCGTTGTGAGTGGAGATGGTCAGGCGACCGTTTCCCCACGGCCCACCCCACTCTATGATTGGGGCCGGATCCCCTGTAGCGTTACAATGGATAACTACAGTGGCCCCCACCTTCACTGTTTCGTTTGCGTCGGGGTCCCCGAATCTGACAGAGACGGTGGGTGGCTTGCATGACTGGGCGGCAATTTGCGCTGTCATATTCCGCAAGGGGATAAGGATTGCTGGGTCGTCGGGATTTGGGGGCTCTTCGCAGTACACAGAGTTTCCACTCTCGGGGATGGTCCGTAAGACTTCCATCAACCACTGCAATTCACAGTTGCAATTCCAGGGGTTTTCTGCTAGGTTGAACACCTGCAAGCTGGGTACCGCACTCGGGCCAAAGCAGTCGCGGTAAAGAGTAGTCAAATGATTTTTGGACAGGTCCAAGATTTTCAGCTTCTTCAGACCATAAAAGGCACTGGCACTAACAGAAATGAGTCCCATGTCATTTACGTACAGCTCTACTAATTTTGGCAATTTTTTGAATGAATTCCTCATCAGTCTTTTGATGGGGAGGCCAGTTAGAACTAGCTTTGTTAAATGCCTCAAACGTCTCAGAGCCTTCACTGGCACTGTAGTTAGCTGTGCCCTTTTTAGGGATAGTACTTCTAAGTTCAGGCCACGAAACACATCATCACCAAGACTAGTAAGCTTCTTCCAGTCGGTTAGGTACAGCTCTCTCAATTTTGTCATACCTTTGAAGGGCCTGTCTTGTATTGTGTCAAAGTTATCCTGCGATAACCTTAAAGTCACCAGGCCTGATAGTGACCGAATAGCGGTGTATGGCATAATGGTAACGTTGGTATTCTTCATCACAAACTCTTTCAGACCTGGCAGGCCCTTGAAGGCCTTTTCTTGGACAAAAATGAGCGGATTGTCCCCAAGCTTAAGAGTCTTTAGGCTGGGCAAATTACTGAAAATGTTCTCCTGGAGCAAAAGCAAGTTGTTACTGTTCAAATCTAACTCAGTCAAATTGTCCAGGCCATCAAAAGTATTTTTGTATATCATGGTCAGATTGTTACCTGCAAGGAGGAGGGATCGTAGCCTGACCAGCTTCTTGAAGGCTCCCGAATGGATCTTTGAGATTTTGTTGTTCGAGAGCCTGAGGCACTCCAGCAGGGAGAGCTTGCTCAGCTGCCTCCCGGTCACTTCTGCGATGCTGTTGTCCGTGATGAGCAGCCTCTTGGAATCCACAGGTAATCCAAACGGAATCTCCGTCAACCCCTTTCCCGTGCACGCGACTTCTTGCGTCTTCGCATCACACTTGCACTGCTTGGGGCAGCCGCCGGCTCCGTGCAAGGCCAGGAGAACGAGGAGCACGGCTGCCGGTGCAGCTGTCTTCGTTGCCACCATCGTATCCTCTAAATCACACCAGCCGAAGCCGCACACTTCACAATAAACTGAAGCTCCTCTGTCGGGAAATCATTCATCCATCAGCAGCCCTCATAGTGGCGATAACAGTCCAACAGGCAGGAGGAAATGGGTGCCGGCAAGCCACCACGCCGAAATGGCTCCTGCTCCGACTGCACGCGTAATTTCAATTGATCTCACACAATAGCCAACTGAGGATTTCTTAATACTGTCACGCCCAGTGCTATTAAGCCGGGGGCCCCACTCATTCTAATCAGCCCGGATCCCTAGCCAACACACACACGCGCGCGCTGGCATGCATGTGGGGATCACCTCGCATCAGGAAGTGACGTGGTTCGCTCCACAACTCTGGGGGATTACCGGGCTGCGCACTGTCATTCATAAAGCCACCCCTGCAAATGCCTGGCTTTCTGACGTGCATGCCCATTAGGGTCTCAGAGCTAACGCCAATATATTTATTCAATTAGGGACTTTATTATGTATTGATTTTTGTCATTTGCAAGGGGGGACAGGTTTACTGTCGCATCAAGTCCTCGGGAGCATTGGTCCCCTATCCAGAAGAGGGCACTTCATGCATTATTTTCCACACCAGTAGCAATTCCCCATCGTCCCTAATTAGTTTAATTATATCATGTCTGACAGAGAGGCTGCCATATGCGAATTAAGTCCCCGGGATCAGTCCACCTGAGAGGGGACTTAACACGGATCACATTCCCTCCCTAACACTACTAATTCATGATCAAGCCTTTCAGCACATTTTCCACATGCCTGCACCAAAAGAAGAAATCACCTCGATAGCCAATGGAGCTGCCCTGAAAATTTGATAGTGGGCAGTGGCCCATCACTGGTCATTGCACACCAACTACTACAGATGCTATTACAAGCTGCGGGGATGCCCAAAGCACGGCCATTTGTCATTCGCTACGCCACAGCAGGCCTTTGAAGTACAGACAATGGTTTTTGTCCTGCCCAGAGAGACATGGTGTATACATTACCATTATGTTCCTCTCACAAGGGTACAATAAGGTCCAGACAAAGACAGGGACAGGAAAATGCCAGTGTACCATGAAAACTAAACTAAACGTAACAAATAGATTACTTTTCAATATTTAATATGGCCCATTGTCAGCTTCATGACCGGCTGCTCATAAATGCATGCCTTCGCGTCAAGGCTGCAACATTGAAATACCATTAGAGAACACGCCCTATCAGACCAATTGCTGAAATTGGATGCTGCTAACTCCAGACTGCACTACTTGTGGAATCTTGGCACTTTCTTTGCTAATATTATTACTGAAAGGCAAGGATGAAGAATATCCACAATTGGTTACATTTCTTGAACACATTAATCTAGATTACCTACTTCCCGGCTGGGTCCCCACGTATAGCAGTAACCTCCAATCAATACTCTCAGCATCCCGGCAAAATATTTTACATACATGTACAGTTGGCAGCGACAGTGGATTCCTCCGGTTAAGGGTGTGATAGGGGATATCTCAATCATGAATGTACACTTTATATAAACAAAGTCAATGTAGAGTGCTACATAACAAGGCAAGAGAGCCACAACTTTGCGCCAGCAGATAAAGAATGCATGCCATAATTTATTGTGGAACTTTGAAGGAGAGGAAGGATTTTACGTTAGCTACATCCTTGGCCAGTTTGGACTGGCTTCTAATAATATGCACGTCACCTGCTATGAACTATTAAAAATGATAGTGGCAACTGTGCCAAAGTCTCCTAATATATAGTATATTTTTAGGATAAGAAAACCTGTTCTTAAAATGGCCATTACATTCAGAAAGTTCTGCGTGTTTTGACTTAAGATAATGTTGTTATTCTTGATGCATAGCCAGAGGGCTACAAGGATCGCTGGCTGATTCCTTGCATAAGTGCTTGCTGTATTTTTAGATGAATAATGTTGGCCGCTCAAAGAATCTTTGTCCAATATACTTATGAAGGCCCTTATCTCTATTTGCTGTAACTGTGATAAGGAGAACCACTGCAATAACCATATAGAGTACACGGGGACCGTACATTTTACATTGTAAGGGAGGGCTATGTAATCTACTTAGAAGTGTACTTCATTGATTTACCAGCGTACTGAACATACTGTACAGCTATGCCTGGCGACCTTTACGGAATGTAAAAGTAAAACTAAGCAACAAAATTGTTCTATACCGAAAGGAAATTATGACAGGAAGTACGGAGATCTCTGGTTGTAAACTGAGAGAGATTTAGAATTAAGATAAGGGAAATGGAAATCTGACAACGCTGGAGTGGGTGAAAGGAGTTATTATAAAGTGTAATATAATACCTTTACTTGACAGACAATAAAAGACATATTCTCAAGGGGGAATTTTACTGGCACTGTTTATATTTGGTAGTCTAATGTTGGCAAAGCGCTGTGCTTGAAGATTTACCAAGAGTCAAATAAAAATCATTCACACAAAATGCGTTTTTTTTTTACAAAATATATATATAACTGGGTAAAAAAATAGACTTTGTCCATTATCACACTAGCCACTTGAAAAAAAGCTAGAGAGAAGATTGTACTATACAGAAAGTACAGGTATTTAACAAAAATTAAAGTCTTGTTGGTTGTTTCTAAAAATTTGGAAAAAACGAGCCGATAAATTCCATTTAGGGTCAAACTGTATTTCTTGAAAAATTTAAAATCATGTGCATGTACTTCTTAATAAGTCTGGCAAGAATGTTTCCAAAGTCCTTAAATCTGTTAATGGTGCTTCCTGTCCCTTCACCACTTTGATGACACTTATTCATCCTCAACATGCATCATCACATGTAATAAAGTTAGGCCCATCTTTTACTAGATTTATCAAAAAATTATCAAGAGTCTTCATCCCATCAACCCATCTGTTCGATTTTTGGATTAGCAGACCAAGAGGGCTAATGGGAAAATATCCCTGTGTCCTAATCAAAAAATTTGCCTTGCATAAAAAAAAATGTGAAGAAGTGGAAGGAAACAGATAGTCCTTAGAAGAGGAGGAAATTGCTCCAAATTGGTTGATATGAGAGCTGTAATTGCCACTTGACATGGATGACAGATCTGGAACATGTTGCGTCCTATCAACCGGCGATCAATATCTGATGGAACCCCGCTTTGCATCATGGGTAGTGCACTTCAATAGCTCCCAGTGGGCCAGTAAGTGTTGACAAATTTTAATCTGACTTGATTAGAATTGGAGCACAGTACAGTGTTATTTTCTTGACTCATGACAGTTTTAATAATATCGGAAACTTCCCATGACTACATAAAACATAATATATACATTGTATGCAAATATTCTTGCACACAAACAACTACTGCTGTCAACTTTTTTCAGGATGCATAACATCGTGCAATCTGCCTAGATTTTAGAGGCAATAAATTCTTCTGGAGGAGACTAGGAGAAATTGAATAATATCATCATTATCGTTCTTGTTGTTATTTTTATCACTATTATTACACTAACTATAATTATTCAAATTTACATTTTAATTTGGAATGCAAAAAAGTCTTGGAGATTGAAAGGACAATTGTTGTATCTTTGGGATGTCAGACAAGTATGCTTGCTGAAACATGAAATCTGTGGCACCTGTGACCCATTGCATGTTAAAGCTTTGGAGTAACAAGCATTAAAACCTGTCAACCCTAGCAGGGGAGTTGTAATGAGCCGATCTCTAAATCTTTCAGTCAGCCAAGGAAATTTCTGTATAAAAAACAGCAAAGTTACAGTACCTATAGCAAAATGTTCATCATCATTAAAAATTTAAATGGCTATTTTAACTGTCTTACTAGTACATAACATGATCTTTTTCAGCAAACAATACAGCTTTTACATTCAAATAAGAAGGCATCATAATGATATGAATAAAAGACCTTTATTGTCCCTTTATGCTCTTACAAGCTAAGTACAGGTCATGAATAAATAGGAAAGAATTACAGTAATATCATAACGAGTTCTGCACCTTTCTACACTCTCTTTCCATATGCACGGCACAACATTATCAACAAAACACATCGAACTCTGCGTGACGCTCTCCGTCTTTGCAGCTAACTGTAGTAAATTTGCTTCTGCTGCCTGGTCTAAAAGCTGATTACAGTGTGTACTTCCCCAAGGCCTGCAGGCAAAATAAAAGCCTATCAGGCTGGAACTGCATGCGTGACTGGTTTGACGTAGAGGAGCTGCGAAGTCCGTCGACACTTCTGATCTTGTAATACCCTGTAAACGTGATGGGATACAAAGAGCTACAATCCTTTAAGAAAGGTGCTGGCTGGGGGGAATACCACAAGCAGATGGGGAGAAGGCGCGGTCTTTGTACAGGGATTACCTCGCATCAAATATTCAGCAACACACCTGTCCACGGGGACCGAGCCACAGGTCCTCCTTACAGCTCTCCTGTTTAATTAAGCAGCAATGCTGCATATATGATACCCGGCTCAATCCTCATGCAAAATGATGTGGAAAAATCAAGTACACGTAGACTGAGTATTCTTGGAAAGCCCAGACCAGGACTATGTTTTAGGTACCAAGTATTTACCTTCTCCCTGCAGACTTAATAACAGGCCTTTACCAAGAAGGTAGTTAACTTAAGCATGCTGTGGATTTTGCAACAACAAGGTTATCATATAAATACACAAGCTTCGAAGGAGGCCAATATTTTTCAGCAGGTGTGTTAGAGCTGATCAAAGATGTTAAAAAAACATGTGGTTATATTGTAGCTCTTTTTAAGTATAGTTCTTGTGTGTTTACTTTTCCATGAACATTAAGCCAGCCAGGCCAAAATATGTGACTTTTGCCATCTATAATTGCAGTACCATTCCAGTGGGATGAAGAGGATGATCTATAAAAAACACTGTGCTCAGGTTGTTCAAACACTGTTAATCCCATTCTTTATTGCTTCAATCTCTATAAATATCGACTACCTTGTTCATAAAGGAAGGAATCTGAAGAATGTCAGTGCTTCAAAGCCCTACAGGAGCACTGCATTGGTACATAGAATTACTCTTTTGGCGATATTTATTACGTCTAGCTATAGGTCTCACATTCTGAGCAGGAATGATTCCATAGATTCTGAGAAAAGTAAACCGAGTTATGGGGCCATTCTAAACTGCGCAATGCCTCCAAAAATTTTCAATCAAAGATGGCAGACTTCACCTCCTTACCCATACTGTTTTGCGATCCTTCCAGCCTTCATGCAAACCTTGGGTGCAGAAAATCTGTGTTTTTGGTACCCCAAGTACACATATCCTCATTTGTGGTCCCACCATATGCAGGCAAGTCAAGGTCAACAATCAGCTCTAACACTAACAGAATTCATCTTGCCAAGCTAAAGCTGAAGTTTTCCCTCAGGTCTTCCATTTCTCTCCAGAGTTCAAAGACAACTGCAGCTAATGAGAAGGCTTGGACCAAGGTTCAATGAGAAGACCATGACTCTTTCTGTCTTTCTATTGATAAGTGTGATCTTTACCCACACCTGTTCTTGTTGCTGTCACTGCTGCTGTCTATCACAGACTCAAGGCTTGATACTATTCAAAGGAGAGTCTTGAAAATCATGAAACGGTCCCCAGCTTGTCTGTCCAATTATGCAACCTTTGGACCATTGCAGGGAAGTTGGCGCATCTACATCAAAACTTTTACCACAACTGATTTCCTAGTCATGTTCCACTTCTCAACAGAAGGCACAACATAGTTACAGCTTTTCCAGTACAAGTATAATTACATACATTATGAAAAATATCTTAAGAAGGCCAAGGTTACTTTTAACGCTAATCAAAATGGGAAAGAATTACTCTAATGATGTCTACGATTAGTAAGACGTTTAACTTTAGTTAGCAGAAAGGTCTGACTCGTGGATATTATTCCATAATTGCATTTATCCAATTATACCTGCTGAGACATAATCGTGTCAATTTTGCAAACTCAACAGTAGCGGCAGTCCTCATAACTATTTAAATTATCCAAGAACTGCAGAGGTTTAACTCAGGACATGTTTTGAGATATTAAGAAGGGAAAGGGGTCATATGTTTACAACCCTGTTGCAAACATGTTAACACCCTTCTTCATGCAATTTACAGAGCTAATCTCCACCTCTCCAGCAGGTGAAGGGATGAAAAAAGGCTTATAGAACAGTTTATGATGCAGCTTAGACTCTTTATGCTTAAAGCTCCACGTTAGCATTCTCCGTGCCCAAGGGAGTTAGCATCAAAAACCTTGGGTTAGTCCAGTACAAACCAAGAGTCAAGATACAGCGTACTGGATTTAAGACCAAAAGGAGCAACCAGATGTTATAACAGTTACTGTTTTGCTACTCCTGTTTTGACCCTCCCTATATGAAAAGGTTGGTTAGGCCACACCAATTTAACATGTTGGTTCTCGGATTTTTTCAGAAAAAATATGAAGCAACAGGGCGAAAAAATAAAAATAAAAACAGGTCTAGGCATCCTATTATAGGCTTTAATGCTACAAAATGAGCCATGAAGGCTGGGTTAAAATTTAAACATTGAATTTTGAACTTTTAATCAAACCACTGCAATGATAGATGGGAAAACTGTAACAACTAGGAACTAAGGACTTTCCTCAGCTGTTGGGGGGCAAAATATGAGCATTTTTCAGTTGATTCAGGACCAGAATCAATTTTTTTTTTTTTTTGCAAATCAGAAAAAAACCAAGAGGCGAATCCGAGAACGAACAAATTAAATTGGTGTGGCCTTAGAGTAAAATGTAGTCTTGGGGAGGGTTTTTCATCAGTTCTAAGTTGTGCATGAATAGAGGTTTCAAATGCAGGCACGGTTTGTCTTTGTCATGGCTGCTTCATTTTAACAAATCTTGACTCACCCAAGTAACTTGGTGGCATTAACCTCAAATATTTTGCTAAAAGGCTTGCAGTTTTGGCTGAAGATATTTTTTCTTCTATGCTATTGATGCTATACATCTTGATTATGATTATACGCGGAAAAAATAGGCGTCATCCTTCATCCACTTTCTAACCACCTTCTTTCTCATTTCCTTCAGCCCCTAACCCACTTTCTCCCCCACCTGCAAACAGAGATTAATACCGTGGAGTCCTGGAGATGTCCTATCACCTGTCAGGGGCTAGTGTTATCAGCCGTTTCTCCCTGACAACCCTGTGCAAATGAACCTCCCCAGAGTAAGCCAGTCTTCTATCTTAATTCATCTCGTAATAAGCCTGCTGTTTCCCTCCGACACCCGGACACGCGGCAGGATTTATAGCGGACCTGCGACCTGAAAGGTTGATGTGGAGGAAGGATCACGTCCTGCCCTGCTCCGTATCACGGCTACAGGAACCACCAGCCTGCTGGGAACAGGAGGATTTAGGTGGTAAGCCTGGACGTTTTAGCTGCTGGGAGCTGCAATCTTCTAAAGGGATGTTAATTACAAGTTGCATACGGCCTGTGCATGAACTGTTGTTGGCAGTTTATATCATGAAAGTTCATCTGTGTTGGTAGTAATCAAATGTTGAACTTTGTTACTTAGCAGTATTGTTTGTACATGTTCTACATGTAATATGGAAATTTTTGCACTGCAACAGGTCTGTTTGTATGACAAGTGGTCCAGAAACTTCTCCTGTGTTTTGATTTGCTGTCAATATAACATGATGATATTCTCATTTGTCAATTCTAATACTCATCAGAATCTGTCAAATCATGAAATTAAATCAATTTGTTGAATCTGCAAGTTGGCCAAGTCACAGAGATCAATACTGGTGACTGACGTTTTCTGCAAGAAAATCTTTCGCTCCAATAGACCTTTTGTACACAAATGGGATTCCATAAAATTCCTATGAAAATGATTTACTCTTGTAAACTAACTCACTCTATAATAATAACTGCTTCAGCAAATCTAAGATAAAGCTAAATATTTCAAATTAAAGAAGTAAGATGGATTAACCATTAGCTGCCCTGTTACGTAACATCATTATATGTTTTAATGATGTTGGTATAATCATACGACATACATGTACATGTCATTGACCTTACTGAGTTTATTATGCAAAGAACTTGTGTACTACAGTAGGAAGGTGTAGATGTGGAGGGTTGGTTTAAGTCTAAAATTCTAAAATCAAACTGACTGATATATCCCATATTACTTTCAAATGTTAGAGTGTATTCAGAGCTAAATTGCAGTGGATATTAATAAAAGAATGCAAAATGACAATGTTTTCTTATTCCAGATTACAGTACTTCCTCCTCTGACAGCCATGATACATGATGTTCACTGTGCACAGACAAAATGATTGCCTCTATTATCCTCATCGCGACTCAGGATATTAAGTGTTGTCAGGAAAAATAAATGGATGACTTATAACAAGTATTAGAAACTGGGTTAATAAATCTTCCAGTACCTTCTGTAATAAAGCAACTTGAGTGTTTCAACCATACATCAACTCAGCCCTCAACCCTGTCTTGCTGAATGCTTCAAATCTTTTAAACATTAATGCATACAATGTACTATTAGGGTATTACACTCCTAAAGTTATTCTGACATGGAAGAGTAAGAGAAAATCTACAGCAGTAGATATAGCAGCTGAAGAAATTAAGATTTGTCATGGGAACAAAGATTGAAGATGTTCACAGCAGTACCTGAAACACTAGACTAGTAATTTTGACCTACATGTAATTGTTTGATACAGAAGCAGGACATTATGCATTTCCTAGCCTTGTTGTCCTTTAGATAAAGCAATCATGTCTAAAATAGCCATTTACCCATTTTGACATGTTGAACATACCACATTTATAAGGACAAAATATGAAATATAAAGAAAAAATCATACATAACATTTTATGCATAAATATATGATAAAAGTCAGGGGCATCACAAGATTTTTTTTGACCATGAGGAAACTGATGACAACCTGACAACTGAGTTGCCACTGCCTGTGCTTGGAAAGATATATGACAACTGCCATTGCCTCCCAGCCAACAGACACACCCACTATGGGATCATGTAGGCAAGCGTGTAAGCTGTATGCTGAATATGAAATGAAGCAATTAGGAAGATCTATGGAAGCCTTTTTCTACCGCCTGTTTCCAAGACAGTTTCCTTCACACTTCTGCAGAAAATAACAGATTTCTAAAGGAGTGATGCCTGAATACTAGCAGTTAACTGAAGAAAAGGTTGTACACAGAAATGGTGTACAAGACTTCTTCCATCTACTATAATTCAGAACGAAAAATCATTCCATACAAGCAAGAATAAACCATTAGAGGCCACCCTTACTTAGAGATAACCCCACTTTCTCCCATCCATGAAAAATATATCGCACAAAAGAGTCTTGTTTTACTTTGAAGATGCATTAAGGGAAATAATGGTCCTCCCTGCAGCTTCTTTGGCCTCAGGAAAAACAAAACAAGAAGAATTTGTTTCTACTGAGAGGCCATAAAACATTATGTGGTCTTGACAGGGCTTCATATTGCATCGTTACCTCTAGGGGTATGTGTGCCATGGGCTGCTCTTGGTAGGGAAAGTCCCTATACAAATGTAAAACCCTGAGATTACAACCAGCCAATCACAATAAAGGATACAAAAGTGGCAGCAAATGAGAAGCAAGGTTCCTTCTGCGCAGCTGACCATGAATGTCAAACAAAAAGAATCGGTTCCCATTGGAGAATCTGCCCGGCCTTCTGCTGGCTTGATCCTTGAGAAAGGGTCAGAATAACAGGGTCCTTCTATCAACTGGTGGCATTTCCTAATGAGAATGCTCCTATCGATCCATTCAAGCTATAGTTATCAGCCTTCAAAGGCTTTAGAAAATACCGCAATAAAATATTTCTTCCAGTCGAGCATTTTTTCTGGTGCTTTTTAAGGCTTAACATGATTGTGATCTAAATTGCAGTCTAGGAGTGCTGCTGTAATTTAAGTGGCCTAAGGTATGGAAGATTGGATTTTTGTACTTCAAACTGTTTTTGCATGGCTCCTATTAGATGTATGAATATACATGTATGAAAGTATAGATGACTGTATGGATGTATCGAAGACAGAATCAGTTAAAATATACCGATATCCTGTAACGTCAATATTCAAATAAAGGACAGTGACCGGAGTGAACACAATATAACAAACCAGTCAGATAAACCCTGCACACCCACTTATAAAACCTGTAATCTTCAGACAGACATCGATGGGAGCCAAGTGGACGGATTCCTTGCATACCAATATCTCCAGCTGGGGTTCAGGCCAGGCTGCCACAATCTCTATACATCAGACAAAATAGCTTATTTGATGGCGTGATGGATTCCTACTGCAGCCCACAGCCAGTGGTCAAAGGCCATTCCTTCTGAGACCTAAGTGCAAGATAATGAAGACAGAACTTTCTGTCTGCCCATTAGACTCACCAGAGGCTCTGTGATGAGAATATCGTGAGCAGACAAATTAGGTGTCTACCAGCATAATCACTAGCAAACCTGCTCTTGATTTGGCCTCTGGAGGATGAAGTGGGAAATTTTATTGTCGGCTGGTAAGCTATATATACGAGGGGAAATGTGGTAGCAAGGACGCAGGGAATCAAGAACATGCTGGAAACTGGATGAGGTTAATGAGAAATCGTAATAACTTTGTACACTATGATTGTGCATGAGACATGGCATCCATGTTCCATCTATGAGTAGGAGGAATATTAATCATCTCTTTTGAGCACAAAAATGTTACCTTACTGGAAAGAGACATTCTTCTGGAATGTTCCAAAGAAATTGGGGGTTAGCATGATGAATTATAAAAACTGGATCTCTCTAGGTTTTTGAAATCAGAATTGAAACTACTGTACATCTTTAGATCCAACACAAAAAGTTCTCTCACCTAGAGCTTTCGACCAGTCACTCTGGTCTTCTTCAGTAGACTGACCCAGTGAGGCTTGTCACATGGCTTCTTTGAAGTGTGATGTCAACACGGTTCAAAGGTATCTGGTAGACAATGCCATTTTACATTTGCAATTGTAAGAAGTCATCCCATTGGTGCACAGATGTTCATCATGTCTCTCTGGAATCTTGGAAAAGGATATGCCATGTAGGGTTCTAGTCTTAGAAACAACAGCAAACCTTTAATATACTTCCAGATGGTTACAGTATATGTAGATCTTGAACAAGCCCCTTGCATTATCATGGAAGTGTGTTCATGTTGGTAGTAATCATAGTAAGATGCTTACATGTAACTTTATTCCAATGCAAGGGTACACAGGGATCAAATTTTCAACAACCACTGTTGCCTTCATCAGGATAATGTATCCGTTAAGTCTCATGTAATAAGGTCACGTGTCCATAACTCTTGTGGATGTTACTGGTCATTACTCATCCTGATGAAGCATTACTACTGACTTTATTACTATTAGTATTACTGATCCCTGTGTACCCTTGTGTTGGAATAAAGTTCAGCGTCCTACTATAAAACACCTTACTGCGTACCTCCAAATCCAGCCCGGATATAACAAGCTGGTCCCTGTGGATATCACAACAAAACGCAAAGCTGTACATGACTTGAATTCCACAATCTCGCTGGTATTAAGCGAGCTATCTGGAACGAAGGAATCATCCATCAGATGTCCCGGTTCAGGTTACAGGAAAACAAAATCGTCCTCCTAAATGCTGACTTAATAGCGTGCCTACAATATGTACGCCAGCAGTTAGCAATCCTGCCTTTGGATCAAGAGGTCGGGAGTTCAAGTCCTATTGTTGTTCACCTGGGATGCATACTACTGGAAAGGGTTGCAGTCTTTAGGATGGAATGTTAAGCTATGGTCCACTGTTCATTGTGCTATTAGAGCACAATTGTATTCATTCTACAAAACGCAGTCATCCTATATAGAAATCAACATACTTTATTTGTCTGCAGAAAAGACAAGAAAAAAACAAGATTTACAAAATCAAGTGACCTCTACAATAGTGGAATGCCAGACCATGAAACAAATAGCACAAATAGAAAGTACTTCATGAGATTGTATAGAAAGTACTTCATATCGATTTTTGAGATTGTATAATTTGAAGAAAACACAAGGGGACAGAGGAAGGGCTGACATTAAAGTTTCTCTCAGTGTCTTCAAGGTGTCTTCAAGCTCCCTAGGTGTCATGGGACCAAGTCACTCCAAGTGCCTGCATGCAGAGGTGGCACAAAGTGACACTGAAAAAGAATTGCAATTGCTCCCGGGAAGCAAACTACATACCAGTTGGCGGCAATAAGGCATTGATTCAACTGGCGGTTCTGGCCTCGGACCAACTTTTCCACAACAACTCATTCTTCAGCACCATGGCCAGATAATGTGGCCTAATCTATCAATGGGGCTAATATTGTCCATTGGGTTTCTTTATTTGCACTTTATTTGGCATTGCCATCATTATAGCACTGAAAGAGATAAGGTCTTTCAAATGGTCATCAAAATGTTTTCTAGCTTTGTTCACCTTCCCAGCCTACCTCCAAATTCATACATCTCACAAAAACTGCATTTTTGTAAACATCTCCCAATTCATACTTTTATATTGTCCCACCTAGACCACTTATCTCATCGTTCCTCTAGCCTTCTGACTACTTTGAAACCCTGCTGTGTATATATATATAGTTGATTTGAAAACTCCATGACTTACTGAACATTGAAGATTTGCATCTGGTCGATGGTGTTCAAATAAAAAACAAACTGACCAATTAAACCACCGCTCAGAAAATATGACAGCTCTAAACAGTACTTTATATGGTAATGAGGTAGTAGGTTGTAGGAGCTCGAAAAAGAGATGAACTGTGTTCCTGGTCCATAACTGCAAATACCGGAAGCAATTCCTTCTGTGCCTGCAACTCTGACCATTAAGTAATTTTTCATTCGTAATTGGTCAACATAAAACATACACTTAGGAAGGAACCATTTCAAAGATACACCAAAGACAAGCAATCTTTTGTTTTACTGACACTGTAGTATCCACAATACTCTCTATGAATAGATGTTTTAAGATTTATCAGTCCATACTTTTAAAAACCTTCAGACATGACCGTAGGGTACACCAAACTGCGGTCACAAATTTTAGCCGCTCAGAAATTACAGCTGTAGTAGATAACTAGTTCACTTTTGTCTTATTTCATTTTATTCAGTGGATTTGTGAGCATCAGATAGCAAGCACAAAATTTAATGTGCTTATAAGGTCTTTTCCTCAAGAACATAAAACATACAAAATACAGGTTAATGCAAAATGTGTAACGAACATGAAAGTGGCTAGATGATAACTAGTTTTGAAGTCCGGCCGCTGGAGTGTCTGACTGTTGGCTCCCCTGGCTGGCTGCTGCCCTGTGGAATCAATGGGAGTGCCTACGGGAACCTCAGGAGGCTCCATCATAAACACTCTGTGTGCACAGTCAGGTCTCAGGCCACTACATCACTGCCGCGTCTCCTCACGGTTTCATCCCTCATCAGCGCAAACGATAACCATCGCATGCACGGCAACGGCACCTTTTAGTTGGGGTTGCCGGCTGCCACTTTCGGAGTCCGAACCTGTTCCGCCCATAACTCATCATCCGTCGGCCGTGTTTGCCGTGCCTGTTGTGTAACCCATGCATCACGTCGGCAGCCGATCGCACGCCTGTTGCAACATACATCCGCGCGCTTATCTCTCCCATCGCGAAATTTACGGCATGCCTTTTCGGCTGGAAGAAGAGCATTGTGGGATGGTGATGCGGATCTTCAATTATAGCCCGTTTCACACGCCTGCCAAAATTTGCTTGATTCCTGAAATTATCAGATGAGGAGGAAATACAAAGTCATTTGTTATAGGCTCCCCCTGTCAAAGTTTACTCAGGCGTAGAGCACAGCTGAAGCTGCCTTGATACTACCTTCACATCCAGAGTAATATAAAGTTAAGATAACCACGCAAGTTTGTGCATCAGCGATGCAATTCGCATCGTCCTTGATCTTCCAAAACAACAAGAGGCAATTTATTTTAGATAAGCTGCTAACAGCACTTTTAGGAAGCAGCAGCCTTGATACTACTTTCATATCAAGAGCAATATAATGTCAAGATAACCACGCAAGTTTGTGCATCAGCGATTTGATTTGCATCTTCCTTGATATTCCAAAACAGCTCCATGGGATTTGAGAAAAAAACAACAGGCATATATTTAGATCAGCTACTTACAGCACAGACTTAGTGAACGCAGCAATAATTTTGTGACTATAAAATAAAAATCTTTAGTCAGAACAAGGAAGTGATCAAATATTATAACGTCATGGCTTATCGTTTTTTCTAGTTTGATTAACTGGCTTCTGCTCTCCCTCACCAAAAGAAACTTTAAATCAAAGAAGTCTAAAGTAGCCACTCCAGGAGTTGCTTGGTGGCATGAAGTCCTGGGCTTCTGATACATTTTCTTGCCAAGAAGCGATAACAAGGTGCATTTAGGGTGAGAATTTGGCTTGCCAACAGGTGCCTCAACAGTAGCAATAGTATCTTGATGAGTCACGCTTATTGCCTCTATAGAAAGATGGCAAACACTCATCAATTCCATGTCATACTGGTGATAAGTCATGGTTGGATCCATGAATTATTGAACACTGCCATAGGGCCTAGGAAAAAAATGTTGTGTCTCCTGTTTCAGTCCTGAAAAATAGGGTCGGTAGGTAGCGATTATCTTTTGTTTCTTTTTTAATTAGACTTTGTCAATCTCTAGTGATTAAACTTATACCATGCAGTTTAACAAACTAAAACTCGTGTGAGGACACTTGTCAATGTTGATGTTGGAAAACTGATTGCACAATGTTTCATCACTCACATGTCAGATTATGGAGCTAGAAAAAGTTGATCAGCTCAAAAAATGTATGTCCCTTGTAGGGGTCCACCAAAAAAAGCTATGGTCGCCACCTTTTTCTAGGGTCGGTCGGGAAACAGGAAACACAACATTTTTTTCCTAGGCCTAGCGATTGCTATGCAAGCCAGGGGCATATTCAATGGCAGTGTGTCTTGGTCAAACGATGGTGCCAAACAAGGTCAGAGGGCCAGGGAGCACGACAAAAATCAAAGGCAACGATTGTGCTATATTGGAAAAGAATGACTTGGGTTCAACTTATGAAATGATAGCTGGACTGATAAAGAGTTTTACAAAGTAGCAATCATGGAGCAAATTCGGAAGTACAACTTGATTAATTATTCACATAAAATGTTCAATTGGATGTGCTCAAGATCTTCTCATGGTAAACTGATCTTCAAACGGATTGTCTGAAATTACATGGAGAAGAGCTCACATGGTTGATATCTTGGGTAGTCAGCTAGAATATACAAAAGCTCTCTGTAAAGGCAGTTCACATGCTTGATGTGGATAGCAGAGAAACTGTGGCTACTTACATGTACAGTTGTACATGTTAGTAAATATACAAGCAAACTGAGCCTATGTTTTATCATCTTGGAAAAGCTCAGCCAGTTTGTTATGTTTCATGTGTCAAACATGGGGTAGATGTCCTGGAGTTTAATTTACGGCATTGTTGGCCATCTGTATCCACGTGAAACCTCTCTGTCCTTCGTGTCAGACGTTTCCTCTGAATAATCAGCCCGCGATGCCGTGATTGATTTATCGATGTATCATCATTGATCCCAAGTCACAAAAGTTCAACTTGCTTCCAAATGCCGAGATTTAGCTAGCTGGCAACAGCACGTAATGGGCCATGTAGGACATTCTTTTTACTTTGCACCTCTGATGAATGGAGACCTCTAGTTCTGGCAAAAGATTTTTTCAAGCTGGGCAGGCCTACTTTAAATAAGGGGATGACAGGTGTCTAAAACATTGCCCATGGCCACAAGGAACAGAAGCAATCAAATTTTACACATCAGTTATCAAAATCGTCAGTCAACTTTCTGATCTTTCCTTGCCCCGAATGTTGTGTTGTTATTCTAATGATAATATATGTAACATTAATCATTTAGTTTAAAATTAAACCCCCTTGCCAAAAATTTATACTTCCTGTATATTCATATGTGCTACAGTAGGTTGAAGCATCAGACAGGGTCTAGTTATTGTGGACAGGACGATCTGTTTTGTGTGATATGGGGCGAAGGTCAGGGCTCTGTAGTCCATCAGGCAATTAAGTCTGCTGGGAATGAATCTGATACAGGAGGAGGTTGTACAAGTATAGCTGTGATATCAGGTATTACTGTTATATTATAAAGGGCAACTGTAAGATAAACGTAAGTACGGAATGGCTTATCAAACTGCCTATTTTGGGGATGTACTTTGCTATAATAGCAAGATAATACATGTGCAAGTAGCTCAACTATCTTCCTATATAGTGGGCTGAAAATAGAACTATACGTCAAAATAATCTGTGTGGACTGTCCAACATACTTTCACATTACATATCAGTCAACAGCAAACAATTTCATTGAAAAAACTCTAACTGAAGGTAGCAACATTCACCTTTCAACTTTTCAATGAAATACAACAGCAAAGCAATATTGTGGAAGACAGTAAAGTACAGTAAGAACCTCTTTAACCTATATAATTCAACAAGTTTATGCTGAGCACAAACAAAATGCTTAATGTTGTTGTTAGAATTACATAGGTTAAAGTGGCAACATTACCTACCATGTTTTACATTTCTACAAGTATATGAAACAGATATTAGCTGGTGGGGGTATTTCAAAGCTGCTGTCCAATTTCCTGTCATTTTGGAGACAGCCCTTGGATGTGTAGAGCAATTTCTCTACTTTCCACCCACTTTCGACTTCTAGCAATAACAGTTTGTACTCAGTAGCTTTATCTGTCTCTTCACATGACTGCAATTTCCGGCTCAACAGTGCAAGGAAGTGTGGGTGGTTAAAAAGCTAATTCTCTATATTCTTTCATCAATACTTTTTGGTACAATGTACCAGGCCCTGGACAAAATCCTTCCGAGGAAATGAGAACAGGAACAGATTGGAAAACAATCATTACATTTCGGGGAGAAACTTTTTTTCAGACATGCGTGCCAAATGTGACATCTGCAACAAGTGTTGTTCTGTAGAATGTGGCATTTCACACCTAGCTATAGCTCCAAAAGGTCTGCTCCCCTGTGTCTTTTTTAACATTTTCCTTTCATGTGAGGCTAATCATACTGAAAGAAAGAGCAGTCATGAAAACATTGAAATGACTACAGTAACAGTACTAAGCTTGACTGAATGAAAATAATCAGGAAAATTAGTCCAAGATGTTGCTGTTCACTGAAATCAGCAGGCCTGGGGATGACAAATGTGCAATTTTATACATTATAATAATGAGTCAGACACATAAATGTGCATCTTTATGATCAGTCTGTTACCGAGTAACAGGTTAATCCCCAGCGTGTGAGATAAACCGTGAGGCCTATAGGAAAAACAATGTTGTGTCTCTTGTTTCCCGCCCAACCCTAAAAAAAACTGCCAACCCTAGCCCTTTTTTGGTTGGACCTCTGCAAGGGACAGAAATTTTTGGGGCTGATCAATCTTTTTTAGCTCCATGATCTGACACCTGAGTGATGAAACATTGTACTACTGGTTTTCCATTGACATTGAAAATTTAAGTGTCCTCATGGAAGTTTTACTTTGTTAAGTTGGATCACTAGAGATTGCCAAAGTCTAATAAAAAAAGAAAGAAAAATAAGATAATCCCTACCTACCAACCCTAAATTTTTCAGGACTGAAACAGGAAACACATCATTTTTTTTCCTAGGCCTAAGGTTGAAGACTTGAGGGCACAGCCTGTTCACCGGCTGTGAACTGTAACCCTACCGTGGAGAACAACAAAGCTTTATCATCTAATAATCATCAGCACAGATCGCTGCCTCAGCAGATTCATCATGCAACAGACTCCCGCTGAATATTCAACACTGTATTACGAGGGAAGAACAAAGATGGGGGCATGTGTGTACAACTACAATCTTTCAGGATCTGTATACTAGCTGGTTTAACAACCCCTTGGCATAACACACCAGTTTCATAATCCTTTAATGACTTGGCATGGACAAGTATTGAGTACGGGTACGATCTTATAAATGGTGCTCTATATATGTTTGTTATGTACATGTATATGTCATTATATTGTATTGTTTGTATGTGTAGGTTCAGTGATCAGCTACCGAGGGAGCTACCCTGCTTAAAGAAAGCATATCACCCTCAAAATTTACAGACGAAATACATTACTAATAGTAATCTATGATAAAAGATTTAGTAAATAGATAAATGTACGACCTGGAATGTGCATGCAATGTGTCTTGAAGTATGAAATGAACATGTTTATGGCCTAAGCTATGCTCCCTTCTGTTAAGCCTGCAAGTCATTATTTTATGCGATTTCTCAGAAATATACAGTAACCTTGGATGTACAGCATTACCAATGACAAATGGATGAGACCAATAAAGATGATAATGAAAATAAAAAACAGTGAAGAGGATTAAAAAAACGAATGTTCAAAAAACATTTGATTCATGTGATTGACTCTACTTGGTGACGATAGGACAATGAGAATCAGGGACACCGTGATAAACAGCTATCAACCATCAGGGACATGGTTGGACAGCTTTTCAGCACCAAGGACAAGGATTAAACAACTAACAAGCATCAAGGACATGGCAGGACAGCTATTCAGTACCAAGGACAGGGATGGAACATTGAGTAAGCATCAAGGACAAGAACTGGATAGTTTGCAAGCATCAAGGACATGGTAGGACAGCTTTTCAGCACCAAGGAGAAGAACTGAACAGCCAGCAAGCATCAAAGACATGGTGGAACAGTAAGACAGGACAGGACTAAGCCCTGAAGACACCAGTGATATAGCCTTTCAAGTCTTTGTGAGCATTTTTCAGGTAGAGGGACATATTTTTTTTATTCGCATTTTTGCCAACAAATCAGGCAGTACATATTACAGGGTTACTCAACAAAGCTATCTAGATTTACTCACCAATTCCATCCTTTTCAACATTTCTTTCAGACTATCGAGTTGTTTTGTGACATCCAAAATGCCTACATTCAATGAACGTGTAGAAACCCAGCAACAAGTACTGATTCCAGTGTAAGCTTCACGAATCTGCCCATTCATGTAGAATGAATAGTATTTCAACACATACTTTTACAGCTGAATGCATTTGGGGAGCACTTTAGAACAGGGAAAATGAATGGATCTTGTCACAAATCAAATTTCAACTCATCCACAATGCAGTGAGAGCACAGGAGGCTTTTACATACAGGAGACTGGCACGCAAGTGAAATTTTGCCCAAAAGACTCATGAATGCAGTGTACAATGTTGTCAGTGTGTCCCTTGAGAGATGAAAGTTATTACCACTCCTAGGAAGATGTTCTGGTGAAAGCCCTCGCACACAAGGGGCCTGTGGTTCAACATACTCAAATACTCCCACTTGTATATGCAAATAAATAAAATGATCTGAGCAAGCCACATTTGTACATTCCTCATAGGGAATTTAAACTCTACTACTGGATAAATTACGGAGATAATTTTCGGATATTTCAAGTGACATCCACCACTCTCCTTCAGCAATGCCAATGATGATGAACTAACATAACTCATTTGAGTCATTAACATAGGAGCAACTGGAAAAAAACGGTTGAAGATAACAAAGACTCTTTGTACATTCTACATATTTGTCCATATTCTCCAGGAGATTGGAGATATACGTCACATATCTTTGCAATAAAACAGCTGCTACCGCCCAGATTATTGCAAGTTTAGCTCTGCGCGTTACTCGGGGAAGCTTTCATCAGAGATGTGCTCTGGACTTGTCTTAATTGGGCACCGAGGGGGAAGTGATATGGTAACAACTCGACACTGACGTCAACCGGTAATAGCCTGCATCCATCAACCACGCCCTCGGTGGAAAATGCCTCATTACTGAGTCCATAGTGATAAGGAGGAAACTTTCCTGCAACTTTACTTTTCCTCTCATCACCTGGCAAACTCAAAGTAGAGATTGTTTGCAGAACGAAGGTGTCTCTAGATACAGCACCAACACTATGGTACATACACTATGCTACACTAACACACCGCGGGAGATTTGGTATGTCAGACTCACAGCTTTCCTGCAACTTTCTTTCCTTCTCATCTTCTGGCAGACTCAAGTAGAGATTGTTTGCGGAATGACGGTATCTCTAGATACAGTACCAATACTATGCTACTCTAACACACCGTGGGAGATTTGCTATGTCAGAGTCACAGCTTTCTTGCAACTTTACTTTTCCTTCTCATTGCCTGGCAGACTCAAAGTAGAGATTGTTTGCGGAATATAGGTGTCTCTAGATACAGCACCAACACTATGCTACACTAATACACTGTGGGAGAATACACTGTGGGAGATTTGGTATGTCAGACTCACAGCTTTCCTGCAAGTTTATTTTCCCTCTCATCACCTGGCAGACTCAAAGTAGAGATTTTTGCGGAACGAAGGTGTCTCTAGATACAGTACCAACACTACACTACACTAAGACACCGCGGATTTGCTATGTTATAAGTCACAACTTTCCTGCAACTTTACTTTCCTTCCCATCACCTGGCAGACTCAAAGTAGAGATTGTTTGCGGAATGAAGATGTCTCTAGATACATTACCAACACTATGCTACTCTAAGACACCATGGGAGATTTGCTATGTCAGAGTCAGGGCTTTCCTGCAACTTTACTTTCCTTCTCATCACCTGGCAAACTCAAAGTAGAGATTGTTTGCAGAACGAAGGTGTCTCTAGATACAGTACCTACACTACGCTACACTAACACACTGCGGGAGATTTGCTATGTCAGACTCACAGCTTTCCTGCAACTTTCTTTCCCTCTCATCATCTGACAGACTCAGAAGTAGAGATTTTTGCGGAATGAAGGTGTCTCTAGATACAGTACCAACACTATGCGACACTGAAACACTGCGGGAGATTTGCCATATCAGAGTCAGGGCTTTCCTGCAACTTTACTTTCCTTCTCATTGCCTGGCAAACTCAAAGTAGAGACTGTTTGCAGAACGTAGGTGCCTCTTGATACAGTTCCAACACTACGCTACACTAACACACTGTCGGAGATTTGCTATGTCAGAGTCAGGGCTTTCTTGACTTTACTTTCCTTCTCATTGCCTGGCAAACTCAAAGTAGAGATTGTTTGCAGAATGAAGGTACATTAAGACACCACGGGAGATTCTCTATGTCAGAGTCAGATCTCCCAAAGGCTGTCATCACTGCTGGTTGTTCTAGTCAACCTTTGATGTGCTGTCTGCCCTTTAAGTGTCATTGACTTAAAACTCAGTCCCTCGTCGGTTCATCAGCAGCAGGGGAGTCTTCCCGGCCTGGTTTGTGAGGGACTGTGGGGAGCCAATTAGGGAGGGTACATGAAGTCTGTATTAAGTCTGTCGTTTAGTGATGCATACCGGTTCACTGCACTTGGATCCGGACTTGTAAGAATGTTTAGGTTCAAGTCCAAAAAAACCCTAAAAGTCAAGAACCGAGTCCGGAACTGAACCTAAACCTCTGGACTTGAATCCGGACCTGAACCTAAAATTGGGTTTAGGTTTGCATCACGACTCTACATCAAATAACTCTCACTTCCTATCACAAATGACAGAGATTTGGACGAGATCTACTATTTTCTTGCACGATAAATCATAAAGCTGTGTCACACGTGATGCCTGACGTACACTCAAAATGTCTTCTGTGTGATCTTGAAGATTCAGAACTTTGGCAAGAAAGCAAACAACAATTTCTCCTCACCTTCTTTTCCACCCATCAAGATATAGCTACCATAAGGAGCTGTCATATTGCCAAGATTAATGGTGACTGAGGTAAAAGTCTTGGTATTAATCACATGCAGACTGTGATAACTTCATCTGTGATAGCATAAGAACAGTCAAGTGTGAGATACAGTACAGGAGTTTTCTTTTACACAACCAAGATTTCTCACCTTAAAAAAAGTGCTTATGTTTCGGTGTCTATCAGACACCTTCCTCAGAGCTTCTGAAATGTACTAAGCACTTAGGTGAGAAATTTTGAATACTTGGTTGTATAAAAGAAAACTCCTGTATCCTGTGATAGCATAAGATTTTGACCCTTATTCTGCATGTGAATCTTGAAAAATTCACATGAAAATCAAGAAAAAATTCACATGAAAATCAATTGAAAACATGTCAGTCCCTTTGAATAGAATCTGATGCTTTCTTATTCCTTTTAGGAAACGTACTAATTCAGCTAAAACATACCATCATTCCCAGAGGAACAGCCATCCCTAAATGTAGCTTGTTCCTAAAAGCTGAAGATCTTAAGTTACCTGAGTGTTTCACTGATTTTGTATTCATAAGGCCAGTTACATCTCCACAAGGACTTGTATGTCTTCTGCCAGCAACTCATGTATATTTAACAAGAGATTTGAGAGTATCTACAAGGATTTGCATGTTTTCAAACCGTGCGCCGTGTGTTCTTAGCAGAATCCCTATATACTTGTCAAGATTTGTGTAAGGATTTAAGTTTACAAAGGGAATTCCTAGCTTATAATTGCCTTGCACAAACAAAGTGAGTTATGCTACCTGTAATACAGACTAGCACAGGCCATGCCAGCAGCCACTGTTAGAGGCTACAATATGTGCATGAAAACTATCAGCAATGTATGTGTGTGCTCTCATTTATTCAACCTCCTCAACCTGTATACTATAAAAAGGAAGAGTGCAATGCCAGGTTTACAAAAATACTAATAGCAGGCACCTACTCGTTCTATATATAAATACTCTTCCAACCTCTGGCAAATCTAACTTGCACATATCCATTTACAGTTACTGCCATCTCATAGTCATTTGAATCCAGCAATATGGGTGACTTTGAAGGGAGGGCAAAGAACGATCAATCATCCAACAAAGGTACAATTTCTTCCTCAACTAAGATTTATTCTTTACCATTGCAAATGTCATATGAAGTAGACTCTTCCTTTACTTGCTGGAATAGTGGGGGGAAAACTGACATATATGAGAGACTTTGCCCTTTCTTCCAATCAGATCAACAGGCTTTCTCAACCGCAACTGGAGCGGACCTTAATCCGATGCAAAATTGCACGATATATCTCTGCAGTGCATCTTGACAGAGAGGAAATTGGTGGCCCTGCCACCTTCTTGCAACATTTAAGTATGTGACTGTCGGTGGTCCCCACGTCAAGCCGCACTGCATCATACCATCAGGGACTACAATCTCAGGCACACAGTAGATGGAGTACCTGATTCTACTTACAATCCAGAACACGCCAATATCCCGAGTTGTGATTTCTTTTTCGTTGATTGATAATATAATTCATGCCCATATCCTGATCCTTAATTCAAGCATCGAAACAAAGTATCATTACCATACAACATTGCGGGGTCTGGTGGGAATTTTTCATCTAGGAAATATCTTGCAACTTTTTCCCTTATCTAAGTTCTCAAAGAAACTGTTTTATTACCCTACATTGCACTAGGTAAATTTCCCCCCTACCCCCTCCTGAACTATTCTTCTTGGTAACCAAGTTACATGTAG
Organism: Branchiostoma belcheri; assembly: GCF_001625305.1. Classification (NCBI taxonomy): domain Eukaryota; kingdom Metazoa; phylum Chordata; class Leptocardii; order Amphioxiformes; family Branchiostomatidae; genus Branchiostoma; species Branchiostoma belcheri. The sequence goes on along the minus strand of NW_017802380.1, from coordinate 2,242,051 downwards.
ATGCTAGTACATGTAGTAGGTGTGTAAATAAAATTTTTAAAAAGAAATTTTGGGTCATCTTCTTTCAATGTTGTCTGGTTGAAGCCAAAGTATGGCAAGTAAGCACCCTCCAGACTTGGCATTGTATTCATTTCCAACTTTCCTCCACAAGCCTGGAGCTGCCCTTGCTGTAGCCTCATCCTTCTGACCTGGTAAGATATCTCCCACAAATCTTATTGATTGTTTCTTCAACTTTTGGAATATCTCGTGTACAAATTACGTGCCCCACGATGTGCAGAATACCTCTGGGGGCTAATTATACATCGGCGCTGAGTGCCAGCAGGGATCCTGAAAGGCGGCATGTCATGCAGCTACTCCTGCACACAAGCGATATGTCAGATGAGAGTCATTATGGAGGTGTCAGCTCGCTATGGATTCGTTGCATGCTGACACCTGCAGGGAAACATGAACTTGGTGCAACAATACTCCCTCCTCGCTCCGCCAGAAACATTTCAAACTCTGCTCTTCAAAACTTTTGAGGTTCAAGCAGTCCTATTAACCACTCAGTACCGGTTTGAAGGCCTACCTGTGGTCAAAATAGACGAAAACACTTGTGCATAGATGGTGATGAGTCATACAACTTTAAGTGTAACTTGCCTTTCCAACAATCCATACTTTCTACCTAACAATGAATAACATGTTAAGTCTATGGGAAATTACAGAATACAAAATGCAGCACTTGAAGATCAAACGGTAAAGTTTGGTAATGTTGTTAGATTAACAGATCTGATATAATTCATCATCATCATCATTATCATCAACACATTTAGATAGGTATTAAGTACAAATATATGATTGCACAATGTATTCAAAACGTATCAAACTTTGACTCATGTTGAAATTGTATCTGAGTACCATCAATAGCTACATGTATGTTACTATTACATGGCAGATCCATGTACGACCTTACTTTCCAAGCAGAAGTTTGGGTTTATTTGGCTTTTTTTATTGGGCTTTCTTTTCTGCACTGGTGTCTTTTTTTATGCCAACTGTGGTAAATAAAAGATACCAGTGCAAAAAAAAGCCCTGACAAAAAAACCTAAAAACTCGCCAAAGATAAGCCAAAACCCAAACCTCTGCTTGGAGAGTAAGTGCGACCTGGCTGTACACTGACGTGCCTGTAAGAGTCATTCATTAGCGTGATTCCGTGATAGGATCGTAATCGGGAGGAAATTGGCGCATTTTCAGAGGAGTCAGGTTGTGATGAGTTGCCCTCCCAAGTGGGGTATAAAGAGGTGGTGGGAGTGACTTCCTGGATCAGAATCACAGAGTCACAATCATACATAGAACATTGGCAATCACAAAATCTCATGCCTTCTCAGAACCCATCAGCTCCGCATGCATATGGCTCCTATCACAACAAGATCCCCACTTGTATATAGATCTGTATCGGATTCCCAAAACCTGTCAAAAAGCTGCATGGACGCACATCCCGAGGCATGAAGGTGCTAGTACCTAATTGATCATTTATTTGAATATTCACTAGGGTATACATTGGTATGAATGTGGCAATTATGATAAATTGCTGCTGACTCCCATGTGAGACATGTCAAAGTATGGCTACATGCAGTAATAAAGGTAATAAAAACTACAACATCAATCTCTAAAGCATTTGCCCTCCCTCTCCATACATGTGCAGAAAGGGGAAATTAATAAAAATGCCACAATGTTGCACCTGAATGCTTATAGTTATAGCAACATAAAAGTTTGTTGCAACTATTAAAAGTAAGAGGAGTCATGACATTAACTTTGAACCTCCCACTTTTCCTGTCCCTTGACTAACATTAAACACTGTGAAAAAGTCAAACAACCCACGTTTCCTGCTTAAATATTCTAAAAAGTTCCCAAAGCACTATATATGTATACATGTGAGAGTGTGTGGGCATTAAGTTAAAGAGTCATTTGTACAATGTATGACTCACAATATTAGCTTTGTTCCTCCCATAGCTACGTAGGAAACATATTAGTCAGGTGCGGCGCATGGTCAGCTAGTGGGAGTTTGATGGTTCTTGGAAATCAAGAAGAGATAAGGGAACCTTAGGGCATTCCTAACTCTAAAGTATGGTTGTCATATACGTTTGTATAGTAGAGTGGACTCATTCCTCAACCTAACAGACACCTATCACACCGCAGTTGTCTCTTGGTAAGACATCTTGAGCTGCATAGTTCCTGTTTAGAACTTTTATTCAGCCTGTCATAACCAATTAAGTATGGTTCTGATAGAAGACATGTTTTTCAGCATTAGCAAATGGTACTAAAGCAAGATTCTTCAGAGCCAACCAGTTATGGAAAGGTCAGAAAGGTTGGAAGAGAGAGAAAATTGTCAGAAAAAAGCACAGGAAGGGAAATGCAACAAAGGTTTAACCTTTGTTCCATTTCCCTTCCTGTGCTTTTTTCTGATATCTTCTCTCTCCTCCAACCTTTCTGACCTCTCCAATACTCTGATACAATTCATTCATCTACGCCCACCTCTCTGTTTAGAAAACCAGCTCCTTTTATCTTATGGATTTAATATGTAAAAGGAAATCAGGTGGTGGGTGGGTGACGTTTCTTCGCGAATGAGCAGAGTCTGACTTCAAGGTGTGACAGCGACAGTTTCATCTTACACTACTTGTACAGATTTAATATGCAAAGGAAATTGGGTGGTGGGTGGGTGACGTTTCTTCGCGCATGAACAGCAGTGATTTCCTAACTCTCAACCATCCAGTCCGACTTCAAGGTGTGGCTGTCATTGTTTCATCTTAGGCCACAGGTAAATTTTATGGATGACGTCCGCACGCGCATTGATTTTGGCCTGTTCCTAGAAAAAAACCCAAGAAATTCCGCTTCCTGTAACTATGACCAAAGAGTCACGACAGTGCCGCAAATCGTCAGATTGATGTGAAACCCGTAACGCCGAAAGCCTGTGGAAACAAAAATGAAAAAAAAACAAAAGAAAATGGCACTGAAAAAAATCCTGTCAATAGCTCCAAAACAGTGCCGTTTTTGGAACTATTAACAGACAGGACGGTCCTGTCAGCAGTGCAATATTTCTTATCTAGGCATCTTGTTTTTTAGGGCCCTTCTTGTATTTTTTTCGCCCTCTCGCATTAGATTTAGGGTCTCCAAAGGACGTCATCCATAAAATTTACTTGGTGTGACCTTACACTACTTGTACAGATTTAATATGCAAAAGGAAATCAGGTGGTGGGTGGGTGACATTTCTTCGCGCATGATGAACAGCAGTGATTTCCTAACTCTCAACCATCCAGTCCGACTTCAAGGTGTGGCTGTGATCTACTCCCACTCCTGACAAAGGCTGTGATTGACTCATAACATACACCGGAGACATACAGTACGACAGCACTGGGACCACTGGGGGCTGCTCCATCATATTTTGCGGGGAGACTAATGAAGACTCCGCCGCCCCTACTCCTGGTGGTTCCCACGCATTTCCTGTCATACAGGAGGTCACCGTTTCATCCCAGAGGGTAATGACTCACATCCTGGCGATAATGTGCAACACTAGCACATTAGGCCGCGTTACCACCAAATTGTCTTTGAGCCATGTGTATAGCCGAGCGAGGAAATGTGTTGGGGAGATTCTACAGGTACCTGTAGATTCCCAATCTCCGCTCCCGGCAGATTTAGGCGCGGTTTCTGTTTCAAGGCCAAACTCTTCTGACTGCTCAGTTTAGGGAGGTCCTGCATAGATATTTCACTGAAGTTGAGGACATACGTATGCAAGATGGAAAGAAAGGAAAGGTTTGGAAGACACTGGTGATCATCACGTTTGACATGTTGGACAAAATGGAGAGGTTACGACTTGTTCTTAATGTAAGGAAGGACTTCTACCACTTGAACCTACATAATGTCAACCTAAAGGATAGAGGCAAATGGCAGGTTGCCATCAAGCCTCTGAATAAGTACTGCTGTACAAGCATATCTAACCCTCGGAAGTCGAAGAACAACAGACAATAAACCGAATAGAGAGAGAGAGAGTACAAACAGATAATTATTGAGGGCACACTGTACACTTTACACTGATCACATGCATCACTGACTCAGAGTTCAAGTTGTCTTTCTATGCAAGATAATTTGGTAATATCTAACAGTAATAAATGCCCTTGTTACAGTGTAATCACATTTACATGGGATTATGTCAAATAGGAGCAACAACCTGATGCAATTAGCCCGTTTTGAGAAATTAACTAATTTACAATACAGCAGAGTTGTGGAGGTGAAGGTTGCTTGTGGCAAAGTTGGAGCTGAAAGTTGGGAAAGTTTCCTAATCGATACTCATTCTAGTCCATCAACCATTACAATCATGACAGTATCTACCAGACACATGGACGGTCAGTAATCATACTATCAGATGCTGTTATCTATACAGCTGGTATAACTACCCCTTGGTGTAACACACCATCTTTGCAGTGGCAGGGTGCAGTGGCGCGGTGGCAGCTAGCTGCATTACAATAAACGACTTGTTACATAAAGCCTTTGCACATCTAACTCTAAGAGTCTAAATTGTTACTAATACTTACAGTAGACGCATTGTCACTAGAAAGTTGCATACCCCACCCTCCCTCTCATGTCCTAACAGCTCAGCCATCAAGCACTGATGGATTTAATTTCCTTTACCAAATGTGACCACCTGGGAGATAACCACGTCCCCATGATAAGCGTGTATATATCGGTACAGGCTGGCTGTATGTAAGAGTCCATCAGTGTAGATTCGGCCACTGTTATCTCAAACTCTTACCCTCAATGTCCCCTCTTCCTAACGGCGGTAAATGGAACGGCTTTACCCCGGGAGTGCGTCCAATAGGGGAGACCATCAAGTCCGATTACCGCGCGGCGAGAGGAGGGATTAATCTTCCCGGCGAGAATTAGCAGATACTCGAGGAGGATTTACCCGGGTGACATATTCTCTTTCAGGCAGGGCCATCCTGATGCCGCTGAGCTGTGACCAAGTGGTAGGCGATCACTCAAACACTTGGGCTGATTGCCAGTAAACCCCCGTCATTAATTGCAGATAGCCGCCCAGAGATAAGGAAAGTATTGACTCTGCGGCAAAACTTTTTCGAGAGATGGATGACTCTGGGGGTCAAGGAATCACATAAACCAGCAAGAAGTTAGCTGCAAGTCTGGAAAGTGAACTTCGAACAAAGAAGAGAGCAACTTATTTGGACGCTCAAGCACTGGGGTTGAAATACTTCTTTTCTGCATACCTGCACTGGTGCAGGCAACTTCAAATTTACCCGCACAAGACAAATATTACCTGCACAACACTTTTTAGGAAGTTGCATAATTACATGTAATAATTTTGATATAATAGAGTCAGTAGTAGACACAATAGCTTAAACTAAACTTAAACGCCACTGAACACTTAACCTGATTTTTTCAGTCTGCAAAACTGCATGTTGCTTAATTTTTCTTTCGCAATATTGAAAATGTCTCTGCAAAATGCAGACTGCAGATGGGAATTTCTAACACTGAGATGCAGAATCAGGCAGTGTGATGTATGTTTTATTTCTCTGTGAAACACATCTTTGATAAACAGGAAGGACACACTCAGTGATAAAGAACCGCCTACAGGAAACTGAATGTTAAAATTGATGCTGATGACGTCAATAGAACCTCCAACTGCTCACGTCCTCCAACTCATCAAAGAAAATTGCAAGTGAGATTAATGTAGCTGAAATAATATCACATCTTTCATGGTAAGGAAAGTTGGGGCCTTTGGCAAATTTGTTACAGCTGCTGTTATATTTGTCATCATGTTACGTAACACATGCACACATATAATCACTCACACCTCCATCCAAATTTAGGCCTGGATAAATTATCTTATACTAGTACTGTAAATGAGTCCTCCTAATAAATGCCCCTATTGTAGGGTTGGAGCAGCCTATTTCCAATTCCTATTTCAAATGAGAAAAAAAGCATCAACCTTATTTCACAGCAAACCATGTTATTCACTGTAACTCTTTAAACTTGTCATGGCTACAACAAAGCTTGCAAAGTTACTGAATATCATTATCCTGTTACATGTCTAGTATTCAATTTAACTGAAAGAGAACAAAGCATAATCAATTATGAAAAATATCATTAGCAAGTCAATAAAAGGATAAAATATTCTAATGGCAAAAGTAACACATTCATGATGAATATTTCTTGGCGATCTGATGTAACACAAGACCAAGCGAACAAAACAGCTTAAGTCCTGACAAAAAAGGTCAGACTTCAATGACTTGCAGGCATGGTTATTGTAAGCCAGATTCCTTGCTCCAGTTCTTCTGCTCCAAATGGATAAGACATGGCTGATTAACCTGTGGTGGACTAACACAGCGTCCGGTGATAGCTGCTTCATGCTACAGCGACTGGAATAAGCCCTGTCCCAATAAATAAATGGGCTGAAAAAGCCTTGAGCCTGGGAATAACTTTCCGCTGACTGAGTATCACATATATCTGTGATTCATTGATTTTCCTATCAGTTTCTACCAGTGATCATGATGGTTGCTACTTGCTGGCAAGCGCTAGAATTTTCAGGTTGTAAACAGTCAAGAGTTTGGGGCCATCTAAATTTTGAAATTTTGACGTTTTTAGGAGTCAAAAAAATGTCAGAGAGAACACCATTAGCCATTTGGGCATGTAATTATCAATGATTTTCGATATCACGATCAGATATTTACCATCATATTGTACTCAAAGCCTCTGATGTGGTGAATTTTAGATTATAGACAAGAGTTTGGGGCCATCTAAACTTTGAAATTTTGACGTTTTTAGGAGTCAGAGAAAAATGTTTAACAAGAGTTTGAAAAAATCATTAACCATTCGGGCGTGTAATTATCAATGATTTTCGATATCACGATTAGATATTTATCACGGAATATTGTACTCAAAGCCTTTGACATGGTGAATTTCCGATTATAGACAAGAGTTTGGGGCCATCTAAACTTTGAAATTTTGACGTTTTTAGGAGTCAGAGAAAAATGTTCAACAAGAGTTTGAAAAAATCATTAACCATTCGGGCGTGTAATTATCAATGATTTTCGATATCACGATTAGATATTTATCACGGAATATTGTACTGGAAGCCTGTGACGTGGTGTACTGAACAACTCTGTCGACGTGACACTTTGTGACCTCGCTGTGCATACAGTCAAGGCCAGGCTGGATAAATGTATGGCCGAGGCTCCACTACCTGCCACATTCAGGTGTGATTGGATTATCTGTTAACTGCACACTTTCAGTGCGGGCCAGCGATACTTCCAGCGCCCGAAATTGAACATTCGGCAAGATGTATGATAAATCAATACCCCAGGCAGCGCGCCACGTACGCTGGAACTGATACTATTACCGCGTGTCGCGCTTGATTAGTCTGAGGTGGTGGCCCCCAATTCACCCCTTGCACCTGTCGCAGGGTGGACCAACAGATGGTCAGACGGCCCTCCAAACCAGTCCGTCACCGTGCCAGAAAGTTGCCGGCGTTACGTAACTCAAGTTTGCCACCATGAATCAGAGACGCGTCCAGACGCGGAGCACCCTTCGGTGGTGACCTCCCCGGCATGTGAAGTACGCAAACAGCTGCATCGGGGCAGGAAAGTTAAAAATCGATAAGGGGGAAATAGGGACGATGATAAAATATGCCGCTGTGGTGACACAGTGCAACTGCCGGGGAATAAGTTATGCTTTATGAGCAAACTTTGCGCTGTAACATATTTCAAGATGGGCACACCAGAGAGGACTGGAAATTGGACAGCTCAGCATTAAAAAGGCTTAAGGTCAAAAGTCTTTCAAATATAGATGATGACAGTGATACACTCAGGTTTTTCCGAACTGAAGCTGGGAGGAGGAAATGAAAGCTGGAACCATACAAGTACAGATCTAGACCACTAGCGTCAATGACAAACAGCTCTATGGTGGAATGACTGTGAGCCCTCTGTGACTGCAGTCGTTGTTGTTTGGCAGCCATTTTGAATTTGTTGCTGCAAACGTTAATAATCTTTAGATGTCTTCCTGGCATAGTAGTGCCATATAATGACCATGTACATTCCCTTCTCATGTGATTTAAAATAAGGGAATTTTGTGGTACTAGAATTTATAATTAACAAACCCAAATTTCCTATAGTATAGAAGCAGTTACTTAGAATTTACTTTGTAACAGGTGGTCTGTCATTCAGCTGTAGTCATTACCTTTGTGCAGCAACATACTACACAAGCAAATATGCATAATCATGATCTCACATGGATTGATTTTGAGTGTCTAACTTTGCTTCCTCATATAACCTGAAATATTTCTCATCTCCTATACATGCAAAAGTAACTTCTCACATATTTTTGCATACCATCAATTAAGCAGTAGCATTGCTTTGCAATTCAAGGTTCTTTCCAAAGTTTGCCCAAGGCCTTGGTTTGACTCAATGTTGGTAAATAGTTTGTAACCCTATAAAGAAACATGCATTAACATTTATTTGCAAGAACACCAGTCCAGTTCTTTTTTTCTTGACCCATTCCTCATTATGCATGTTGTGCCTGGGGCATGCCTCTTTAAAATCAGCAGACTAGCCCTGGTCAACTGTATGCACCAATGCGACAGTTGGGCACACAAGGTTGCCAAGACTGCCAGGATCTATCAGAAAAACTATCTCATCTCCTCATGTCCTTAATATTATGCTGAGAGGTGAAAATGGAACAGCGCATGAAAAATCTCTCATTCCCCGTTGAGCATTCAAAGCTCCCTCAGGAGAGAGACGCTGGCTTGCGATTTGTCTTTGTAAGCTATTTTGCGCATGAATGGGTGATCACTCTTAACCAGCACAAAATATTTCATTACATCTTGCCATTTATTCATCAGCCCTTTTCTTTCCGATCAATTTGCTGTGCAGAGAGCTGGATAGGGATGAATTTAGATCTGGAGCAGGGGAGCGACGGGAGGTAAAGTCTTCTAATCAATTCTGATGCATTTGCAATAATGGGTGACACCGAGCGGTGGCTTATTGTCGTTTCGGTGCAATACGGCAACTGACGAATTAATCAGCAGGACAACAGGAAAGCACTTTAAACATTTCCCGTTCCAGGCTGTAAATAATCTGGCTAAAAATGCGTGCACATCTAATCTAGCTACAATGCAGCAGAAACTGGTAGCCTGGTTACCTGATTTTTTTTATGTAAGTGAAATGTATTTCAACCAGAGGGCTGCAATGTTTTACAAAATAAATAATCCATTCGTTCATTCGTTCATTCATTCATTCATTCATTCATTCATTCATTCATTCATTCATTCATTCATTCATTCATTCATTCATTCATTCATTCATTCATTCATTCATTCATTCATTCATTCATTCATTCATTCATTCATTCATTCATTCATTCATTCATTCATTCAAACCTATCCTAGCCTTCTTGGTAGCTAAACCAGGCTAGAAACTGGAGAGGAGAAATTTATGCTCACCTTGCAGAAAACTCTTTGATGATTAAACCTTCATTTGCAGATGTCTCTTCCAATCAGCTGGGCAACAACTATAAAATAGACAATTACAATGTTAATGCAGTTGTAGCAACAATACTATTAGGAGCCTAATGCTATCATACATACATAATGCACACTATTGACATGTTGGTTCTTGCATAGGAGTTACTGCCATGTCATCAGAAAAAGGGAACACATTTCTGACACAAGTCTGGAAAAGGTTTATTACAGATCAGTCATGAGTACCTTATTTCTACAGTATTCTTCAATCTTGTATCATAATAAATTTACAGATGATGCTTAAGATTAGTATTCTTACTGGCATTTGATAATTTGTCTTCTTATATTTTTGACTATATTGATAGCATGGTAAAAGATCAGCCCGAAAATTACAGCTCAGAACATTTTTGGCCAGTAGGCTTTGGTCTTTTTATTTTTATTTATTTTTTTATTTATTTACTTCATCGGTCACCATCGGTCTAGGAGGCAGGTGATGAGATCTTGGATGTTTAAGAGCTAAGAGCTCACATCTGGAAACATCAACAGTAACATAATTCAAGATGACTTTATTCATTTCTAAGCTCCCTCTGAGACAATGCCACACTTTGACATTATCAATTAAAGATAAGAGTGACACTGATCATCCAAACTTTTTACATCATTGACAATCATTTGTATTAGCATTCACCATCTTCACTTATGAAACATCTATGATAAGAACAAGTCACAAAACTCCTTTCTCATTAAAGTTGTTGTTCCAATCATCTCACAGTAGCAGGATACAGAATTTGCAGGTGCATTGCAGTATATACACCATTCCTCTTTAGTATTCCTAACATGGAGGTTGGACATGGTCTGCTAAAAAAAATGACTGTCTAGGTTCTGACTCATAGTTCTCTCGAATGTTATTGGTCCTGTGGTGTGGTCCTGTGGTGTGATCTATGTTCAACAAGTGGACTGTGGAATGCTCAACAACTAACGCTATTAGTCCAACCTCCTACCTGTTGGTCTATCCAAAAGGAGGGAAGATTCATGGAAACACTGCGTCTTTGAGTTGATAATTTGCGAGGATATCTCCCTAACTTCCTGCAGTGGATATGTAATAAAAAGGGATAACAGAGGCACATGATGGATAAAGGCCCTGGGAACATTGCGCGAGGGCGTCGCCAGGTTATGGCTGCTCTGCAGCATGAATCTCTCTTCAGGGACGAGCTGTGATTTGAAGCTGAAGTTTTTGGCACAGTAACAATCCGCTTTAATGGACAGATTTCCAAGGCATTACTGGTTATGCAATCTGCTCATGACTGATAATATTGTTCAGCATGTCTTGGTTTGGCGTGGCATTAGGCATGAAATAAAAGGAATGGACAAGGACCACTCATGAGATGAAAACGGGAATAGAAAGATATTGAATTGCCAATAAAAAATGAGTAAAAACAGTTTTACTAAAACCGTTCACCAGACACAAAATTTGAAGTCATGCTTTCACACCATCCTCCTTCACTACACATCCCTAATAGCTTTTCAATGCCCCAGACAATTGCTAAACACTTTGACCAACAGCTTTCTGAGATGCAATCACCTTAGAGCAAGCAATACCAAACAATAGATCACTTACGGGATGCTTTTAGTTGATCAGATAAGATCCCCTGGGTAAGTCCCACTGGTGCATGCCAGAAAACACCCAACAACTTGAATATGATTCAACATCAATTCTCATAATTCCACTGGGTACTTTAAGGCCTACACATTAAAAAAACAGTGTTATCGAGGCCCTTTCAAGAATGCCTTCAACACCTCTAGAGATATCTGAAGAGTGCATACCTCAGGGATTTAAATTACTGTTGTTGCTTTAGTAGACCTCTTGGAGTTTATCATACATTACATGTGACAATGTTAGGGTTCCTGGCAGAATTAGGAGAGTTGATTTACATCATATCTGACAATATCTGTAAAGAAAGATACTAGGAATAAAACTTGATAGAAGTACTCCTTTGCCTCAAATATACACTATTAGTAAAGTTTACTGCAAATGAAATGACAACTATTAGTAAAGTTTACTGCAAATGAAATGACAAGATGATGCTCCATGGCTTGAACAAACTTTGTTGGATGGTCAACTCCAAAACACTATGAACTACTTTACACTAGCATGCCCTAGTCAGATAGTAAAAAAAGGGACCTTCTTGCCTTTGATCTTAAGATGCGAGGACATGAAGAGTTCTTCAAAGGAACCTCCTGGAACATTACGACTGTCAAGAAGTTTCAACAGGCGACATGAAAGGGTGTAATGTATGCCTCCCATGTCTGTTCTTGTGTTGCAAATGTCAATGCCATGGGGAGTTTTCCATAACGGATTGTTAAGTTGTGTGAGGGGAAGGTAATGGGCACACTGGCCTTCACCCACACATATAACACAGGCAAAATAATTCATCATCATGCATACAGTCAGGGTGCATCTTTACAGCACACTGGACAGGCTTTTCATCAACTTTCATTCCTTGCAAGATATAAATTTTCAGATTTAGATGTTTTCAGTCTTAACTTTGCTTTCCGTAAATAATTTCATCAGGTTGGAAGATACTTAGGGTATAGGATTTTCTTCTAACACAACCAGTAAGATTCTCACCTGCTTACGTTTCGATGTCTATCAGACACCTTCCTCAGAGCTTCTGACTGGAGTTCTGCAACTCGCCGCTATTTAACGCCAAAGTAGGTGGCGCTTTTGCGATTGCGTATATAAAATACCATGCAAAAGCTGTGATCAAGTGTACATTGGAGAAACTGGCAGGACCTTTGGCAAAAGACTGGAAGAACACAGAAAAGAGGCAGACAACAGCGAAACCGTAAGATATACACGCTCCCAGAAACAACAAGCACAAAAAGAAGAGAAAAAATCGGCAGTCACAGATCATGTTGCCAGAAACAATTGTGTGATAGACTGGGAGGGTGCCAGGGTCATAGATAGGGAGGACAACAGAAGAATCCGTTGGATTAAAGAAGCAGTCTGGATAAGGAAGTCTACCCCAGTGATGAACCGGGACGAGGGGGGATACAAGCTCAGCCACGTTTGGGATTGCATTCTCGCCGCAAAAGCGCCACCTACTTTGACGTTAAATAGCGGCGAGTTGCAGAACTCCAGTCAGAAGCTCTGAGGAAGGTGTCTGATAGACATCGAAACGTAAGCAGGTGAGAATCTTACTGGTTGTGTTAGAAGAAAATCCTATACCCTAAGTCTTAACTTTGGTTTCAATGTCAGTAAAGTATCTATCAAAAGGTCAACATGCAAACTTGTAACAAAGGTCTAATAGAACACTTGTGCTGCAACACACAGGCCTTTTGGTATACTTCTTTCTAGATGTGATGAGTTACTTATACATCATCAACACAGGAAAATGAAATGTTTATCAAATAAAATGTTTATGAATATATCAGTGACAATTAACCTAATCATTCACTTAGTAGTAATACATGTACTTGAATTGAAGAAAGCTGATATATTTTGAAATATTTCTATACCATGATCATATATTAGAAAAAGTATCATAAGATGTACAAAGAAATATGAAGTAGCCATCATTCAAGTATGACATATGGAAAACTTCAGAGATCATTAATAGGTAAACCTATGCGTGCCATAATACCTGTGCTACCATGACGTAATGTTAAGCACTTATAATCATATGTGATGAATCATACTGGTCAGCTAATTAATATAGCCTGGTTTATTAATGAAAAAAGATTTGTGCAGCACTGCAGCAACTAATGCCAGTAAATCAAACGTACATACATTGTAAATCAAGCACAAGTAATTAGGTACATGAAAAGGGCATATTTAAACTATAAATTAAGGCTATGCATTTAATAACATTTTGCCTTTGCCTCAAGCAATTAAATCTCAACATTCCTACCAGTCTCATTTTTCTATTTCATTTACAGGGCTCAAAATACTGGGTGCAGGATGAGATAGTTGCTCCAATGTCAGAAGTGTGCCTGTCCATGGTGCTGAAACATGTGTTGTGAATTTGAGCTCCATGATATTGCAAAAAAATCTGATATATTACCAGTTAATCTGTGACAATGACTTCCATCCATCCATCCTTCTCCATCCATCCATCCTTCCTTCCATCCATCCATATTTTCTTATGTTATGCTGGTCAATGTATGTGAAAATAAAACAAACTTGTACACAGACCCATTGAAAACAATACCTCCACTCAAGGAGGTAAAAGCCAACTTTTACATATTACCAAAGTTTTCATGGAAATGAAATTACATTCAGTTGTCATCTTTGTCCTGAGCATATTTGTACAACTCACTGTAGAGATTGGCTTTTAATGCATTAGGGTTCACGAACAATACCTATTGTCAAGTAATTTCATAAACATTTTATTTAATAAACTCTTCATTTGCCTGTGTTCATGATGTAAATAACCCATCACATCGAAACAAAATATGCCAAAAGGCCTGTGAGTTGCAGCAAAATTAATTTATTTGTTCTTTTTTAAAAGTGTACATGTTGACCATTTGATACATACTTGATAGACATTGAACCCAAAGTTAAGGTCCAAACACCAGAGTACGAGTATCAACATGTGGTTCAATCAGAAATTTGGTTTGTAATTTGTCCTCAGATAGGTGATGGGATCTGTCAAACAACTGATTAAATATGTACAGCCTACACATAATACCTCTCCCGGCCTACCACTTAGTGTTTCTTTGGAGTGCTCCATTATGCAAATTCAAGCATCTTCGAGACACTTGCTGAATATCAATAACTTTCCACTAATACGGATGCATGGCTCGGAGGCCCTTTCCACGGAACGTAACGCATTAAGTTGAAAGGACGCCATCAGACCATCGGCACCCCCAGCACAACTCGGCACACGTTTTGAAGAGGCATGGAACATTCCACCTGATAAGTTCCAGTAATCCTTTGTGACGCTCGGCTCCATTATTTGCATTACTTTCCGGCTGATCTTCTCACCCTCAAATCCCAAACTCCCCACGTGCAATTTCAAGAGATGGTTTCCAACACTCCGGGGAGGCAGATTTCCAGGGAAAAACACATGTTCGACAAGAAAATTAAGCTAATAAATAGGTGCGGCAGAGGAATTAATGCCCTGTGTGGGGAAATGCTGGTGGGGACATCAACAGAAAGTGAAGAAATAACTGGAATTAATCCGACAAGCCGAAATGAATTGCAAAGCACATGTCTGCACCACAGCATGGTTTTGATGGATTTTGAATTGTTCCTGTTGAGAGCATATGTACTTCTCTGTCTTGAATTAGATACACATGTACATATGTAGCTTTGATGTTGAATATTGTCGCAGACACAGTGGTTTAAAATTGCTGTTATTGTAAGATGAATGAAAATGTGCAATATCTTAAAAGGTTATTACTCTAGGTTACTGGGGTGCTGAGCTTATTTCAAGCAAGGAGTCTTCTTGGATATTCTCTTCATAATATTGACAGACATCTTAAAGCTATCAGCAGACTGTTGAATGGAGTTTAGCAAACAAGGTCTGAGACGACAGTATTGTTTTCCAAACATTCCCTATAACTTGGGTTGGTATGGTCTGAAAAACAACTTGTTGCCGTGCTTAATCTTGTTGTGATAAAGATGTGATCGTACACACACACAGCCACTGTCAACCAACATCTTGTATTCATGTTTGGTCCAGACTTAAAGACTTGCTTGAACAGTAATTAATTGCTGCTACCAAGACCTTTGAGTCTAGAATGTCATAGTGTCATTACGAGTCAGACTAAATTGGAATAAATGGACAGGGCTGTTGATTTAATTGGCCACATATCACTGAGAAACAAAACATGAAAGGATAATACTGTACATATAATTATGCAATACATGCACATACTGATTATATACAGATAAAGGTAGGGGTTTTACACTCTTTTTACAGTTTTTCTTTTTACAGTTGTGCCCTTCATTTTTAAAATCCTGACCTCGCAAAGTTTTACAGGAGAAGTGCAAGGTTCACACGATGTAACTCCCATGGTAATGCCTGGGCTCAGCCCTTATCATCCCTGTTACATTGTGGATAAAGAGGGTGTGTGTGATAAATATAGATAAGAGCATCATGGGGCTCTGTTCCGCCCTAATGTTTATACGTGAGTCAGCATTATATAGGACTCAAGGCAGTAGAGGCCATGTATTATGTAATTTTAAGGAAGGCTTTCCCAGTTCTTGAAGAAGCAACAGGTATAACTTAAACTTGAGTCGGTACTTATATAAGTTATAGATATAATTTCAGTTGGGAATCTTGAAAAAAAATTACATTTCTGGGATCACATATAGCTGTTTTCCTTTCTGCAACACGTATATGGCCTTCTGTCACTGCCGTTATTATCAAAGTCAGGGGGTGAGAAAAAAGGAGCGTGTCTGGTCAGAAGGTCTGCTGTCCTCAGATCCACCCGTTCACCTTTCTGACTCGCATTCACAACTCTCCAGGGACAGGCTGTCATTAGGTCCAAAGCTGATGCAGTCATGTCACTTATCCTGAACCCTGTCTCTAATTTGCTTGTGTTCTGCAGTGCCAAGGTGACTGTTCAGGGCCTCATTTGCGTTAAGTCCGACCCATTCCGAAAATGCACTTTACTCGATATCCACCTTAGATTTGACCCCTGTTCCCCTCCCCTCCCAGCCGAGTACGGGCTATTATTATTGAATGTGCAGGAGAGCCTGAATTATACGGCCTGGGGAGGACCCATCCATAAACATGGCTGCTCTTAATGCAGCAGAGCAACAGGGAGCACCTGGACTGACCTGTGGCATAATTGTAAAAGAAATTACAAGAAAGAGAAACTTGGAGCCAAAGAGGGGGCAGCTGGGGTTTTACTTACTATATCACTGTCTCTGATAGAGCAACCATGCTGTTGTCAACCCTATATTGTTGTCTAAACATGTATGAGCTAATATTACTAAGTATAGAATAGCCTATCATGTTTTATTCCACCTATACTTAGTAATATTAGCTCATACATGTTGGGTGACCTACCATAAATGAATACAAAACACCTACTGCAGTACCTTTAGTGAAGCAGACGGTCAATTCTTTGGTGTAATTCAACATCTTTGTTAGCCTGACTGAAGAGGCTGGACATACAAGATAAGGGTGAATGACTCACAATTATGGCCATGGTTTTACATTGTCTTACTGTGTAGTCAAAGTCGACAATAAATTAGAAATTTGTAACCAATTGTTGAGTGTTGAGAGTGTTTTTCCAGAGGCTGCAATTCAACTTTGACTCACAATGTACTGACTGCTTTGATAACATCAGCTTACTTACAGTACTGTGCTCTTTAACGTGTGTGGGGTGTGGCTCTCCCAAAACACAGGACCTCCA
Organism: Branchiostoma belcheri; assembly: GCF_001625305.1. Lineage (NCBI taxonomy): Eukaryota > Metazoa > Chordata > Leptocardii > Amphioxiformes > Branchiostomatidae > Branchiostoma > Branchiostoma belcheri. The sequence goes on along the minus strand of NW_017802380.1, from coordinate 2,225,184 downwards.
TTTAACGTCCTAACAGAGGAACGTCCCTAACTGAAGCTACATGTAGGTACTCATTTCCACCTGAGTGAAGTGAAGAAAGTCGTGCAAAGTGCCTTTCCCAAGGGCACAAGATCAGTGACATGGGTAGGATTCGAACCTGGGACCTCTTGGTCCTGAGCCAAACATGCTACCACATGACCCTACGATGACTATCTTGATATAAGCAATTCCAAGGACTATTCCAACCTTACATGTGTAGTTTGCAGTCCTACGACAAATGTGACCACACCCTCACTGAGGTACATGACTACATATAGACTGCAGTTTGACGTGTTGCAGTGTTTGAAGCCGAAAAAGTAACTACGACTACCATTAATACAAAGACCACTTAAACCACATCTGCCCAACAGGCTGTTTTATCCATGACAAATCTCTCCAAATCCATCCTCTTGGTAGATGTGTCTGAAATGATGATGATGATTGTAGATAGTTACGACATCCGTTTGGTGCACTTAAATGTCACCTCTGACAGTAAGACTGATCGGGGGATTCCGCTGGAAATTTACAGTCCCTCGGTGCATCCATACTGCGGGACAGTACAGATAAAGTATTGGTGATGTCGGATATTTTCAACACGTCCTAATCATACCATTGTGATTGTACGATAAAGTTTCATTTCATTCATTTTTACAGGGAAAAGTACACTCGGGTAAGAACCTACATGTTTTTCAGGTGTCCCTGCCAATCACAATCTAAAAATGCTACGCACACAAAAGTTCAACATTGTCAACAATAGCCTACATTCAACTGCAATCATGTTAAGTAATTTCCTATCTACAATTGTTGCATACAAAATATGGTATTTTGATTTGATCTTTGAAAGGAAAATAAGGCCCACCACCAGTGCAAATCCCTGTGCAGACTGCTAACTACTGTTATTGGCAATAACCAGGTCAACAGAACAACAATTAGAAACAAAATCACAACCCGCGAAAAAACGGCATTACAACAATTAGGCCACACCAATTTAATTTGTTGGTTCTCGGATTTTTTCAGAAAAAATATGAAGCGACAGGGCGAAAAAAAATAAAAATAAAAACAGGTCTAGGTATCCTATTATAGGATTAAATGCTACAAAATGAGCCATGAAGTGAACACAAAAGGCTGGGTTAAAATTTAAACATTGAATTTTGAACTTTTAATCAAACCACTGCAATGATAGATGGGAAAACTGTAACAACTAGGAAGAAAAGAACTTTCCTCAACTGTTGGGGGGCAAAACATGAGCATTTTTCAGTTGATTCAGGACCAGAATCAATTTTTTTTTTTTTGCAAATCAGAAAAAAACGAAGAGGCGAATCCGAGAACCAACAAATTAAATTGGTGTGGCCTTACCCCCTCCACATGCAATTTGTGGGACT
>NW_017802380.1:2220714-2223764 GCF_001625305.1 Branchiostoma belcheri | reverse complement strand
TACAGTTGTGCCCTTCATTTAAAAATCCTGACCTCTCAAAGTTTTACAGGAGAAGTGCAAGGTTCACACGATGTAACTCCCAAGGTAATGCACGGGCTCAGCCCTTATCATCCCTGTTACATTGTGGATAAAGAGGGTGTGTGTGATAAATATAGATAAGAGCATCATGGGGCTCTGTTCCGCCCTAATGTTTATACGTGAGTCAGCATTATACAGGATTCGAGGCAGTTGGGGCCATCTCAACTCTGGTGGTTATGTAATTTTAAGGAAGGCTTTTCCAGTTCTTGAAGAAGCAACAGGTATAACTAAAACTTGAGACGGCATATAAGTTATAGATATAATAATTATTTCAGTTGGGAATCTTGAAAAAAATTACATTTCTGAGATCACATATATAGCTGTTTTCTTTTCTGCAACACGTATCTGGCCTTCTGTCACAGCCGTTATTATCAGAGTCACGAGGTGAGGAAAAAGGAGCGTGTCTGGTCAGGAGGTCTGCTGTCCTCAGATCCACCCGTTCACCTTTCTGACTCACATTCACAACTCTCCAGGGACAGGCTGTCATTAGGTCCAAAGCTGATGCAGTCATGTCACTTATCCTGAACCCTGTCTCTAATTTGCTTGTGTTCTGCAGTGCCAAGGTGACTGTTCAGGGCCTCATTTGCGTTAAGTCCGACCCATTCCGAAAATGCACTTTACTCGATATCCACCTTAGATTTGACCCCTGTTCCCCTCCCCTCCCAGCCGAGTACGGGCTATTATTATTGAATGTGCAGGAGAGCCTGAATTATACGGCCTGGGGAGGACCCATCCATAAACATGGCTGCTCTTAATGCAGCAGAGCAACAGGGAGCACCTGGACTGACCTGTGGCATAATTGTAAAAGAAATTACAAGAAAAAGAAACTCCGAGCCAAAGAGGGGGCAGGTGGGGTTTTACTTACTATATCACTGTCTCTGATAGAGCAACCGTGCTGTTTTCAACTCTATTGTCTATATAGATGAGCTACATGTAATATTACTAAGCATAGAATAGCCTATCATGTTTTATTCCACCTTTAAAAAGATAGCACAGTAGATTTGAAAATGACCAACTTGGTTATAAATCTGTGATATCAAAACCATGTTTTAAACTTAAAGGTATAGTATGAAACTGACTTAAACTTTGCAGCATGAAACAATTTTGAACATTATTGGGTTATTGGGTTATTTTGACCAACAAAAGATATTTGCAATGTTTGCCAAGATTTTACTCTATGAACCTTATTTTTACTTTCCCTGTCTCCATAAAAACTCCAGATTACCATGGGCTTGGGTGACCTACCATAAATGAATACAAAACACCTACAGCAATACCTTTAGTGAAGCAGAAGGTCAATTCTTTGGCGTAATTCAACATCTTTGTTAGCCTGACTGAAGAGGCTGGACATACAAGATAAGGGTGAATGACTACAATTATGGCAATGGTTTTACATTGTCTTACTGTGTAGTCAAAGTCGACAATAAATTAGAAATTTGTAACCAACTGTTGAGCGTTGAGAGTGATTTTTTCCAGGCTGCAATTCAACTTTGGCTCACACTGTACTGACTGCTTTGATAACATCGGCTTACTTACAGTACTGTACTTATTATTTTATCTTGACGTAGTGTGGTAGTTCTACTTCCATCTCCACTAGACTTCTGAAAAATCAGATGGAAGTCCAGCTGAATACAGCTGAAGTTTGTACCACATGTATGGAGCACTATTCCAAGAAGAGCCCTCAGTTTGCAATCCTACACGTACGACAAATGTGACCACACCCTCGCTAAGGTACATGACTACATATAGACTGCAGTTTGACATGTTGTGGTGTTCAAAGCCAAAAAGTAACTACGACTACCATTAATACAAAGACCACTTAAACCACATCTGCCCAACAGGCTGTTTTATCCATGACAAATCTCTCCAAATCCATCCTCTTGGTAGATGTGTCTGAAATGATGATGATGATTGTAGATAGTTACGACATCCGTTCGGTGCACTTAAATGTCACCTCTGACAGTAAGACTGAGCGGGGGATTCCGCTGGAAATTTACAGTCCCTCAGTGCATCCATACTGGGGGACAGCAGATAAAGTATTGCAGCTGTCGGATATTTTCAACACGTCCTCATCATGCCATTGTGATTGCACGATAAAGTTTCATTTCATTCATTTTCACGGTTTAAAGTACACTCAGGTAAGATCCTACATGTTTTTCAGGTGTCCCTGCCAATCACGATCTAAAAACACAAAGGAGATAAAGTATTGCTGATGTTGGATATTTTCAACACGTCCTCATCATACCGTTGTGATTGTACGATAAAGTTTCATTTCATTCATTTTTACAGTTTAAAGTACACTCAGGTAACCTACATGTTCTTTAGGTGTACCTGCCAATCACGATCTAAAAACACAAAGGAGATAAAGTATTGCTGATGTCGGATATTTTCAACACGTCCTTGTGATGCCATTGTGATTTGACGATAAAGTTTCATTTCATTTATTTTTACAGTTTAAAGTACACTCGGGTAAGAACCTGTGTTTTTCAGGTGTCCCTGCCAATCACAATCTAAAAACTACTACTAACACAAAAGTTCAACATTGTCAACAATAGCCTCAGTACATTTAACTACAATCATTTTAAGTAATTTCCTATCTACAATTGTTGCATACGAAATATGGTATGTTGATTTGATCTTTGAAAGGAAAATAAGGCCCACCACAGGTGAAAATCACAGTGCAGACTGCTAACTACTGTTATTGGCAATAAGGCCACACCAAGTAAATTTTATGGATGGCGTCCTTTGGAGACCCTAAATCTAATGCGAGAGGGCGAAAAAAAACAAGAAGGGCCCTAAAAACAAGATGCCTAGATTAGAAATATACTAAGAGACGACAAATGTTAGGACACACATTGAATGAGGTGACACAGTGTAACAAGCAAGAAGTCTTTTATTCATCGTCAAAACAGCAATAAATCAGGTGGAATAGTGGACAGTGAAAAATTTTCTGTTATTGACAGGATGGTAAT
>NW_017802380.1:2133235-2220694 GCF_001625305.1 Branchiostoma belcheri | reverse complement strand
ATGATAGATGGGAAAACTGTAACAACTAGGAAGAAAAGAACTTTCCTCAACTGTTGGGGGGCAAAACATGAGCATTTTTCAGTTGATTCAGGACCAGAATCAATTTTTTTTTTTTTGCAAATCAGAAAAAAACGAAGAGGCGAATCCGAGAACCAACAAATTAAATTGGTGTGGCCTTACCCCCTCCACATGCAATTTGTGGGACTGTAATTGCTACCCTACAGATTATCACACAGTCATTTCCCAGCATGTTTCTGCCGATTGCCCGAAAATGGTGCAAACAATCAGCAGCTGATAGCGCGCACTAAAAAAAAACCAAGCTGCTCGGCGATTTTCCCGGAATTTCTCGACCTTTGACCTCTCCGCACCTGCCCTTAGTCCCGTAATGACACTTATTGGGTTACAGTTCCGAGCAACTCAATTAAATTCATAGCTTCCATGATTCTTATGACGCCTCCCGGATGCGAGATACCATCGTTGGTTATTGCCCCTCTGAGTTGCACAAGCGAGGAAATTTTCATCCTTGAAAGTCGACAATTACCGCCAGAAGATGTGCTGCCAGGCAATCAGGCTTGCTTCAGAAGTGATTAGGGTCATCCGCCCGCTGTGCCTGACTAGGATAACAGCTCTGCTTAAACTGTGCACTCAGCCCATCTGCTAATGACCTGCGACAATATGCTCCACAAATCCCACCCAGATTTGCTGACAATTTTTTATCAAATTTCCTATAATAATATGCTCTGCATGACTTACACAATTTTTAATCAAATCTTCTATAATAGAAGCATATTAATTCTTTAATGTCTTAAGTATGCTCCACATGACTTACACAGATTTTCTGACAAGTTTAGGGTCATCCGCCCGCTGTGCCTGACTAGGATAACAGCTCTGCTTAAACTGTGCACTCAGCCCACCTGCTAATGACCTGCGACAATATGGTCCCCAAAATCTTACCCAGGTTTGCTGACGATTTTTAATCAAATTTCCTATAATAGGAGCATAATAACATGCTCCACATGACTTACACAGATTTTCTGACAATTTTTAATCAAATTTCCTATTATTATATAGCACCAGGGACAGGACCAGTGTCTGGTAGGAGGATAGTCAGTGTGAATGTAAGTTCAGCACCAGGGACGGGACCACTGTGAAGTCACTAGGATCTGAAGCATAATGATATGCTCCACATGACTTGCACAGATTTTCTGACAATTGTTAATCAAATTTACTATAATAGAAGCATAATAATTCTATAATTGCAACCCATGGTCTCAGCAAATACAGGTTGTACCCAGGCTAAAACTACGCACTCATCTACCTGATAACGGGAGCAACAATAGGTGACAATATGAATTACACAGATTTTCTGACAATTCTTAACAAAATTCCTATAATAATAAAATGATAATTCTATAATTTCAACCCAAGCTCTCATCATTATGGCATCATAATCCTGCATAATGCATGACATCCACCGAAACAGATATGGTCCAGTAACTGTGAATAATACCAAAGGGAGTACTATGCAAATAGCAAATGTGTTTCGTACGCCATTTGGACTGAGAAACACATTCCGCACAATGAAGTTAATGATCCATTCTATTAATTTTCTGACTGTACAGCTCTGTGAAATAGGAACCAAATTTGTAGTGGATTCGCTACAACGTCCTATACATCCCATCATGCTTCAGTCCCTCACTTTTGGAACCTCTAGCTTCTTATCATATTATATAGCGACTCTTAGAAATCTCTTCCTGTTTTTAACTCATTGCAAAGTCTGATTTATCTGCCATTAATTCTGTAACAATATGGCTTTCACCTGATTTGAGGGGTATAGGGTCACCTTGTTAAGGTCAATATGAGTCACATCATCCCATATCAAATATTCAGATTAACGGTTTGTATTTGATATAAATTAAGAGAAAGAGCAAGACCATACACCCCTTTGAACCTACATGGAACAGTCTTAAAAACACCTACCATACAACAGATTGTCTTTATTAAAAGCATATAATTCTTCAATAACAGATGGTGCAGGTGTAATCCCTTCATCAATTAAATGTAGCAGAAAGTCTTGAGTAAATGAGAGAAAGTTATCACTTATGAAAAGTTATCTGCTACAGAAGATGAATGAAAAATCTCCACAGTTGACTGGTTGATGCACCCTATTAGGTACTTTAACCAACCTTGTGAAAGAGATGCTTCCTGCATGGGGCTGAGGTTTTCATGTCGAATTAGGGAGAACATCCTCCAGGCTTGCCTAATTCGTACCTTCCATGCCGTGGTGCAAATGGATTTGTAACAGTTCAAAGTGCACCAAAGTGAGGGACCAAGTTAAGCTTGAGTGTGATGTACAATGTATCATTGTATTGTCTCATATTTACTACATACATACAGACTGCTCTACTTTCTGTTATCCTAGAAAAGTTTGATCAGCAAATTACAGCCACTACTTTTCAAAGCAACTTTGGAGTCCTTTTCACATGTAAGAACATTCTGTTCTAATCAGAAGTGAACAACAGGAGCTTGTCTGAGTTTTGTTTCCTTTTGGACTTTCAGTTTCAAAAAACTTGTCTTCACTTATTTGCATATCAGTCAATAGTCTGTACTTTTAAACCTGCTTTTCTGACAATTCTCCAGCGAAAGATAGTGGATGCTACCTGAAACGTCTGACCGTGGTTGCATATCCAGTTGCTTGAGTAACCGTTTTTTGGTGTACCTTCTAATTAGTCTCATGTGGAAATGTGAGTGATAGTTGATGAGCGAAGGCAGTGACCTTCCAAGCAGCTAATGTTACAGCTGAGAATAGGCACACCTGGAAGAAGATTAGGTTTACGACACAATTATGTGGTTCCAATTATCTCTGGGTGAGAGGGAAATGTCTCAATGTCTGCATGGAGAGATGTTAAACTGATGGAAGGCCAAGTCTAATGACCTGCTGCTGGAAACAGAGCCTGTCTCACTCAGCCTTCTTATGATGTAGTGGTTAGCCACCCTGCCTCTGGAGTAAGAGGTTGGGAGTTCGAATCCCGACTAAAGTTGCTCTCCTGACATGCACACTAGTAACTAGAAAGGGTTGCAGTCCTCAGGATGGGATCCACTGTTTATTACACTTGTCAAAAACCTGAAAACACTGTACATAGTGTCTGTCTTCTCTGTTACGACCAGTGTGAGATTAGCTCTTCAGTGAGCTAAAACTACAGCAGAGAGATCACTTTCCTTATGAGCCCTGGCCTGTAGCTTGCCCCTAATGTTTCTCCATAGAAAACACAGTCGATTAAAGAAAAACAAGCTTCTGTATCTGTCCCAGATGTGTGGACAGAAGCCGCTTCACCAAAACAATATCACATTTCTCACAGTTGCTCGCAACGGTTGATACCTCTGGTGTCGAGGCAATGATATTTAAAAGACAGGCAGCCAAAGAATAGTCCCGCTGGCACTTTACTGTAATGTCATTGGAAACACTGGAGAAGCTTTAAGTGATGTTCTTGCCATTTATTGTAAAAGCAGTTCAAGGTAAATTGTCCCTAGCAGCCGAACAAAGCTTTTTGCTCCTTCTCCCAGGAGTATTGCTACACTTGGACTGCTTGGTGACGAATCTCCCAGAAGTTGTGGTTTCCGGCTTGGAAAATTGCTTATCAAATTTGAGAAGCCCCCACAGTCACTTAGCCTGAGTGTTACTAATTGCTTTGCATCAGAAAACACTCACGCATTAACATTTATGGCCACACCAATTTAATTTATTGGTTCTCGGATTTTTTCAGGAAAAATATGAAGCGACAGGGCGAAAAAAATAAAAATAAAAACAGGTCTAGGCATTCTATTATAGGCTTAAATGCTACGGAATGAGCCATGAAGTCAACATAAAAGGCCGGGTTAAAATTTAAATATTGAATTTTGAACTTTTAATCAAACCACTGCAATGATAGATGGGAAAAGTGTAACAACTAGGAAGAAAAGGACTTTCCTCAACTGTTTTGGGGGGCAAAACATTGAGCATTTTTCAGTTGATTCAGGACCAGAATCAAATTTTTTTTTTTTTTTTTTTGCAAATCAGAAAAAAACGAAGAGGCGAATCAGAGAACCAACAAATTAAATTGGTGTGGCCTAATGGAGGAATATATCGAAGGGATAGAAACTTGTCTAGCTGGAATTTCAGCTAGCAACTCGATGGATGGAATTGTGAATCTTTGCAGTAATGCCCCTTGTCCTCCCAAAACCTTTGAGAAATTGTTAACAAGTTGGACTATCTGGCAGTGCGTGTTACGGAATAAATGTATCACACTGATATTATTCTCCCTCATGAGTGGTCCCTGAATCTTTTTGCCAGAATAACAAGTTGACCTTGAATCACTGTGTCCCATGCATTTGCTTGTGTTTTGTGACGATGCCACATACATTATTGCACACTGTATGAGCATAACTTGATACAGCATAGCTGAGAAGTAAATTCTTCCAAAGTATACCTAACTGAAAAGTTCTTAATCTTATCTGGTGGTTCTCAGAAGAAAAGTTAAGTTAGTGAGCAGCAGTAACTTTATACCTCATGTCAAGAGACTTCGAATTCTAGAGATAATTCAACTGAGATGTTGTTCCTGGGCATCCCTTCCGTCCTTGGAGGATGCAGTGTTTATGAGCCATAAATCATCACGTTGCCACTAACAGCAATCCCAACACTTCCCAGTGGCAAGCCTGTCCCACAGAAACCGTAACCTCTTAAAAAAAACACTGCTTTACCATCACAAAAACAAAACAACTAAGCAGCTTTCCCCATATACACTGTGCTCATTAAACTGGAAAGGGTTGGCCACCTGTCTAACAGGTCCAGCCTTCCTGGGGAGGTTTAAAAGCCATTGGGGAAGCCTTCATGACTAGCAACGCTCCTGTCTGACTCTTACAATCACACTGGGACATCCACCCATCCTAAACCTCAGAGAATGATGACTAAGCGAGTTTTTACCTGATCGTAAACGGATTAATGCAGGAGAATAGATGATGACCCTTAAGGAATTATACTGTCATAATAGTACATCATAAGATCATAAACCCTAATGTAGTGTTACATAACTTGGAGCCACAGAGGCATGTCAGTAGCCCCAGGCCATTATCCAATATCAGGGCTGTATTGCAAACTCAAATTCTCAGAAATCAAAAGCCATAGGGAGAGGCTGATATCTATTTTTACTTACTTACTTAGACCAACTGTCCATCCTTGCATATCAATTTTTGACTATCACAAAAAGGGTTATGGTTAGGGTCCTGGTAAAAATAAGGCCTGGGTGGAATGGAAAATGGAAAATTAGTATAACCAAAACAAAGTTACAATGAAAGAATAACATTTGCAGTTGGGGGCATAGAATTCAGGTAAAAATTGTTGCCGTTAAAAGCTCAACTTGAGGCTAATACCGTAACAAAGTTGAAAGAAAAAGTTGTCTACAACTATGACACTATACTATCTCTAGAGTTTATCAATGTTCCAACATGTTTTACTGATAATAAATTAAAAATCAAGGAACCTCTATATCTAATGTAAGTGCCAGCCTTAACAATTTTACTTGCTATAGAACTTCAGAAGTGAAAAAATGTTAATTCAGAATTCATATACCTCGCCCGACTAGTTTTAATTGCATTAAGTACATAGGCATTTACAAGTTTTAGCTGTAACACGGTTCATAGGAGATACCAATTACTTCTGGTCTTCTCACAACTTAACAAATACTCTAAGTTACAGGAGCAATTACGAAACATGTCATACAATGGCAGATACCCATAAAAGCATGCATCTTGATAGAGCCCGAGGGGAGCGCCCAACCGCATCCAATATCAGACTGAACGCTTGCGAAGGATTTATCCTCTTACGCAAATAACATGGCAAATGAGGAAACAATGCTCCTCAAGCTGCATAATGGTAATATGATTGTTATCTGGGGACTGCCAGTATTCAGAGATCAGCAGTTACATGCGCCGTATGACGACAATTTGTGCACCCATGTCCTCGCCGTACAATTACTTATTGGCAAATTTTGACAAATGAGGCTGCAGGTAAATCACTCAAGTCACCCATATGTGAAATCTCCGACAAGGCAAGGTGCAAGAATATTTCAAATTAGGAGAGAAATCCCGGCAATACATCAGAGGCTGCTGATGCATGGTGACTAGTCAACTGGGCTAATGAACACCAGCAGAACTAATGAAGGACAATTTACGGGGAAGACCCAGCAACCTTTCATTCCACAGAATGGCTGAAATGCTGTCTTTGAACGGAAAAGCAGCAATTTATTTGCAACGTTGCAACTTTTTGAACTGCTTGCGCAACTTGGGACACAGTTGCCAAGAAGTCTGAGCTTGCATGCGGGTTCTTTACTTCTCACGGCTAACAAGGAGATGTCCTGCACATGCAAGTCACCCATCTAAGCCAGGCAAAGCTCCGCCAAACTTACACAACCAGAATGATAAATAGATGGTCGGGAGCCCCTGAGAAAAAGTTGCTTGCTTAAAAGCCATTACAAAGCTGCCCTTGCTGACTCCTGTTGGTGCTGGGAAGGTGGGAAGACGTTCCATTACAATAGCCACACAGTCTCTGATGACTGGTATGTTGGCGCCTCCTAACAAGCCTGGAGACAACGGTTTTCAACACCTGTAGATCACGCAGGCCACTTCTTTTAACTAAAGATACACATTATTGGTAAGGTGAACGTTTTAGTTATATCTAACTTTGCAGAAGTAAACATATTGTTTTACTTACATTTTGATTTTATTTCTCTGTATTCATACTGCTTTAGCTTGGGCACCATCCTGGTTAGTTTAAGTCCGGTGGTTGGTGGGAGCGACTGTGGGAGCAGATGTAAACTAACCAGGATGGTACCCAGGCTAGAGCAGTATGAAATAGATTGAATAAAATTCTATAAGATAATGATATCATGACATTACGATGGCTGAGAAAGGGTTGAAAGTTGCAGAAGACATATGCATGATTTGATGTTTTTGTCAATCAACTGGAAATGCAACTAGTGGATAGAAATTAAATGTTAGCCTAAGCCTACATTGAAGTCAATGATAAGCATTCTATTGTTGCTATATTTGCTCAATACGTACAAATTTCTAACTACTACAATTTCTGATAGTAATATTGCCCTGCTGGCAATGTGGAAGTCTAACTTTTAAGGACATACAGCTGCAGCACAACTGCGGATGAGCAGTTTCAACTCTACCTTCTGAACCTGCATCAGGAGATGCACTACCTTGCACAACAGCAAGATGGCACTTCATCACACAACCAAGAACAGGGTAGACATGTACACAGGGATTTGAAAATGGTGATGTGAACCCCAATATACTTGCCATACTTGTATATTCTGACAATACAAAAAAAATGTAGTCTTACTGGTGACATATATTATATTGCCACTAGACACATTCAGTTTAGAGAGCTGGTGTTAGAAACTTAATATCCAACTATATAAGTTGTTTACTTGCTGATATAGGACAAGTACTGACCTCTTGCTTCTTGTATCATGGCTTGCCGGACTTAATAATGTACATCACAATCAAGTACAAGATAATAATGTTCTTGTATCTTACTGTCATGTATATGTACAATTAACTGTTTGGATAACTCAGTATTTTCGTATGTGTGCACACACAGTTGCACGTATTTACAGCCGAAGGCCAAAGGGATCTGACCGCAGAATGTCTTGCCGTCCTGCATTACAGATGTCCGACAGAAAAGCCCAGCTTCATGGCCAATAAAGGCCGTCTCTTCCTGAACAAGCACCGGCGTTACGCAGACAAATCCACCATCTCTTCCCCCGGGGGGTGCCATATAAAAATCAATACCGCTAACCAATCAGAACCCGGCGTTGAAAGTCTGACAATTTGCGCTCGCCCAGAGGTAAAAACAATCATTGTCACGGAGGGGTGAATTGCACCACGGGGCAGCGCGGAGATATCCAAATCCAATAACCCTTTGACCATCCCAATTCTTTTTCCTACAAAACCAATTATCTAAGTGCCCCTTCAAATGCATCGCCCATAAACCAAGACACAGCTACAGTATCATGGTGTCCATTAAACTGTGTGATAGCTATCTCTGTTTTCACTGGATGGCCATGATATTGATTATTGAATCGGAATCAGCCCTGAGTCAATTCCAATCTCATTTACAACTGCCCATAACGCAGCACTTGAGGGGAGAGGAGGGATCAGGGTGAGACGGTTCAGTGTTGATTGGCACTCGTGGCGCAAAGTGTCCTAAAGCCGTGCGACTTTAGCAGTCTTCAGAGAGCTCTCTGGTCTCCGGCAGTGGCACAACACGAAGTGGGACATTATTGGCACAGATAATGATCATGTCCTGAGTGTCTTAGTGGAAATGCTGATGTCTTTAAGGTAACTACATGCATAACGTTGTTGTCAGCTAGCAACAGAGTTGTTCATATGGCCAGCTGAGCCAGAGAATCAACTGAGCTTGTCCCATATACTGTAAATCTTAAAATGTATGCAATGGTTACTTGGTGCAGTGTCTCTCTAACCATGACACTGTGAATATGTGTTTTTGCAACCTCTCGTTGCTTTGTCCTTTTCATTTTTTTCTACACACAGTAACATGTTATAAATCTAGTATTTTTCATCCATGACTTTTAAATTCAAAGTACATGTACCTACGAATTCTATTGGTTGTGCCTTTTTGACATAAAGTAACCTCAAAGTATGATGATCTTTCCAATTACATAACTTTCCCAAATTCATGTATCCTATTGAAATTTCCTACATACATCAAAGTCAGCTTAAAACTTTTGGGCTCATCGTACGTACAGATTAAACACTGCAGTGTAGTTTTTCCTGTAGCATCTAGTGACAAGGCCTCAGCCTGTAGCATCCATCACAAGTTCATGTACATTGTGCAGGCGGCATCTAATTCTCCATACAGACATGCTCATATGTCAACAGAGCTAAGTAAGACAAACTTCTACTGTAATGAACTGCTTTATCATACGGGTGTGTTGAGATGTGACACAAGTACCATCCACATTTCCCCTCAACTGAATTTGAACAGTCAAGAATAAAAATTCACATTCGACTATGCCAAAATTGTAACCGCAAAATGTAGATATTCTCACCAGTATACAATAACTCAAAGAGACTCTGAATGGACTGGTACATTTTTCTTTCACAGGCAGATACTCCTGAATCTGGTGGGGAAAGATTTAGAGCTACATGCATGTATGCTGGAAGATTAAACTTTCCAGACAGCAGCTTGGATGCCTGCCTAATTATCAGCTTTAGTCTGCTCCCCACTGATTAGAAAGGGCACAACATATTACATAAGACATAAGGTCAGCCTATTGATATGCTGGGACAGAAACTGATTGACAGTTGGACAGTTTCAAAAACTTTCTGTCTGTTTAAGTCAAATTGTCGAAAAAATATTATGACTGGTTTATTCATTTAAACCTTCCAAGTTGAAGCATTGCAGTAGCCCTTGCCAGGGCCACTGAATTGTACTGATCTTTTACATGGGTTTACTGTAACTACAAGTGCACACAATCCACATAATCCCTGCTATCACGTGATAACCCCTGTCATCAGGAGAGATGAGATGCAGGCAGGGTGGATGGTGGTACCATCCTCCTGCACCCCTGAGGCACACTTAGCACTGGCCCCCAGTACCCCTCAGCAAACTTGTAACTGTTCATGAGAAATTGAAAGTTACAAGCACTGTATAACGACCCAGAAAGTCAGTAATTGATCCCTAGTGAAAACTAGCTGGGATCTATAGCTGTCTGGGTAAATCTGGGTTTATTTGAAAGGTGAATATATATCATGGCACTCTTGCTCACGTGGATGCATTAACAATAATCACTGTTCTGTCTTGTTTTGCATATAACTTTCAAAATATCATCACCAACAGTTTTCTGGCTTTGCAAATGGAATATTTGGGAGGTAACACAGGGTTCTTGTCCCCCTAATTTTATGCTATTTTACATGTACAGTATGAAAGAGAAGAAAGTGGAAAGTTTTCAAGTTGCTGTTCTATACCAGTAATCGAAAATGCTTATAAGACTGTAAAAGATACAGAAATTTGATGTGTAAAGTGGGCTGTCGTTGGTGAGTGTTGAATCAGCTATATCATTGTCCTGGCCTGCCACTAATCTCCAAACAGATTCAGCTCATCAGTCCGACAGTTTTTATCAAATTCAGTATATCTTTTCAGTCTGTAATTTTTACTCTTCACTGGAGAGAAGATTCCTATACTATACACAAGCCTCACCGTGAAATAAATGCACAAATCCTTGACTTTGCCAAGAGGCATTGGGGTATTGATTAGTTGTTTTCCCGGTGGAATTGTAGTGAAGTGGGATTCTTCTTCTAATTATATCCCGGAGACAGGACTTTGTCACTGTGCCAAGAAAATCCCCTGGTACTCAGGGTACCTGGCTCTATCATGAGATTATACACGATATCTCACTCAATTTGTCTTCCTAGGGAAAAAAACAGTTCATGGCACGTAACAGCAGATCTACAGGATAAATAATCTGCTACAGGCAAAGCATCGCTTGTCTCGATAAGCTGATAAAAAGAAGAGCTCCAGTTTCTTGCTTTTATTACAAACTTTTCATGCTGATGACATGACCCAAGGGAGACTGATGGAGTGGCCGGCTCAGAGTTTCCTTGGAGACAAAGAAGCTTTCAGCATAAGCCGATAATCGAAGATCTTAGCAACAACTAGAAATCAATCATGACTAAGTCAACACAGTTGTTGCAAGGAGTCTTAATCATCTGTTGCTCTGAGGAGATTTCGTGACAGCTTGGCCTTAAAGAACGTTCCAACTTTGAACTGTGGGTTTAATGTGTTGTTCCATCAATGCCAAAGTTAATGATGTCAAGGAGCCTTTGAAGGAAAACAGCTGCTGATTCAAAGAGGGCACTCTGTTCTTTGTGGATCGAGTAAACTATAAGATGAAACATAACAAAAGTCCTGCCTACCTGCCTATATGCACAGGCCAGGTACTGGCCCCTTGCTCCCCTCCATCAAGTTCCTCCAGCCAGCTCTAAAGTAACCAAAAAGTAACCAAAATAAATAAATTTTAGTATTTGGGGGACTGTAATAAGTTTACATCAATGGTCATTATCAATAATTGTACTTCCATCAGCATTATTAATCTATTTTATATATATTGATGACATGGACAAGTTAGAATTTCCAATCTCATTAACTGGATGTCTAACCTTCATCGAAATTTCCAAGTCCAAGTGTTCCAGACACCTCCATCATAATCTTCCATCAGCTGAGCAGACATGCTTGTAAAACCAGTGTGTATTAACGAGGCGGTGCTACACGGTAGCGTCAAGATTGATAATAACAACTGTGTAATAACGAGAGACGGGCCGCGGGAGAACCTACAGGTCATAGGTAAGGTTCCCGCTGTAAAATACCTGATCACACTTGTAGTTATTGGCACATCAGCATCTGGCATGGAATAATGACAGCAATAAAGGGAGAGATTATAGAACCGCCAGGTTTGGGATGCAATTTGTTATCTCTGCTTGAGCATCACCTTAGCGTTATTACCCGGAGGTCATATCCTACACCACACTGAAGAAAAGTCTGCCCTGAAATCCAATATTCTACCATGTAATACATGCGCATGTCATGGTGCATCCTGCTCACGGTAAAACAGAAACCTTCATAAGAATTCAATATCGTATGACTTATTGCAATATACACATGGTCTAGTTGACTTTAAAATTATATAATAATACCATGCATGATAAAAACTAGAAAAGCAGTTCTCTATCACAAAGTCTTAGTGTTTTGTTGACTTATCTTGTTAATATTTTTAAATTTTAGAATAGCCCTAAACTAACACTTCTAGACGGAAGATTCCTTCTTGGCCAAATGGCCTAAAAATTGAAAGTAAGTATAGGATAGGGCATAAATTTATATAACTCCACCCTCGCTCGTGTAATACTAATGGGGCATCACAAAGTTTCTTTGGGGCTGTAATGTCTAGTCTAACGGTTGGCAGTAATCTCTAGCCTATAATTTCCAAGGATTACCACTAGCCAAATTCTTGACGAATCCATGTCTGTTTTGCACAAGAAAAAGTCACGAAGACACTTCTTCACACGATATAAACGGGATTTTAAAAAACGCTAGCGTTTTGTGACGATGTGTAACCATACAATAGTAGTCAAGTAACAAAGTCTCCGACAAATTCAACGCTGTAAAGAGCTAGTAGGAAAATACAATAAAAACGAAAATTTACCTTCTGTCTTCTCCATTTCAAAGTTTTGGTTCAGAAATGGCGCTGGCGGAAATGACGTCAGGGGCGCCCTCTGATTGGTCGTGAGTCGTGACGTATGCTCTCTGGGAAATCGACACACACACGTGTCATTTTCAGAGCAGATGTGGCGTTGTTGAGTATCACAGAAAATTAGTGTGCTTTTCCAGACCCATGCCCAAGCAGGGCTCTGGATAGTCCACAAGTATTCAGAACCGTGCCTGGCGCATATCTACGTTCTTGGCTACACAGAGACTATCCAGAACGCGTGCCTGATCCTTGGTAGAACCAAGGACATTGTGCCAAAAAACAGTTACTCAAGCAACTGGATATGATTTTGAAAACGTCAGACGTTTCAGCTAGTATCCACTAGCTTTCGTCAGTGACTGAGAGACCAGAGGGGAAAGCAGGTTTATATACACAACCTGTTGATTGATATGCAAATAAAGTGAAGACAAATTTTTGGAAGTCGAAAAAGGAACAAAAGTCAGACAAGTCAAGACAAGATGATGCAAATTAGTCTGAAAGCTCCTGTTATACAGGACAGGAGCTTAAGTGTTGTCTGTCCTCGGGGCTGGGAGTGCCAAATCCCAAGTGCCGGAAAGATCGACCCGTAGCCCCCCTTCCCTGTTGAGGGTGGGGTTGTACATTCTTTCATATATTGCCTCTTTTTTTTTTGGCATATCGTATTACCTGGATGTCTAACCTTCATCGACGAACCAAGGACATTCCTTGGTAGAACAGACTCAAGGAACCATCACGGTTTACGATAATCGCCTGACACGCACACACACAGAGTTCATAATGGTCTTGCGCTTGTCCGTTTCTTTCTTCTTTTTACGTCGTTTGGCCTGTCTTTGTAAATCTTTGGTATAAACTGCATTTTCATGACTTTTTCATTGGTCAACCCCTGACGGTGGACAGTTACGGATGAGGCTGGAAAGGAAAAGTCTCGACTACACAGAAATCATTGTGACCCGGTCCCATATGGTTACTTTGGTAACAGTCTATTCAATATCTTTGCTTTGCCCAAGCCCTTCCTTCACAAAAAGTTTGAATCACGCGGCGCACATCTACGTATACGGCGAGTCGAGTATAAACAACTGAGTTGCATGTAATGTCACGAGGGCCGCATGGGCACATTCGCTGGAGTGGCCGTCCAACATACATAAATTGTGGTAGAGACTCCAATCCGTTATAGAGATCCCCATCGGAATCTTTGTCGGTAGAGACTCCGACCAAAATGCCGGATGCTGTCGATGTTACGGTGGTTTCCTCGTGTCTACAAACCCTGAATTTCAATCCAACCCATTGATCTTATTGTGACATGAATCAAAGTTGAAAATTTCTGTCTTTGACATACTTTGTATTAAATTCTAAAACAATCCGACCGCTTCAGATTGCAAACGGGATTTCTGCCGGTGGAATCGGCCATTCTAAAGGCAGAAATCCCGATCGGAGTTTCTTGTAATAACTTGACCCCAATTGCAAACAGGATTTCTGTCGGTAGAAACGTCGATTCTACCTTATCTGGGCCTCTACCCATACATACATAACGTTACATGTGCATGGGGTCTTGCTAGCAACTGTTAACGATGAATTAAAAGCTAAGAAGACTACATGGCTCTGACTTAGAGTAAATTGATTGTTCGCTACTCCTTACATGCTTTTAATACGGAAAAACGTTGGGTTTCAAGTTCAACCAACGTGGTAGTGGGGACCCCTGGCTGTTGTAGTAATCTTTGCAGATGGACTCTAGTTGAGGCGGCATAACAGTGACAAAACTAGTTCAGGCGCGAAGTAGAGGTACAGCTGCAGAGGTTCTTCTGTGTTAGGTTATGAAAGAATGTACGACAGTTTTGGCACCTATATAGCTTGTTTATTTACACACAAGACAAAAACTTTCCCATATACATAAATGTGATCTAAACGAGATGTAAGTAAAATACTAGTAGATCTATCAATAAATAAAATAAAACTTTTCACGGACACAAAAATCTAGAGGTCGGAGATCTCATGTCTTCGTCAGAGGTACATCGTTCTAGAGAAATTAACATGCGTATTCTTCACTCTTTTTAATAATCAATTTGGTCTAAAGAACAAAAGAATCTCTGTACTATTTTTATGGTACAGAACACCCTGAAACGGTTTGCCGCAGATTATACAGATGCGTCGTCACCCGTGTTAGTCCCCCCCCCCTCTACGTTATTTGAGTTTGGACTGTTACTGGAAAAAAAACGTTCAAGAAATTCTTACTGTGTTGAAAGTGTCACGACAGCGCCGCAAAATATAATAAGAGAAGATGTTATAAAGGAAAGAATCAGAACAGGGTGACTACTGCTGTTTTGTTAATTTGTCTTTATGACAAATAGAAGACTTGTTTCTTGTGTTCTTTGTGTCCTAACATTTGTACTTCTACAGTTAGTATATTCCAAATCTAGGCATCTCGTTTTTCGGCCCTTCGTGTTTTTATTGCGCTTGCCTTAAATTTAAGGTAATTAGATTTAAGGTCTCCAGTGGACGTCATCCATAGCAATTACTTGGTGTGGCCGTAGAAAATAACCTGACATATGTCCAACCTATCCTCCCCCTGCTGAAGTTATAGTACAATCCCTCAATGTAACGTCATTTGATCCCATCCCATTATGGGGTTCCCCGGCTATATCCAGCTGTCGGCTGTCTCCAAGCAGATGTAGGTGGGGGATTTCTAAACACAAAAGGTCCTATTACGGGGACATAACGACCTCCACGACTCTCATCTTTGAACTCAATCTTGGAGACCACGACAGTAATATGCCTATCAAATTTATTAACTTCCATCCACACATACAAAAGTTATCCTGCTCACAAGAAAAATTAACAAAATGCCCCCTGTAGTCACAATGAAACCCCCCACGAAGCTCAGTAACGAACTTAACCTTGGTCCTGACAATAGTAAGCACCACACCAAGAATTCAACATTTTACAAATACTTGAGTTATCTTGCTAACAAGCCACAAACACAAAAGGTGCACTAACGTGATGCACGGACCCCCCACGAAGCCGAAACTTGTACTTGACTTCGGCCTCAACAGCGGTAATATGCCTGCCAAAAATCATGGACGTCGAATCATGCCTTCCAGAGTTATATCGCAAAATCCGCAGTTCCCCACACTCCGGCGAGACAATTTCATAGTCCTTCTGACGAAGACAATGAATTTTACACCATTCTCCAATCTATGACAAAGTTAGACAATAGAATTGCTTGTACATAACATCAATGCATAGTTGTTTTGGAATAGTGTATGTACGTAATATATTGCTTACATTCTATAGTTACATGTAAATAGCAACAAATGGAAATAAGTTACCAATACACATTCTTAAGGTGAAGAGCAGTTTACAGAATTGTGGCTTTGTTGTGCCCAAGCGTTCCTGACGCTGAGCATTTTCTAGTTACTTAGTCCAAGGACATACAATGTCCTAGTATAGTTTATGACAGAAAGAAACAACTCCTTCATGAATCTAGCAATTAGGCAGGCATTGAGAATACTTAACGTTAGTATTTCCTGCTGACCTGCTGAGTTTATACAGGGGCCCTTTGTGCACAACACATTCCTGCCCACCTACAGATTTTGAGAAGTTGGTCTTGTGGTTAGAGTTCTTGGCCTAGAATCTAGTAAAGGTTCTGAGTTTGACTACCTGACAAGCCCAGTGTTGTGCCCTTGAGAAAGGCACTTTACACCTACATGTATTTCCTCACTCAACTCAGGTGAAAATGGATACCTAGCTTTGGTTTGGGACATCCTCTTGGATAGCACATAAAGCCAGAGGTCCTATGTTTGAGTAGGATCACATCTTGAGCGCACTTATTGAAGAAGAACCCACCAGACTTTACTTAGTGAAACTAGTAAGGTCCTTCTCCATGTTGACAACTAGAAAAGGTGATAGTCACCTGTTATGTCAATTTTTCCACAATGTGGTAAATCTCAATAAATAAGAAAATAAATAAACAAGCAAAGGAATGTGACACCATCTACTTTACAACGACTATGCGAAAACTGCAATTCTCCTATCACTGCAGATTTGCTCTTCCTGCTCCTCCTGGTTGCACAAGACTGATGTTTCCTCTATGAAGTCTTCCTCCACCTCCTCTCCGATGTCCTCCGTCCTGGGTTTGTTGATGGAGTTGGGGAGCAGCAGGGTCAGACACAGGATGAGGATGTTTATCAGCGCTGCCAGGTAGAAGGCCAGGTGGAAGTTCAGCGGCCAGGGCAGACCTGGGCAATGGAAAGGTATTAAAATCAAAATCTTGTCACCGGCATGCACATACATGGCAGGAAATTGAAGACATATGTAATATTTTGTGGGACATTTTGCCTTACACTTCCAATCAGTGCCCTCTCTCTCTCTTGGCTGGAATTTGCTGGCCATATAAGTATTCACGACATAGAAAAAACTAAGTATGAAACTTCAAGCAAACACAACGAAAACCAAACCTCCATACACAGGGGTAAATGATCAAACACTGGTGGTGCAGCACATAATATTTGACAGATAAACAGTAACAAGAATACAATATCATGTAATGCAAGGACTTACCATTGTCAGTTGTCCAAGCAAAGAGGTTCCCTCCTACAATCGGTCCAAGCAGACGTGCGAGGGCCACCAAGGACTGCGAGATACCATTAACTGTTCCTCGGAAGTAGGGCTGAAAATAGTTCAACATTTCTTCTCAATCCATTGTTGTTCAAGTAATTATAACCCCCCCTTCCCTGTATGTACAAATGACAACTATGATAGGCTTTTTGTAACCTACATCATGGGAGAGGAAAAGATGATGATGATAAGTGTAGCAACATGATAAGAGTAACAACATAATATTCAATGACAAGAACGTGTACATATGAAAGGTTGCTTACCATTGCAGAGTTGCCCACCATCACCATGATAGCTGTGAAACCTGACACCCTGTGGACATAGCAATAACATGATGGTAAGAGATACATGTAGGATGGTACATTTTGTACATTGTTCAAGTCTGCACTTACAAATGTATCTAGGCAACTATTATTTACACTGATAGAGAAATACAAAGTTAAGTACATTCTCAAAGTATATTTTCAAATGAAAAATACAACACATACATGTACTCTGCAAACGTTTATTGTTTTAGTTTATTGTCTATTTCAGGCTTGACAGCCCATAATGTACAAACACATAACGTTACACAAACACATCTAAAAAACATCAAGTATGTACAGATGGCTGTAAAAACATTACTTCCGGCTACCGAGCTGTCCTGTCGCAAGAACAAAGAGAAGTACTACTGTTGCAAATATGTAACTCACCTTCCAAGAATAGCAAGTGTAGTAGTGAACACAACCGTAGCCCAGACTTTAGCAGGCACATCGGATATAGCAACATGATTATTGCTTCCTTCGTCATCTAGTCTGCACTTGCCAATGTTGCTGTCATTATTGCTTTTATGAATGTTGAATTCTGTCTCTCTGACAGAAAATCTCAAAACACTGTCTGCTGGTTGGTGAGAGCCATCACTTGATGGTGCCACAGTGTAAGGTGGGAGTATGTCTGTGGCGTTCTGTATTGTGGGTCCAGGTATGGGTCCTGTCATTTGGTTCATGAAGGGTGTAAGCACGGTGCCAATCGTGAAGATGAAGATAGCCCATCGGAAAAGGGTCTTGTAGGAGTATTTCTTGGACAGGGTTGGGAACACAAAAATCTGGAAGAGCAAAACAATTTTTGATGTAAGGATACAAATGAGATACAAATATATCAATCCATCTATAAAGTGCCAGGAATTATTATACTTCTTTGACAGAAATTGTTAATTATAAACTTGACTTTGAGGACTATTTGTTCCATTGACCTTTGAGCTACAGCATTGAGATGTAAGGACATCTAACCCTTACAAGAAGGGGGATATAAGGATGATAAAACAGAAGGCAAAGGAGTTATTATTATTAAGAATGCTGATACATGCTAACAATTGGTTGATGGGCTGAATTAAAGTTCCAAATGGAAACTATGCAGCTCCAGCTGTCTTACTGAGGGATGACTGCAGTACAAAAGATTTCAGTTGGTTAGTTCTAACTCAACATATACATGCCAACAATTTCATTTGACTGGTATGATATGACACAGACAGCCTAGCTCAGGACATACCTGGCTGAAGATTTGAAAAATAGCTGACCCTGTGAGCACCAGGGATATCTCGGATGTTTCAAAGTTGTAGCCACCATGTTCATGGTTGGACACTAGCAGCAGGGGCAGCAGCTATACGTGAGAAAATGGCAGATGCATTAGATAGTGTACATACAGTAGGATCAACTTTGTGTTAGGCCTCTTTTCATTTGACGACAAGCAATGAGAGAAGCAACACATCAAGCTTACCTCATTGCTTAGTATTGCAGAGAAACCCAGAAGGCCATAGAGAACACAGGACAGCATAATTCTTCTGTCTGTGAGCAGCTTACGTATTGGGACATTGTTATCACTTCCTGCAGGAGGACAAAGCATTTATTTCAGATTACACAAAGGATATAAACAATAACTGCTACAACAAGAGCAATAGATAGGATGGAAAGTAGCAATAATCTGGAAAAGGGATTATTACTTTGAATCTACCCTACTGCATGATTTTTAAATTCTCGTACAATTTTGTGCTTTGTTGTGTTTTATAACATACTTTTCATTCCATAAGACTGCCCGGCAGGGCCCCGGATTGGAAATGAGACCTCAGCATTATACAGCATACTTTTATCTGGAACACTCTGATATCTAACCTTGTTGTGTTTGTTTCCGACGGATTCTTAAGCAGCATGGAGAGCAGCATCTGGAGTCACTGGACTGATCCTGTTCCTCCTGACTCCTGTTAGTCTCATCCCACTGAGAAAACAAGGTGGAAAAATTACAAAATGTATTATCAAGCATCTTTATAGCCTGCATTACACAATTGTCAGTGCTGATATTGGGCCTCCTCTTTGTGAAGGACTGCTAGAAGTGTGATGCAGTCACACTACTTGCTTTCTATCCAACTTGACAGAAATCACTATCTGTTTAAAGAAGTGTCAAAGTTTTTATATTTGCCATTGGAATATTCAAAGGAATCACCAATAGATGCCATTGATTTGCACAAAACAATCCAAATACAGCAAAACCAGCCGTGCAATTTCATCTAATGGTGCTTCAGGTAAGGGCCACATGATACATTGTGCTATGTTTTAATTTCGCACATGTGCATACTCACATGTTCATTTTCCAAGTCCTCTTCCTCCCCATCTCGTCCATCAAACCCACTGTCTTCCTCCGGCTCCAACAAGCCCTGACAAACACGGTTGTCCCTCGGTGTTGGGGAGCTTGTCACCTGCATCTGCATTGCCCCATCTGGTCTCCTTCAGGAAGAAGCTGGATGCTAGGCAAACAGGGACATGGATGTATGTTAGCAGGAGTTTGTGGTAGAGTCAGGGAGAGAGACAAATAACAGTGACTTTTTAGTTTATACTTTACGTTTCTAGCTTGAATGACTGAGTGGCTTAGCTAGTGGACAGGAGATTGAGAGGTCTTGAGTTCAATACCTAGTACCTTCTTAGCTAGACATTGTTAAAAATGGGTACCTGTCCTTGGTTGGGGATAAAAGGTGGTGGAAGCAGAGGAATGGGGTCTGCCTTCCAATACCGTGCCCTCTTTCAAAACATCACAAAGTCTGACATTTCTTAAAGCACCCTTTAGACATGAATCTGTTTCAAAATGCTGAAGAAAGTCTACTTCTCACCTAGTAGGTTGATAATTGACAGGAAGACTGCCACAAGACAGGGTAGCAGGTAAGGGAACTTCTCCAGGATGAAAACATCCAAGCCTGGTACTCGAGCAGCAGGACAAGACAGGAACCCTCCAATTATTGGTCCCTGTAATACCACAAAAAATCAGACATAAAATATATGATATCCTTTTGTTCTAACCCCATAGCTTTGTACATGTATACTACAGTAAAATAGTATACTAATCTTGATAGTTAAAACTGATGTGTATTGGCCACAATTGGCCAAAATTCACTCAAACTTACCACAAGCCTGCCCAGGCCACTTGACACTCCAACCAGTGAAAAGGTGAACGCATGATATGCTTCATCTGCAGCCTGTAAGGTACATGTACATTCATTTACCATGTGAATATTAATTGTTATGGTTGTCAATATACATTATTATCCGAGTATCGTGTCAGCAACATACAGCTTTAGATCATCTGAAATTTTAGCCTGGTTACCTGCAAATTTTAGCCTGCAAATACATTGTAGCGGAGAGAGAGGATATAGACTCAGAAGCTACAATAGGTCTGGTAACCAGGCTACTAAAATTTTGCATCAACTCACTCAAACAAAGGTAGCCATTACAACTCTGGTATTACAATGAGTCAATAAACAACTTCAAGAAAACAACAGCACAGTTTTTTCTTCTCACCCATCTAGTAATACTGAGTTCAACTTCATAACCAGTTCAAAGATTCGGAACATACCTCAAACAGGTAGGTTTTTGCCACTCCCAGGTTTCCATCCAGGAGACCCCACATGAACCTAGCTCCTATTGCCCATCCAAAGGATAGGCTGAAGAACAACATAGAGTTAGAGTTTCCTGGGAGTTGTGCAGTCTCATAAACCAGGCTTGGGGGTGGTGGGGAGAAAAACAAGGAAAAATCTGCCATTTCAGAACAAACAAACAAACACATGGTCACCTTTAATGTGACACTGTGATGATGGCACTGTCCAAGTATGCAAATCTGGAAAAATCCAATTTTTGTCATCAAAATACTCAAGATAAATTAAAGGAAGATTCCAATCCAGGTTCATTGTACATGTGTATACAGCATGTTAATTGACATACATGTACTGTCTCAATGTAAACTTCTCTACTTTTTCCTGTAATAAGTTGTAAGTAATAAGTATGACTATGGAACTATTTTAAGCACAAAATCAAAACATAGTGAAAACCTCCCTACTTACATGAAATAAAATCACCACAAAAGTTCCACAATTTAGTGGATTAAAAGTTATGCAAACTAACTTTTAAATTAGATAGCTTTATTGTGACACAATTGCTTACCTGAATCCAAAAAATGCGCTGCTGAACATAGACCCCACTATACCACACAGAAGGATGGGTCTAAAACAGAAAAGACAGGAATATGATCAATAGGTTGGCAAGCAACTGTGGACGAGTGGAGAAACAACGTCAACCTGCAGGCACTTTTCACCTGTGGTGTTAAGCTAGTTAAGTTAAAATCCTTCCGACACCTTTCAACGTATAGGACAGAGCCCATCACCGTTTCTATAGCCCTTTGGCCACACCGTTGTGCAAGCACTACAAGTTCTACATTGAAATTCAAATTTCAGACATTTTATATTTCTTTTCTAAAAAAGTTTTGCAGTTACTAAAGTAAGTCAAAACAGATCACAAGTTTAAAAGGGAAGTCATGACAGCAATGCTGACTTCATTTGAATTTGAATCATGATCATATTTTTTATTTTAACCTTCTTCCTGCTATAGTAGCCATTTGGCACCAAATTTGTATTGGTTTAACAATACAGGGTTAAGCAGCAGGGAGAAGGTTAAGCTTCCAGTTTTAATTTGAACTGGTAATTAGAATTGGCCTGTGACGTTTGGATGTGAAGAGTTGAATTCGGTCGTGATGACTGTTGTCCATCAGCCAACACCCTCGCCTACGCTGAGGGCGAAAGACAGGCTTTGAGTTGGTCAACAGCGGTCAGCAGTGAGCCCATCCTTTGTCCAGCTGGCAGCAAACCCTTCCACCTTGGGAATCCATGTCATCAACAAATCGTCATGTTAACTAATGAACAGGAGGTGAAGTCTTGTTGGTATGTACCTACGACCCAGGGAATCAGACAGTCGGCCCCACTGGAAGAGAGAGCACAGGAAATAGTAAGGGGTGGTGCAATTCAATGTGTGAAGGAGGTTGTGTGGAAAAGTCGATCTTTTCCTTTTGCAGTCTAATACATGGCATGTTGTCTACTTCAGCTAAACCTGTAGCCACAGCTATGAGTAATGTGTCACAAGACACAAGAGCAGTTTGACATATTTCAAGATAGCAGTTTCCAGAGTAGTGTTTTTATATTTTGATATTGCCATGTATGACGGCTATGACTCTAAAGGTAATGTTTATCAAAGGTGTACTCAATGATTTTAAACTATTGATGGACTTTATACTATATTGTATATCTGTGTAGATTTAATAATCAATTGTTATACTCTTTAAAACTGTAATAATAATTTGCAAATGACTCTACATGAAAACACCAGCTAAATTTAGGCTATTGCTAGAATTTAATTTAAATTAGTAACATTAGTCTGCAATAGTGGTATAATACATTAAGTTCTTGCTACTCTTCATTAGCATTCAGTAGATAATTTTGAACTTTTCTTATTGCTTTTAATGGGCTAGAAGGGAATTAAGACTTCATTTTTGATCATGGTGGCCAAGGCAACAGCAACAAGAATACATGTACAATATAGACGTTAAACCGGACAGTGAGTGAGTGAGTTAATATACTTAGTATCCAGTAATTTGCACTCTGTAAGGGCACTGATTCTTTGTAGGCTCTCACCATGAAACTCCCAAAGAAGCTGCCAGTGAAGTAGGCACTTGCCAGGAAGCCTGCATAGTAACCTGGGACAGGGGAAACAATAGAAGTTATAGTCATCACAGCTGTACATTTTTCATTTCCTAAATCAAAACCAAGCTTTGAGTACTCATATTAACAAATTCTGACACAGGCAATGGTAAAGCCATGGTTGCCCAACTAGTCATAGACTCTTACTAATGGTCAAGCCTGGGAGAAAATAAAAATGGCAACTTTTTGTTTCCTTGACTTTTTTTTTTCTTACTCAAATAGAGTGTCTTTTTAGAAAACTTGTTATTCAACTGTGTGCAAACTGATCATGATGTATCAGCAACTATGTTTTTGTGTGTGTTTGCTAAAATGACACTCTCAGCAACGTCATCATGAACCAGTATTAAGTATATGGTTACTTACCTATCTGGTTTGGCTTGAGGTATGGGAAAAAGTCATGGGTGAGGAAGGGTAGGAATGGAAAAATCACGCTGGATCCAAAGTGGTGGGTGAACAGTATGCCTGCAACCACCAGCAGCTGAAGGGGATAGGGACAATAATACATGTAATCGTCAGTCAGGTGTCACAACTGATTACTTCATTTTAAGACTAATGACTAAACCTTATACACAAACTATAAAGTTAAGGTTACTAAGACTTCTTACATGGTGTCACTTGTGCTTTGTGGGATGACAGTGTATGTCTTTTGAATATGCCAAGATGCTGTTGCTGTAATCCACTACCCGCCAATTATTGTTGCCAGGTATCAAATTATAATTACTGATGACGTCAACGAAAATCCTCCATCAGACCTTGCCTCCATTAGACTTCTTTTGCAGGCTGAATTCTACTTAGCCACTGATGTATCCTCAAGGTATTTATTCAGCCTGCAAAAGAAGTCTGGTGGAGACTACATCAGACCTAGGACAATATACAGATACCCGTATAGGGTCCTTGATCAGACACTTTGAAAGTGTTTTCACTTTTTACACTGCCCTATGCCCTAGCCCACTACCAGCAACGTTAAATGTCTCAGGAGAAATAAGCTAACATACATAACGTTTAAACACACTTATGATACATGTCATGACGTGGCCTGTTTTATTATATAAACCCCGTTTTGGGGAGCTGCACGATGTTTACTGTATACAATCTGCCCCCCTCCCCTACATACATGACAAAATAAAGTCACCTCAAGGAGGTTCAAACCGAGTACAATGCATTCTGATTACCTGTTTCAGAGGGAGGCCCGACATGATTCATTTAACTGGCAGACCCCTCAGCTAAGTTATAACGTCAGTTATCGTGAGAAGTTCGTGCATCGATGTCTGCACTGTTGTTGTTGCTGCTGCTGCGATCGCGAGCTCTGCTCCAAATCTGTGTACCTAGCTCACCCAGCATGTCGCAACAAAAAGCCGGGAAGGGATTTCCTGGTCCGTCATTGGACGGTGTGTGGGCTTTTTCCACAGCGCTGCTTTGTGATTGGACAGTCTGTGGGCTTTTTCCAAAGCGCTGCTTTGTCATTGGTTGGTCCGTGGGAGTGTCGCACTGAGTGACCAATCAGGAACAGCGGCGCCACATTTAAACTTTAAAGGGCAATTTCTCAAGGAGGCTATGTTTGGGCAATGACATTTTAAAAGTAAGGCCATGTTGATTTGATTATATGGATGACATCCACGCGCGCATGAATTTTCGGCCGTTTCCAAAAAAAAAAGTTTTCAACCATACTGTAAATCGTACTAAACAGTTGCAAAATGAGCAAAAATATACCGTAAGTTACAAAAAAAAACCATACCAATGTCGTAGAATGCCAAAATCAAACGAAAAAACACGAAATTGTAAAGAAATGAATTCGAAGAGTAGATTATTCGCCATACCATATTCTGTGCCATTTGTTCAACCTTCATGACCACGTACATTTCATAATGAAAACAACTTTTTTTTTTGCAAAACTTTTTTTTATTCGCACGCGCGCATCAGTTTTGGGGTTCCCGGAGGATGACATCCATATAATCAAATCAACATGGCCTAACCTTGATATGCGGTTTCGGTTTATTCTTTACAGGTGTACATTTTCAATGAAGTTTTTTTTTATTTCAATTAAATGAAATAATAAAATGAAATAAAACTTTTCCTCTCGCAGTCCACACCAGGGTGTTGATTTCATTTGATTTGACACCAGGGTGTTCTTGTGCAAAACTATTCATTTGAGTTGGTGCAAAGAAAAGAGAGGAAAGAAAACGAAGGAAGATCTTTTCCAATGCATCACACTCATCATTTTGTTTTCTGATCATTTCATTTTTTTTTTCAATTGTTTAACACGAAGTAATGCTTCTTCGAAATACGCCAAACATCAAAACACATCGTACTGAATCCCCTTGGTCAAAACAAGGACAAACCAAAGGCAATTAGGTTCTCTAACACATGCGTGCACTTTGATAGAGCACAGAATTAGTATTATTATTTTATTTCACCAACTAGTTTCACGTCCGGGAAATGATGATCATGTCAATAACAAATACTAGAATCTACATCTATTACATCTACAAATAATTTTGCACTATTGACAGGATCATTCGGCCAATGGTGCATTTTCCCCATTATTGACTGGATGATCCTGTCTGTGATCCTATCAATATAAATGATACGTAGTGCAGATTTTTTTTCTGTCAGTAGCTTCAGGTCGTGTTTTTGTCATGAACTCATGCTCTTCGGTGATGGATTTGGTGTGTTTACGACATCAAGTACGTTTTGCGGCAGACCTTGGGACGAAAATAACCATGTCGTCACCCGGGTAACCACCCTTCCCAGTTTCCCGCGGCGGACCGGTTTACTCATCCAATTTTCTCATCCTCCGCGGGTTACATAAATGTTTTCTTTGCTAAGTTATTGCAAAGGTTCTAATTAAAATCACATCGACGTTCACAAGTTAGGTGTTTGATGTTAAATCTAAAATAATTAGTACTTTCGCACAGCTATGATTTATTTTTGTTGTTCAGTAAAGCCCCTTACTACTTTCTGCGGAATGATATGTTTGACTGACGTTTGCGTGATTGGCTCTTACGTCACAGGACGTTTGTCGAACGTTCGTCACACTTCCTCCTGGAGAACAAAGTGTTGTCTTCAAGGAAGGAAAACTGCTGCGATTTTCCCCAAGATTTGGCCGCAAAAGGCATATTCGTCTATCCGAGATTGTCGAGAACACTACTAAGACACCAGGTGAGCGTAACTGTTGGATATTTTTCACGTTTTAAGCCATTTATGTTGACGATTTCTTTGTACGAGTGACGGGACGATATGACCTTCTCAAAGGTTCGTCGAATTGCGCAGTTAAAACTTCAAATTTGTACAATTTTCATGGCTAGAACCGACCACAAAGAGCTTTAAGTTGTCGACCTGTATTTCCACGTTACTTATGAGGTTGGGATTTTGTGTTTTTTGTAGGTATACAGCCTTCTGGGTGTGGACAAGTACAGTTCTCAGCAAAAGACCACGCCGTGCCACGTATCTGCTTAGTCATCCGCACTGAAACGTGATCGACCGAGGTATTTGTCACCGCAAAATCTACCAAGGGACTTCCAAAATCCTCATTAGAAACGAAAAATTTTATTATTTTACTAAAAACTGTCAAGATTGAGGAAGTAGAAGCGGCAAGACTACACAACTTCCTGTTGTTTTCGTGGAAAGCAGACAAGGGATCCGGCTTTTGAGAACTCATTTGCATATCGACCGGCCAGAACAAATATGGCACCCCACCAAAATGCGTCACCTGCAAACGTCAGTCATCTGCTGGCAGCTGCCCTCCGCAAGAAGTCAGCAGCGGTCAAGAAGAGGAGGTCGCCCGATTTCCGTAAGAAAGCCTTGCTCGAGGCCACCGTCAGGCGAGTGATTGAAGACATCAGGGCCGAACAGATCGCCATCCGCGAGCAGAAATATGAGGCTGAGGAAAGCGAGGACTTTCAGCTTACGAAAGACAGTGACTTACAGCTGACAAAGGACAATCCACCATCCACCGATAGCGCTGTTGCGCCGGTTAGATCACGGTGGGATGACGATGAGGAAGAAGAGGAAGACCAGGAGATGGAAAGTCAAGACAGCAGCTTTGGTATCCAAAGAGACTTGAACAAAAACGAGGTGGTCAGTGTCACACCTGATGCCAAAGTTGTACCAACCACACACACATCTCTCAGCAGTGCAATAGACGCAGTGGAACAGGAAAGAAGACGGGGAACATGGAAACCCAACACCAAGGGCGATTGGAGATGGAGGGTCGAGGACTGTGAATCAGACTCTGAGGAGGACATACTCGGACTAGGGTCATTCTTCAGCCGCGTCAGAAAGTACACCCACAAGAGGGGGTAACTCAACTCAGGAAACAGTGGTTGACAGGAATCAATCAAATCAGTATTTGTATATTTATGTACCATGAGTTCAATTTGTGCCTTATCTGTAAATTGTATAATTGATTGTCAAGGTCTCATGTTGTATGATGTTTCTTCTCAAGGTTGTCAGTTGAGCTGACAAGGATGGTGTGGCTTGGTTTGTGGTGGAGCGGAAACCAAGCCATGTGGAGAAAGGGCAGAGGAATTGTGAGCAAAGCACATCTCCCAAGGCCCCCATAAGCTCCAAGTCTAGGGTATCTTGATGCTGGAAGTCAGTTACCTGGCTATAGGTATATTGTACTTTATGTAAAGTTTGTACGGTTTTCTAAGTAGTACTATGAAATGACTTGCCTTGTGAAGACATATGATAAACCATGTTTTGCTACTAAAAGTACCTCCATGGATAAAGCAGTAAATACTTCATAATTTAGTAGCTCTAACTGGTTAGAAAGTTTGCATTTCAAAACTACCCACAACATACTTGCAGCACTGGGCAGTCAATTTTTTTTATTTATTTACCAGTCTGGTAGTTGATGCTACAGTATACATCATTACATCTGAAAGTGAAAGCATATTCAAAATTGCAGTGCTGCAACATTTTGTGGGATTTTACATGAACATGTCATTGATACAAAGGTTTTATTTTCACAACACATTTCCTCACTGGATGTGAAAACTAGACTTGAAAAGTATCTGGAATGTGCTGTTGGGTAGTAGTCTAACTAACTGCAATGGTGTTAAGTTTTGCCACATTGTCTTGTGTTCTGTTTCTCACGCAATTGTGTTGCATTCAATGTCAGCCCTCTGGATCAACTGCTCCCTTGCGAGACAGCTGGAGGCACTCCTACCACAGCCGAGCTCTCGGAGCTCAGTCCCCCACTGACAGGTGTACCAATGTTAATTTCTCTTTGCTGCACTTTATTGCATGTTCCGTACTTACGTTAGATATATGAAATTTGACACTTCTGTTAGAACTTAGATATGTGAAATTTGACACATTTGCGGAAAATACATACCAAAATGTTCTTCAGCTGACACTTTAGGGTGAACAATTTTGAGGTTTCTTGTCAAAAAAGTGTTGTAGAGTATTAAACTGGTCCTATTTAAATTTGTCACATTTTTAATTAACACATTAGTTGGATTGCTACTTTTTGGTGCTTCTAGTTTGTGAAGGGCAAATACAGCATTTACGGTTTTCCTCAGCCACATCACTTGTCACCAAGAGCCCTTGTTTACCTATTTCTTGACCATGATCGTCCTTTAGGTGGGCTGACTCTCTGGCCCAACTCGCCTCGGCAGTCCATCTGCTGAGTTCCATGGTCCTCCTCAGACCAGACTTAGTCACAGCCTCGCAGTGCCTCGCTCGTCATCAGAAAGGAGAACAACCCGCAGCTAGCCGACTTCGGTAAATGGGGATCAATGGGAAGTAATGCCCTTTGGTGTGAGTGCTTGAAATGTAGTACATGTATTACTGGATTACTATTGTTTTCTTGATACCAAATTTATTTTTGTCCATGTTTTAGCCCAGACCTTTTCTAGATTTCTTAATACTGCCACATTTTACTTGGTGTGACATTTTACTCGGTAACCCCTCGTGGAGAAAAGAAAATGGATATTTTTTTAGACCATGCTGTCGTGAGTTACTTAACGTTGTTTTGGGAGACATGTTCACTAGATCTTTTTCAGTACGTGGAATTCTGAACAGACTGGAAGACCAAACAAGACTCCAAGCATCAACCTGACCCAACTCAACACGGAACGTGTATTATACCTCAGACGCCCACTTCTACTTTTAAGAAGCGGTTATCTAAATCTTTCATTTCCAGGTTATTTTACTTGTGTATTGCTGTTGTATGTATGTACACATGTATGTATGTGAACTGTTTTGACGTCAAACACGAGGCAAAAGTCATTCTCTATCGATATTTGAAAACTTTGTACAGATTTTCAGAATAAAAAAAGTTGAATCGATATGCTATGTGCCTGGTCACTTCTTGAATAGATTGAAATACATATGGCAGGGAATGAATGGGTTAGTTTGGATGGATAGATAACTTGGTTGATGAACTGTAGAATTGTAAGCTGGTTATCAAACCCCTTTTCTGTTATATGGTAATTATTTTTATTACTAATAAATGTAATGACTTGAGTACGTTTATAAGTTATAGCCAGAGGTGGAAAAGAACAGTAATCTTGGCTAGTAAAGTTAGTTTAGCCTCTACCAGGCGCCAGGGATCGCTGGAAAAATAGCAGAATTGGCCAAAATAAAGGGAATAGTACACCAGGGGAGTTGGTCGGCCAGAGGCAGAGGGTACATATTGTGACCCATGTATGTGGCAAAATGTACTTGAGCTCCCCTGGCATGTTATCTCTACTTGGCCAGCTTCTACTCATTCCAGCCGTGTCCCGAAGCCTGGTAGAGGCTAAATTTAGCCAGGTATCACAGCTGTGGTTTGCTCCACTGATCACTTGCCTTGCTGAGACGCAATTGGAGGAGCCTTGGAGCTAGAATAGGGGTAACGGACATAAACTAACTGGGATGGTACCCAGGCTAGAACAAGGTGACGAGAATGTAGGGCAAGACAAATGGTACATAAATTGTGTTTGCAAGCAGAAGTTGCCAGCATGAACAGTCAATCTTTATTTGCTTGACAATGTCACTACAAGTACCAACAACATAGAGGTAGAGGCAAGATGTCATGTTCTTCCTAACTTTGCTTACATAAACCATGTACGGTGTCTGGAACTAAGAAGACCATTGCAGAAAATCTACATTAGACCATACTGCAAGAGTAAAGCCCTTCAGACAAATTAGCTTTGTGGATGGATGAAATGTAAATGAAATTGGCTATTCACATACACACACCAACCATTCAGGTAATACCCGTATGGACTGAATAAACTTTAACTTTAAATGAATAACTAGAACATAGCTGTGAATATTTCAGCACATTGCGTGCATCCACAATCTAAAACATGTATCAAACACATGATCTGAGTGTCAGACTTAACAGATCACTCCATATCCCAGTCTCTGCTACCTACACTGACACAGGCTGCCTCTTGCTGGACATCATCTTTCTCAGTTTTGCTGCACTGTACCTCACACTCTTCATCATGCCTGTGCAGAGAAGGATGAAGACACTTGTAAAAATCAGTCTCATAGTAGTTGTAAAAGTCAGTCGAAATATTACAGGGTTATGTACAAATGTACATACTAGTATTCAACTGGGAGGGGGACTTCAAGGTCAAATTGACCAGTTTTTCTCTCCCAGACTTCTACTGATAGTGACTTTAGTGAATGAGCAACAAATACAGTGGGGAGTGAATAACTGCTAACTTCACAACCTTGGAATGGGCATTTCAAGTATGTGGTGATGATAGTAACATGAACAAAACTTGGGTTAATATCAAACTACCAAATTCATACAATGTACATTGTACTATATCTATCACTGAAAAAAAGGTAGCTGGACTCACCTGCTGTTAGAATACTCTTCAGACTTTGAGTTATGCTGGATTTTTTCACAATACCCTGCACTCCTGAAAAGAAAACAAAAATTATCATTACCTTTGACAGTGAACAAGAAATTAGTAAATTGATGAACAAAAATTGTGGTGTCCTGGGCCCTCCTAAGATCAGTATCACCCGTACCAAATCTAAACATCTCAGAATTAGAGGAAGAAGAAGATATTAAAGATGTCATACCTCAATAAGTTTTAGGGAATACTGTATTTGGTTACATTACTACTGATATCCTGTCTATGCATTTTCCCTCTAGTCTCGTAAGGCAACAGACATGGATATACATGTAGCAGGAAATTGGAGACAACAAATGGGATAACCTTTGCTGAGACCTTGGACGTAACTTCTGTCATTGTCACTGATGAGCCTGGCATGTTCCAATAACTACCGAAAAACAACCAAACACACACACACATAGACACTGGAAACAATACCCTCTCTACAGTACTACACAGAGGCAAAGCTTTAGATAACATGTATTTTTATGACAAGTATCTGTTTTCTCTCACCTCTTTCTACAACCTCTCTGTAGTCCGCGCTGTGAGCCAGACTCTTCATCACTTCCTCCATATCCTGGTGCCTCTTGTCTCGGTTCTTCTCCAGCCAGATGTGATTCTGCAGTGTCTTTGGCAGCATGTTCAGGTGGGAGTAGACTGCGTGGGGACT
Source organism: Branchiostoma belcheri (assembly GCF_001625305.1). Classification (NCBI taxonomy): domain Eukaryota; kingdom Metazoa; phylum Chordata; class Leptocardii; order Amphioxiformes; family Branchiostomatidae; genus Branchiostoma; species Branchiostoma belcheri. The sequence continues at coordinate 2,189,215 of NW_017802380.1, read as the reverse complement.
TGTGTCTTGCTGTAACAAAGAAGGTTGAAGTACACGTAGTTACATGTGTTACAGTATATGATACTGCAATCAATTGTATTTCACATGGTAGAAAGTTGGAATAGCAACTGCATCTTCATAACAATTGAAAAAATAATGGCACATCCCAGGATAGCAGACTGCCCTTTGTTTCATCTTGAAAAACTATAACAGTGTATCCTTAATTTGAGGCTGGAAATACAGGACATTTTTTTTACAATTTTTCTGTGCAATTGTTCTTGTACATGTACCATGTTTCTTATCTTCACAACTCCACCCCTGATCTGCCCTAAACCATTTATCTTTCTTCCTGCTGCTGAATCCCATAACCAATAAAGATTAGGTGCCAAACAGCTACCTTAGCAGGCTGAAGGTTTACAATACACCCATGTGTACCTCAATAAAAGCCTGTTTCTTGTGCCAGTGGATGTGGTTGACACTGTCCAAGATGGGATGATACAGCTCCTGAAACCTGGCAACGTTGGGCTTCACTATGTTCTGTACCTTCTGCTTATCCTCTCCAACTGTCATGCGGAAATCTCCTGTCATTGTAGTAATACAATAGCTTGTTGATACGTACAGAATATGTATTATCTTTCAGATATACATAAAATAGTAAAATCATCTGTGTAAGCAAAACTGCCAAACTGGGAGCATAGCAAAGGAAGGAAAGAAATGAAAGAGAAACTGAAAACTCATCAGAACACGCTGTGTTATCAAGCACTAGTAATCTATATCTATGAATGATGTTGATGTCTATAATTCTAAATACAGCATTCAATACACAAGGATTACACAACACAATACAACAACTATATTTCTATGGTTACAATGACTTTTATGAACCCACCTGTGTATGAAAGGCTGGTAATTGCAATGTACAGTTGCTCCTCTGTGAATGCCTCAGGTAACATGAGCAGTGCTGCTGCCATGGCACTTAATGTGTTCTGTTGGAGAGCTTCTAGTAACACTGGGTTGTCTCTTCTTTTCAAGATCAGTACCTAAAGAGAAAAAAATACAGAACAAACTTAAGTGCTGTTGGAAATGAGAACAAACAAGCTCATGTCCTTTTCCTTGTTGTAATCATTGTAGCATATCACCTTACATGCAATCTACTATAGCTTTACATTAGATGTTACTAGCCATATAACAGAAGTTGACAGCTTGATGATAGTCAATTTCATGCCATGCTCAAGAGTAACACCTGCATGCCTTGCTGTTACAGTTGATGTAAGATGTGTGACTTAAGCACATTGCTGTATTGTCAATGTCAGTACTTACAGGTTTGTGTAGACGCCCACTGACATACAGAGTTTCCCACTGATGAAGGTCATCAATCAGGTCACTTGTGCTGATGACTCCATACTTGATAAGCTACACAAAATAGTGCAAACATACAGTGTAAATGTGGTTCCAACAAACAGCACAAACATTACGGTATCAAAAGCACCTAGCAAAAAGAAGCATAAGTACGATTTCCTCAGACTTTTTACTTAGCCTTAGGTAATAGAGGACTGTCAAGAACTTTCAGTCACTGATTGTTTACTAATAGGTACATTCCTTTGTAGTAACTGTTCACTCTCTCGCTCTTGCTCTCTCTCTCTCTCTCTCTCTCCTTGGCACCACAACGTACTGTACTTACTCTGTCCTCACAGGGCACTAGTGTGTTGAAATAAACCCTGGCTCCCCAGTTCTCCTGTACCCTAGCAATCCTCTCAGGCCCCAGGCTGCTGAGGAAGGAGTAGTGTTTCCTGTTTCTCCTCATATTCTCCTTGTGCCAGGCTTTAGCGTTGTCCACAGCAAAGATGAAGTCCACCATATTTTGCTATGGGAAAAGGAGAGGTTTGTTATGAATGGTGGATGAATGTTCATCTCATATTTTTCAATATATTCTAAATGTGATTGTCAAAAACTACAGCAATGCATGCTACTATATCGTGTATGGGACGTATGTTAGTATGTGATGCTCCATCAAATATCTTTTAACATATGAAATTTAGTTTGATCTTCATGCCAAGCATGAGGTCAAAATGACACCGCCTTGGTCACCTATAATTTACAAAATAATTCAATCCAACTGAAATAGAATCGAAAATTTGATATCATGATTAGTGACTTACCGACATAGCTTTATGTCCCCTCTGGTGAAAAACGCCAGATCCATAGGCGAAAGCCAACGCCAGGCTTTCTTGTGGGAAGTTGGAAACAATCTTCGACAGCTTTAGGGTCATGTTAGCTACGTGATCAGTGTGGACAGGCGGTCGTCTGTTGACTTTTGGATTTTCTCAAATCAGCTGCGTTTGAGAAGGTATCAGCACGTTTGCTGTGCCTCTTCTACAGTCCATGCATGTGCAGAGGACCTAAAGATGAGCTATAACTGATGAGGTAGCAGGTAAGCTCCAGGTAGAGCTGCAAGGCCTGGAGGCAGCACGTCAGCGCAGTCACTCCGCCATGTTTTGCTTTACAAGAATCACATGTGACTAAAAAGTTTAAAAAAACTAACAGCAGGTCATCCGGGGTGGGAGGGGGGCACGCCGTATCTAAGGTTTGACAATCGACCACGGCTATTCCAAATCACCTATGCAATACCAAATAATCGTTACGTAACGTAAAAGATGTCTGTATCCGACGAAGGTGGAAAAATCAGACGCAGAAGTCGCCGATCACGATACAGGCACGTGTTTTCTTCAGATGGACTGGGTAGACTGGGTAGGGCGTCTGCTAGCTGCTAGAGGTCAAAGTGCGTAGGACAGCAGCCACACGTATGTTATCGAAGTAAGTTGTGTTATTAAATATGACAGTGAAAATAATCAGCTATAAATGTGTCTTTTTAAAGTAAATTCATTATATTTATCTGAATAATTTTATTTAAAAGAAAGCACTGGATCGATATGTTTGATTTAAAAAGGGATTATTACCTGCGTTTAGATGCTGTGGCGGGAAAGGATAAGAAACTTCGGAGGAAAAGGCAAAGCTTTGGTAAGTGTTTTGTAGTGGGTTTTTCCGTTAATGAATTGATTCAGCCCTGCTCATGAAATGTTATTATTCTAATGTATGATTTTTTGAACCAAAGTATCATGTCTATTCAGCTGCTGTGCCCAAAAAAGGTCATTTCTACATCCAAGAAAATTTGTTGACCATAACACACCATGACCCTGTTCATACCAGACTTATATTTAGCGGTTTCAACCGGTTTTCTAAAAACCGGTTTTTATTTAACCTGGTGTGAACGCAAATTAACCGGTTTTTTAGGGGTTTAAATCCGATTTTGAAAAACCACCTCGGGAGGTGGTTTTTGAGGGGTTTTTGAAGGGTTTTTCCACCGAAAAACCTGGTCTGAACGCTAAGGGTTTATTGAACCGGTTTTTGCGTCATAATTCCGGGGTCACGGGTCAGCATCCTGGCCGTGTGCGACCTGCAAGCTTTTTTGATCGCGTTGTTTTGACCAACTTTGAGTTCGTTTCCACTGTTTTTCCACGGTTTTTCTTCATTTTGCGATGGAATCAGCAAACGCAACCTGGTCGGCGAACGGGACGCTCCTGATACTGACTAAGGTTTGGAGAGCAGGAGTCGCCAAATTCGAAAAAGCTAGGGGGGGGGGGAGGGCTCTACCGAAACAAAAATGTTGGAGGAGGCTGATTTCTTGAAGATAAAGGATCAGTGCTGCACTAAGGTAAAAAAAAAACAAACTGAAGACGGCATACAAGCAAGAAGGCCAAGGACAACAATCAGAAGAGCGGGAGGAACGGTTATTCAAACTGCAGTCATGGCCGATTACTAGTAATTGGATATTCACCGGACAGGATTTTTACAAAACCGGTTATCAAAAGTCTGGTATGAACGCTAAGGGTTTTAGCCGGGTTTTTGAAAAACCGGTTGAAACCGCTAAATATAAGTCTGGTATGAACAGGGTCTAAACAAGGACAACAACAACAACTCATTCTTCTGAATTCTAACATAAGTTAGTGTTCTAAACATCAGTAAATAGTGTTGTTCAGGGCCAGGGGTATACTGAATAACTATCAACATTGCAACATGTTTTAGAAAAAGAAGAAACCTGAGAGAATTTATAGGACTGTTAAAAGAATAACGTTAATGCATCAGCTCATAGAAAGGACCAGGTGGGCTCTTCTAACTTGTCATAAATTTATGGTGCGACCAGTGAGACATTTTCCACGCAATCAAAATTAAAAGGTTTATATGTACATGACTTTGGCCCACCATAAATTATGCATGTCTCTCTTCTCAGCAAATGTTGACATGGATGGCACCTAGCTTGTGAAAGTTGAACTGCAGCCATACAGGCCATGCCCAATGTACAGCCAGTACAGGTGTACGTCCAGTAGGTCATTTACTGATTTAGTGTTTACCAGCTGAGGGCATTTGGGAATCTAACGTTACAGGTATATATTGACAGCTCTTTACATTTGTCAAATAACTATGCACTATGGTAGTCCTGGTATGTGGAGCCCTGTATAGGCTCATCCCCCCCTGCGTGTTTGACCCCAACCGAGGGGTGTTACGCAGTACAGTATCAAGATCAAGATCCAGAGCAAGAGAGTTAAAATTTTGATTAAATCCTGATTATTACTGGTTATGCTATCATGACATCAGGGCAGAAATGTCTAATTTATGTCACTCTAAATATAATTACTTGGTAATTAAGCTTTTTTGTCTTCTACAATTAAAGATACATGTACATGCATGCCCCAATGCCTCAGCCCAATTGTGATAAAGTTTTTAATCACACCTCTGCTATTGTATGTTATCAGGGATTGTAAACAAGGTCTGCTATAAAGTCAGCCGAGCTATAAATCATCTTTATCAGCTGGAGGTCGTTTAGTGTTCAAATCACAAATCAATGCAGGTGACTACAACTACAGAATCTAGATATGAACCTATGGCCCATAAGTTTGCATGTATACATGTATGAGATACATGCACAGCAATACATGACAACATTTTGTGTGTAGATGAAGTACCTGTAGAGACTATAGATTTGTTCAAGGACAATATGGAATAATTGTTTTTGTACTTCTTCCAGCTTTTTCACGACCAGCTTTATTCCAATCAAACTGATTCTAAAAGAGTCTGCTAAACACCATACTGAATTGGTATTGCCTTAGAAACAGGCCGGTACTGACTACCCAAAGTAGCTCAGTTTGTGCAAGCTGACACTGACACTAACTTCCTCTAAACTAAATACAGTCTGATGTGCTCATCGTGACATCTTGCTTTTCAATGTTGTGGAATTTTGTTTATGTTCTGACCCTGGCCCACATCCAGGACAGGATCAGGCGGCCAATAATGCACATACCAGTAAATATCAGTTGAGGTTCCTTCTGTGATTTTGGTGAAACTCAAAAGTAAAATCCGTATAGAAAGTTTAATGTTCTTCCTCAGGAAGATCTATTGACTATCACAGCCGTCAACAGTCAGCCCTTGCCACGTTTAGACATTCAGACTATTATAGTGTTAAACATGGAGCATCCATACTATAGCAAGTCTGAGGTTGAGGTTAATATTTCTTCAGCCACTTTTGTGAGATTTTTGCTTGAAACTGCAAAAGTTTGATATGGATATAAATTACTTTAAACTACAGTTCCACCCAAGCAGTATTTTTCATGTTTTTGTTAGAATTACCTTTACCCTAATTCCTTTCCCATTTCCTGTGTCGCAGTAAGAAGAAGTAAGGCCTTAACCAAACACATGGCACTCCTTGGCAACAACAACAGGCAGCCTTCCTTCTCGGAAGTGCTGTTTCGCTGGCATCAGCAGTTTGGGAGCCATGCGGTATGTGGTTGTGGCATGACGCTTGTTGATTCTACTCTCCAAATATGTGGTTTACTTCTTGTCCCTTTGCCAGCTTGAAAGCCAGCCAAGCAGAATGCCTAGTCAGGCGCCTTAAAACCACTGTTTCCTCCTATCCCATTTGGATAGACAGATACATGTATAATGTCCTTGATATAACCCAGATAAAAATGGCTCTTCCTTGATGATCCTTTCCCCTCATGCACTGTAAGACTTGAATAAGACCAAGACCACAAGTAAAATGTTTGTGTCATATAGTACTGTAAATGTATGAATCTCAAGTGAGAAAATTGTGAACTTAAGACCACTGAACATGGTAGACACATACAGTGTATCATATGAGATATTGCATGTAAGTAATGTGATAGATCTTGAGTTGAGTTTAGATATTAAAGTAAACAAAATCTCGAGTGTGGTTCTTAAAAGTGACTATAAGTATCAGGTATGCTAGAGTTTGGGCTGAAATTGATGTCGGTATTTTATGATTTATACACTAAAGGCCTATCATATTACACTGTTAACACATAGGAATAGTGGTAAAGCCTCATAATGCTTGATTCCCATAATCATGTATTATCAGGATGCAAGGTCACTGGTCACTAACTGCTGCAATTTTTTAACGGAACAAAGGAAAAGAAGAACAAAGCCATGTACAGGTGCTAGCCAGCTGCCACACCTGCAGGTGACAAAGAACGATACTTACCTGGGACAATAGTGTAGCCATTAGGGTCATTATCTTTCCACTTCTGTGGCAAATGTCAGAACCACATTTCTATAGATTTTGGACATTGACATTCTCTTGGTATTTGACTGGATAAAAAATGTATGAGATAGATGAAATGAAAATATTAGAAAAGTGGAATGTTTGACTGAACAAAGAGATTGCTTTTATATTAGTAATTGTACTTGTAACAATGGACAGTTCTACATGTTTTTTTTAAGGATTTGTCATCTTGTGTAGTATCCATTTTTATATTAACAAAAATATTACCACAGAATGTTTCAAATCCAACTTTTGAAGAAGGCAAGAAGGTAAAAAGAATACAGAAAACTAAACTAAGTCTTACATTTTGTAAAAAAAAAGTTTGTATGTGTCAGATCTTCATAATCTGACACTATCTCTGTTTTGTACATGTAACAACATGGCTCTGCCAGATTGCATTTTTTTATGCCAGATATGCATGTAGGGAACAGGAACTAATAACAAATGGTGTTTTTTCTTAAGAGTTGAGAACAGGCTGGAAGCAGTTAGACTTTTAAAGAAAAGTACAACCAATATTACTTAAGGCTTACTACTACTACTACTACTAATTGTCATAAAACTACATCCATAGATTACTGTTGTCGTGCTCCTGAACTTCAGTCTTATCAAATACTGAACCTGTAAAATCACTATCAAACTTCAACTTGAACTCAAGAAGCCAAAGTCCTCAGTTCATCAACCCCAAAACTCGAAAACAAGCCGATGATGTCATTGTACAAGCGTATCATATTACGTGGGGTGACCCTGTTGTTGAAAAAAAATCGCTGATGAAGACAACAAGTGGTTGGTTCCAGAAGGCAGTCTCAGCGTTTTCTCATGTACCCAAAACAGATCAGACCTGACCAGACTTACAAAACGCTTTCTGGCAGGACTTCAATTTAAAGGCTTTGCCCTTCTGTCCTTGTCGTGTGCAGTGATTAAATGCCCCTTCACCCAATGGCTGTGCGGTACCCCACAATACCAACAAAATTTATGTGCAGTGTACACAACTTACCAGCCTATCACATAAGTTGACACTGTGGGGTTAATTTACAACTTTTGGTATTTGCTGTGGGCAAATGGTGTCATGCAGGGCCACCCTGTGTCAGCATTATTCTAATTAGCATAAACACTTGCATTGGTCCATAATCCCATTGTTCCGGGGGACCTTATAAATACTGGTGTTCTGTGGGGAGAGATCAGTTTGAGTTGGGACAGCTGACAAGATGAGGGTCCCCGCGTTTTTGGCTCTCCTGTGCTGGGTGGCCTGTGCCTCTGCCTGGGAGTGTGATGAAAGTAAGTTTGATTTCTTCCCAATTCACTCTACTCATTGCCTTTCTGGGAAACAGTTTTGTAACAAAATTGACTTTTTTTTACGAAGGAAGTTTGATTTTTCTTACCAGTCAGATCGGCACACAGTTGTAGTATTTCAACCAAATGTCAACTTTTTGAAATCTTTACAGATTTTTCAGCTAAAAAATTTTCATCTCATAGAAATTAGAATTATGATTTGGATGTGTAACATTATTTGTCCCTATTTTGGAGCCAAGTATTTATTCAGTCCAAAATATTAAATGCATTTGAAACACACTTTGGTAAGTGTATCAATAGTTGCCTAGGAAAGTCGCAAATGGTATCTTTTTTAATATTTAATTTTTAATAACCACAAGCCAACTGGTTGATGCACTTAGATGAATTTGTTTTCCTTTCCCTGGGCAAATTGACTTTCCAGTATTTCCCGTAGTGGCATATGGCACCACCGTTACCCGCAGTAGCATTTAAAATTTGCCAGGCAATTTAACATCATTCTTCTGTTACATTCAATGGCAAATAGTCAAGTTGTAGCTCTGACCTTGTTGGATAGAAGGACTGGTACATTTTTTAAATTTAAGGGATCAAATTTGGCAGTCTAGAGTGTGTGTCTAAATACCAACCTCCCAGAAATATACTTGTTGATGCCAAGATTGGGATCACAACAGGCCTAATGTTTTTGTGGGGAGGTGGATTACCATAACTATAGGGAGAGAAAGGCTTGTCACACTGGGGTTTTAGTGGGGGTTGCCCCCTGAAAGAGTAATACAATAGGCTATGTGGGCCTTCGGAGTGGCATATGGCACTTCAATCCGCCCGGATTAAACGGTGTTTTCTGTTTATCAAATTTCAAAAACTGGAGAATGAATAATCAGGGAGTGGGAAACAATTATGTGTGAATCTGTTTTCAAGATAGCCATCCTTTTCACAGAATTGTTTGAAAAATGGACCACAAAATACTAAAACTGAAAATTGCCTGTGGTCAAAGGGACCTGTTGAGATACTGCCTGGCAGTGACAATTGACAATGATGGCTGGAAATTGACTCAGAATTTTTTTTTACTTGTCTAACAGGTGGTCGTAGATAAAAATTGAGACAAAAAAAAAACAACAAGTATACTCGTCATATTTATCCCACCTTTTTATTATTATAAATGCAGTATGTCAGATTCCATAAAATGGACTGTGAAGGAAATCCCTGCTATTTATAGAATTTTCTGCTCAAGAGTAATACAGCAAAGAAATTGGAGTTCAGAAGAGTTGTCACAAATATTTTAGAAGCTCCAATTATTGACGGACAAATATGATTGAAAAGAGATGTCATTTTTAGCTCATGCCAGTCAGTCCTGTTCTCCATAATCAAATACACTAGGATTTTAGAGCAAGTATGGGGGCCCCAGTATACATATTAGGGCAGCAACCAGGGTCAGAGATTATCTATTTATTCTAGAAGAAATCCTCATTCTTTCTTTAAGTGCCCCAGATGACAGGTATCTCATCCTTTTTCCTTCCCTTCAGATGCTGAACACTTGACGGCCGTCGACATTAAGATAAAAAGCCACGAGGATCATGTGATCTACGGCCAGCTCCACGCCTGTCCACGGGCGGGGGAGGAGCTCAGCCAGAACCTCCGCTTCCGCTTCCAGAACCCGCGCAACATCATCCTGGACCAGGAGACAGGCAGCTTCCAGTACAGGTGAGAGAGAGAACTCAGTTTACGCCACACCGACTTAATTTTATGGATGACATCTGCGCGCGCATTGATTTTCACCTGTTCTAAAAAAATCAAGTCCTCAGAGGCTCTGGACTGGCTCTAAGGCCTGGGTAGTCCATGGTAGTTAGCGAGCCGGTGGTAACTCTGGAGGATGGCACCCAGTCTACTGAAGCTACATGAGTCATGAACTTGTACATACGTGCAGTGCCAATTCATAAATTCTGCAAACGGCCAGCATGTGCCATACATACGTCGCTGAGTACTGCCGCAAATTCACAATACCAGCTTTGTATTCTTTGTATTTTGTAACTTGAAGGTTTGTGATTGCATTCATTTGCTGTAGTGGGTTCAGAACAGTCAGGTGGGGTTTCTGAGTGATTTGCATACAATGGCACCCCACCAGCTTGGCCAAAGTCCAGACCAGGTGAATGATGAATGAACCTGTTTTGCACCCGCAGGAAAGAATAGCTTAGTACCTGTTACGTAACCTGTTTCCCAGCATAGCTAAATTACATCTACAGTGTCATGCGTCAACACTTGTAGGTCACCCAGGTCGGCACGTGCTGTCACCTGTGGCGACTCCACTACATGTCAGCACTTTCTGTAACAATCGATTGTCAGTCACATGTCTGTGCTATGCCAATAACTTAGACTAAGACTTAGTTCCTCCCGTGCAAAGCACACTGGCCAGCAATTGCAAGTTTCCACAACTTTGTTCGATCTTTAGACAGGTTTTTAGCATCCACCAACCGCCAACAGCACCCCTCTATTTTCCAGGTCTTTTTGAAAAGTGCGTCACCATGTTAGCTTTGGTCTCCCTCTCTTCCTCCTGCCCTCTGGTTTCCAGTGAATGGGTTTCCACACACTGCCAGTAACTGGAGGAACTGGTGTTCCTTAATTAGATACCATAACTGGCCAAAACCACAGGAGGTCTCTCTTTTTAACCTCGTTGCCCAAACTCAGACCACAAGTTCAACACCTGTCAGCACTTTTCGTAACAATGACTGTCAGTCATGTGCAGACAGGCGGAGAGGCTTAAATTACTTAACGACCCCCTACATTTGCACTGCCAGTGATTGGAGGAATTGGTGTGCCTAGACACCATAACCGACCGAAACCAAGGAGGTCTCTCTTTCGCCTCCTTGCAGAAATCGACCACAGCTGATACGCAGCAGACCTCGTGTGACACTCTTAAATTTCGAAACATGTATTTTTAGGTTGTGGCCAATTGTGTCGGGGAAGAATCTCTTAATGCCATTCCAATTAATATCAAGATTGATTTTTCAGAGAAAAAAAGCTGAATATAAGTAAAGGAAAGAGTTGGTAATGTACAAGTTTCATCGATCTTTTAAAGATACATATTTAGTATGCAACAAACTTCTCTAAAACACAGCATAGCAATTTAACTGATTTTGCTTATCATGGGACAAAGGTGACACATATCTGTACACCAGACACCGTGTCATGCATACACGTGTACTGGGTAGATCAAAGTTGCCAGACAACATGTATGGCACTTCATGTTATCAGTCGACTTCTCCAGGGCATTAGTTGTTTGGGTGGTGGTCACAAAAAGTTCACAGCTCAGAGTCCACTTGTGAATGATACACACTGATGCAGATTTGATTCATATTACTGTTTTAGGACTCTAAAATTGACAATTTAAACATTTCAATCCTTGCATGTAGCATGAAATCAATAATATGACAAAGGGTTGAAAATCCAAAATTTGTCCCCGGACACAACAGTCTCTGGCATGAATTTTGTGCATTGTCACCAAATGGGCAAAAGTGAACATTCAGAATCTAAAGCTTCCCATTGGCTACTGAAGATGATGATCCTTAAACCATCAAGACCAATTTAGTTTTTTTATAGCTATTCAAATCACTGTATAAATTATACTTGTTCATTTGGCTTACCATATTGTTGGATGGCATCTTGGGTGACTGCTTGAGACATTTGAAGCATTGTCTGAAGTGTATTTCAAGTGAGCAGCAATGTACTGACTAGTTACAAAGTTGACTGACCTTCTCAAGTACATTATACTGGTGGTAAGGTGATAAAACTCTGAGTGCTGAGTCAAGTACAACAAAGGTCATAAAAACATTACCTTTACCTTGTTTATTTGTGGAGAACTTGAGACAAAATCAGTGCGCATGCCCAAACCATTGTTTCAGGTCAGGTTCACGATCATTATATAATTCCGAACAAATAAACAGTACAAAGTCCAAGTGCGGAGACAATGTGGTTATAAAAACATAAGGGTACAGTATCAATATTTATGTTTGTTTACTCTGGCTCTGAGGTGCAGACTGAGTGGAGAGTTTTCATTCATAAATTTTGTATGTTGCGTACCACTTAAGATAGGCATGATTTATTTAGTCCTACAGGTGGTCTGCTGGACTAGCCATGAGGGGCACTGGGCAGCTAGAACTGCAAAGACTAATTAGCCCATTAAAAGCATTTTCATATAATGTAATTCACTTTATGTTCACGCTAGCAAAATTTCACAGTCTGAGAAAACTGGATATGTTCACGAATTTTCAAACTATATATTCACTGTGGCGACTGGTGCAGGAAAAGGAAAGTCCGGGAATTATTTGTTAACTGTTATGATGATCAGGTCACGGAAGTGACAGTGAAAATAGTGAACATAACAGTACCGTGAAAAAATCTGGAAGTAACATTTTATGTTGTTTGTATTCCTGGGCCAGCCCTGACCGAGAACACTTCAGCGGTGTGGACAACTTTGTGTACACAGTTGAGGATGAGGTGGAGCGCAGTGAGCCTGCCAGTGTCTTCATCAGTCTCCGCCCACAGCCCGACGAGCCCAGGCTGCAGGTGCAGCATGTACAGGTGGGTTACCTTCCTTCATGTGTTGTGATCAACAGTATTGTATGTTACTGCTTGAAGTCACCATTGTGCCTGGACCAAATTTCAGCTAGCTTTTTAAAGTTTTTAAGTTAAAACTTTAAACCTTCTATGTCATGGAACAGTAAGCTAGAAAAATAACAGTCTGCATGCTTAAATATTATTTTGAGTCATTCTTAAAACTACATTGTGAACATGTGTGAACTTTTTTTGCTGTGTTTGCATAAAGCCTGTAATATTCTTCCACAAAAATGTATCTAGTAGAGGGTATTGAATTTATTTGTGAATTAGAGAAAAACTTGTATTGTAACTGTGTTTGGACCATAGTTATATATGCAGACTTGTTACATTACCAAAAGGTAGAGATGTTGTCCATTTGGTTTTGTTTGGTCAGGTAAGACAAATATTGTATAATCAATACTCGAATGTGACAAATGCGGTTCAATATTACCTCAATATGAACTTTATACTTTGTACCTGCCCACCTTGTCAATAGGTTTTGTCATCAAATACATGCTTTAACTTGCATGTATCCAGTTTGCATATTTTCATATAGATCTGTCCTTACTAGGCTTTAATGTAGCATATTTACCGATAATAGGAATTCTCTGCCATTGTAGAAATATAGGAAGTACATATATGTACATACAAATTAAATGTAATTCAAATGTCTCATTCTACTACATATACATACTACTACGTATACTATACATGAAACAATGTCCTGTAATACGTATAGCACGTATCATACAATGCTGCCATTACGTAGTTGTTCCTTACACTTGATAATATACAATGTCAAGTAAATGTTATTTCTCTTCTGTAGGGCAACGAAGGTGAGGTCATCCCCCTTCACATCCAGGCCCAGCTGGAGGATCAGGACGGTTCTGAGACTCTGACTGTGACTCTCTGCAACTGTGGCCAGGAGGTCTCCTGCAAGTCTGGTACATACAGTAATTATTCTTGTGTCTATGGTTACATTACAATGCACATGTAACTAATAGATTACTATATAATGTGGTATGACATACAAGGTCATGCCTACTTCAGTTAAAATTTGGTGGAATCAAACAAATTTAGTTTGAGGTTACAATGATATCACATATACAAGAAGTCAATTAACTTTGCTGAGATTCTGTGGAGAATAAAATACTCTCATTTTGATCTTAAGTTAAATCATCCACAGATCATCAAAAATTCATTTTCCATATGCCCTTAGCTTGCAATACAGTCATGTACTTTTCTTCCATAGTCTATGACTGATATCAGTGGATATTTCTGTCCTTCCCACCATTCCAGACTGTCACTGCCAGCTGAGTGTACCATCTGGGTGGAATTGAAGTCTTCTAGAATTTGCAGAAGATTTACCTGATTGCTATACTTATTTTCTTCCATAGTCTATGATGAATCTTAAAGGCTATTTTTGTCCTTCCCACCAGACAAGTGTCGGTGCCAGCTGAGTGTACCATCTGGGTGGCATTGAAGTTATTAGATTCTTGTAGAATTTGCAGAAGATTTACCAGATTTACTTGTTTTCTTCCTTAGTCTATGATAAATCTTAAAGGCTATTTCTGTCCTTCCCACCAGACAAGTGTCGGTGCCAGCTGAGTGTGCCGTCTGGGTGGCACTTCCTGGCTGGAGGCCAGCGTGTGCACCGCAGGAACCTGAACAAGCTGACTCAGGACCAGGCCAACCAGCTCTCCGTTCGGTGAGAACCATTGTCTTGGCCTATCCTATAATACCCCCCCCCCCTCAGTGCTACATGACAGCATCCTGTCATGCAACAACTGACAGCTCAGCTGCTAAGCCACAAAGTTCAACCACAAAATTAAGACAGTTTGACAACCAATTTAAACCTGCAGAAAACACCTGATCCAACAAAATCTCTGCAAGTGAAGATCACCTCTTACATGAAAGATGAATATTGGATTTGCTGATTCTGTGCATATTCATCTTCACTTCCTCCCAACCTGCACTGGGAGACCATTTTGACCTCCAATTTTAGCTTCCTGTCAGTCTGCAGTTAGTAACCATTTCCCCCTCACTTCTTGTTAGATTATGAGTACACAGTCAGGTACAATCAATTGTATGTAGGACCTTGGAATAGATGTTTTTATATTACACCCTGCTGTATCTGTAAGGCAAGAGGAGGAAGATACACAAACACACATCCACACTGATGAGTGACTTGTTCTCTGCTCAGTTTATTCAAAACTTTGGAATGGGGGATCAGTTGTTCAAATTACAGCCAGTCCCGTCTGTTAAATGCAATGGTTTGACGTTACTAAGTTGGACTGTCTGCTACATATCCTTGCAGTGTACCTGAGAACTCCCATGGCCAGTACTGCTTCGGTGTCCATGCCACCTCGGTGGAACAGAAGGGCAAGGGCCACGTCAACGCCCAGACCAGCCAGGACATGCACATCACTGTCCACTCCAGGAACCAGCCACCCACCATCACTCACCACTCCAAGACTGGTGAGAACTTTGTTTAATGAAACAACATTGCAGGAGTGCATGCTGAATTGTGTTGTAGTTTACAAAAATACAGCTGTCTAACAACATTTAATTGACAACATGATCATTTGATCATTCATCTTTAAAATACTGTACTCATAATATCTGATAGTGATATGAATATACATTAAAAAGAGAGTAAGACAAGTTAACATACAAATGCTCTGCAGAGGTAAGAGATATAACAAATTATTACTCTGCAGAGGTAAGAACCTCAAGTGTCAAGAACCATTCTTTATTCATGAGAAGCTCAAATTGTCCTTCAGGCCACTTTTCATTGAGGTCATGAGGGAAGAGGTATAGGTCATGTAGTTCTCGTACAATAAATGAATACCATTATCATATCTTGCAAGATGGCTTGAAGGACCTCCCAGTCTCAGGACAAGGCTAAACAAAAAAAACAAAACAAACATGTCTGGGCTTTTGCAATGTTTACAGTGTTGCAAGCACTGAAGTAGTAGTTTGGCTATTGAATCTCTATTGATTACAGGGGTGGGCAGAAGGGAGAAGGTTAAACTCTGTGGTACAGAACTCCAGACATGTTTGTTTTGTTATCCAGCCTTGGCCTGAGAATGGGACAGGAAGTTGCCGAACTTTGGACTTGTTATTGTTTGAGGCCAGGTGATGGCTACAGGGAGGCAAAGTACAAATGGTTTAACATACAAACTGTGATATGTCAGGCATTAAGCCTTCTCCATACAAAACTACATGTACATGTAGATCTGTATTGGTTACAGGGTTAGGCAACAGAGAGATCTAAGCTAAGAGTAAATCAGAAATGTTGGTTTATCAGCATGATAAACATTTTGTGTATCATTTTAGTGTATCAATTCTATCATTCATTTATTTGTAGAAATCAGGGACATAACTCAGATGCTTTTCCATGAAGGTCTAGTAAACTACTGTATTAATTAAATCCATGATAGTGTCAAATAGTACTGATTTTTCACACCCAACAATCATGACGAAACAATTGAAAGTTTTTCAGAACGCAAGATTATTCCGATTCATACACAGTATAGCATCAGAAGGAAATACGACAAAAAGATTACTAGTACAAAAAAGATGTTGTTCTTTGAATTTTATCTCATGTCAGAAAATCACATTCCCTGGCATGGTACACCATCTCCAGGAATTAACATGCCTTTCAGTTTCTGGCATATTCCTGAATGAAGTCGCCATTTGCCTCTGTCCTGTGGCTCTTGTGCATAGCAAATGTCAATACCCTTGCAGGTTAGAGTCTCAGCAACTTCACCGGCCAGCCACGCAGTGTCCCAACTTTAGGTGATGCAATCCATGATTTGGATGCTCCTTTAGTATGGCGACTCCAGGGATGGTACTGGGCTGTTGGGGTGTATCACTGTTACAGTTCTTGGGCTTCTGGCATGCCTTTGGGCTCCTCAGCATCCTGTACAAGTCTCACAACGAAAGTCTATCTTCCACGTAGAAACCCTTCGCTGGTGCACCATCTCCAGCCAGGAGCAGCAGAAGTGCCAGGAGATGAGCCGTGCCTTCAGCAGGAGACTGAACCACAGGCTGGAGTGTGTGCAGGGACAGTCTAGCGAGGACTGCATGTACAAGATCTCCAACAACATGGTAAGGCACACTTGTACTTGTATTCAAACACATACTTCTTGTGCAGGGACTGTTTGATGGTTTTATAAGAAGTTTTCCCAGAATATTTTTATGTTTGGTAAGGTTGAAAAAATTCTATTCACATGACAGAATTCTAATTTTGTGCTATACATAGGCTGATGTGATCACTCTGGATGGAGGAGACATCTACACTGCTGGCTCCAAGTACAACCTGTTGCCAGTCATGGGGGAGGACTATGGACATGGTGAGTTATAACTTCTCCCTCTCTTGGTTTTTTATGATTTTATCATTTTGGGATTTGCCAAAGAATTGATTGATTGATATAATAGCTTGCTGTGCCAAACGAAATTGTTTTAGACCTCTTAGCAGTGTTTAATGTGAAGTCAGAAAATACACACTTTGAACAATTATTAAGGTTATGTGCTAGTGTCCCAGCCAGTGGTGTGTTCTGTCCTTGGTGCTGAAAAGGTGGTTTTCTTGACTACTGACTTATACCACCTCCAGGTGATGCCAGCTACTGGGCTGTTGCTGTGGTCCGTAAGGACAACCCAGAAATCAACATGAACAACCTGCGCGGGCGTAAGTCCTGCCACACCGGTATCGGCAAGACGTCCGGCTGGAATTTGCCGGTCGGTTGGCTGATCCAGAACAACCATATCCAGGTGGACAACAGGAGGTCCATCCCACAGACTGTGGGCAGCTTCTTCAGCAAGAGCTGTGTGCCTGGTCAGTGCATCTTAGTACACTAGTACTCTCATACGTCTTCTGTATAGCATACTGATATGTTTAACGAGGGAAAATATATTGTTTTTGCTCAGTTTCCTCTTCTTCTTCTTCTCCAAACAAATAAGCTTAATGACCTGAACCATACGTCTGTCACCATGGTAACTAGTGTTGGGTTACATCATGTTGCAATTTTATAGCAGGAGGGAATTAGACTCCTGTTTCCATATACATGTATATGAATGCGTTTGAGTAAGAATTAACACAGCAGACCATATGGGAAGGTAAACATTATGCATTTGCTTTGCAAATGTTACCTTTCTGTAACATTTTTTTTTAAAATCTGTTTACTGATTTCTCTGTCACTGCACATTTCCAGGTGCCCAGAGCCCTGAGTACAACCCTGATGGCACCAACCCTGAGAGTCTCTGCTCCCTGTGTGTCGGGGAGGGAGAAAACCGCTGTGTCCGCAACACCAACGAGCCCTACTATGGATACTCTGGAGCATTCAGGTACTATAACCAGACTAATGCAAAAAAAAGAGTTTTTCAGGACATTGATAAGAAGACTACTAGTAATTGAAATTAAACATTTTATATGAAGAACTTGTGTTTTCAATATGTTTTTCTGTGCTACTACCACCAGGTGCCTTGTTGAGGGTGCCGGTGATGTTGCCTTTGTGAACCATGTGACCGTGTATGAGAACACCAACAGCCACAGTGAGGAGGAATGGACCAGGAACCTGGATGAGGATGACTTTGAACTTCTGTGTCCTGATGGCTCCAGGGGGCCATGGCACCAGTACAAGTAAGATGCACTTTTGAACACATCTACAAAACGTTATATACAAATTACGATAGATCTAGATGTATGACTTTCCAGAAGTTGGAAACGTGATAACGTCAGGAGTGCATCATAAGTGGCAGGAAGATGGAATCTACCACCGTCACTGTTCAGAGAGGGTTGATGGGCCCTGATGTAAACTGCCTCCACACCCCTAGGCCCTCACAAAGTAACCTGCTCTGTATCCAAAATAGGCACCTTGTCAAGTGTTACAGTGTGACGCGGAGACTAAGTCTTGATATGTTGTGACACCTCCAATGTACTGGAACCATTATTATCATTACTGTTCCACCAGGGAGTGTAACCTGGCCCGTGTGCCTGCCCATGCTGTCATGACGTCCTACCATAGCCAGAAGAACCTGCAGCAGATTGTGGAGGTCCTGAACCAGGCTCAGGTAGGAGGAGATTCAGAACTTAAAAACATCTCTTGACTAATATATCCCACTAAGTGGTTCCATACTGGGGTATACAAGAAGTCTGTCAGTTCAGAGTCATGTCCATGTGGTGTAGTAGCTTGGATCAGGATCAACATGTCGTTTGGTGTAACATAGCCAGCTGCCGCCACACCGTGTGCCTGCTAAGCTGGCTGTTACGCCGAAGGGCGGTTAAACTGGTTTTACCAATACAGATACAGATACAGAGGATCAAATTCTAGTGGAGCCAGTGGTCTAAGCGTATGCCTGGAACTGGACACGACTGGACAAGATCACATCGTCCTTTCAAATGGAGATGCAAAGCTGACTGTCCTCGTGTATGTCAAACCTCTGCATGTAAAGAGAGTCTAGCACTCATATCGAGAAGAGTAGGGGTGACTCAATCTACAGTTGTACTTGGCTATAAATGCTAGCAGTAGCAAAGCTGCATTGTACTAGTTTACAAAAAGTGTCAAGCTTTGTCCTCAGTCTGAGGTGGCTTGCTGTATCTTTTTTTATGACCATAAAATTTGATTGCAGCAACACTTTGGCGTTGAGGGGTCCGATGACTTCGAGATGTTTGACTCGAGCGAGTTCGAAGGCCGTGACCTGCTGTTCCGTGACAACGTGCATCGCCTGGTCCCGGTGGGCCAGCGGAACACGTGGCAGAAGTGGCTCGGCTCCAGCTACATGGAGTCTGTTGGTCACCTGATCAGCCACGACCAGGAGAGGAACCAGCGTGTGCTCAGTAAGTACTTGTTCCAATCCTTTGCAAATAGATAGATTTTGCAAAAAAAATACAGAACCATATCTAATGACAATGATGATCACTAACCCAAGAAAATCACTACTGCAGAGATAACTTCCGGACGTTTCGAGTGACATCCGTCACTCTTTTACAGTTCAATTAGTGACGCTGCAGAAGAGTGACGGATGTCACTCAAAACGTCCGGAAGTTATCTCCGTTATTTATCCAGTAGTAGAGTTTGATTCTTCTTTGAATATTGTTTACCTGGATGTCTAACCTTCATCAACCAACCCATAGACAAGCAGATTCGCTGGTGTGCGACGTCTGAAGCTGAGATGGATAAGTGTGAGCAGATGAGTAAGACCCTGACCGAGCGTGGCTTTGTCCCCACCATCAAGTGTGTTCAGGCCGACAACGCTGACCAGTGTATGCAGATGATCCACATGAACCAGGTACGGACTATGACCCAAAAGTCATCACGTCGACAGAACGTACTGTGCCTGCACGATACCCCAATTTTTCACAATTTTCATTCGATGATTGGTCAACCTTGCATTAGAATTTTGCCTGTAGCAGACAAGATCTTTTCCGACACAATATTTGGAAACTACAGACGGGATGTTAACCTTATGTATGCAAGTGTGACCTTATATGAGATGTTATGCAGAAGTGCTATGCACAATACATCACGGGTTTCGCATAGTTGCAGTACATTTTTATGCTGACGTGCTCCAATAGTCTACTGAAGAAATCGTACAGGTAAAGAGCAAGGTAGCCAAAAGAAGATAGATGAAAGCTTATCTCCAAGCATGCAAACCTTGGTTTTGTAATCAGATTTTTTTTTCTAATATGCTGGATATTAATTAATTTCCCCATGAAGGCTGATGTGATCACCCTGGATGGAGGAGACATCTACCAGTCTGGGATGAAGTACAACATGAGGCCCATCATGGGGGAGGACTATGGAAATGGTAGGTACAACCTGTACTCACTGTTATGTATGTAGCTGTTTTGAGGCTTGATCTTCCCTACCAGTGTTGCAGACTATGTTTTTTGTATATACAACATTGTGAATATGTTTCACAATCAGTTGCATTCCCTTCCCAGGTGATGCCAGCTACTGGGCAGTCGCTGTGGTCCGTAAGGACAACCCAGAAATCAACATGAACAACCTGCACGGGCGTAAGTCCTGCCACACCGGTCTCGGCAAGACGGCCGGCTGGATCATCCCCACCGGCTGGCTGGTCGACCAGGACTTTGTTCAGACTGACGGTCAGACTAGTCTGGTTCAGGCTGTGGGACACTTCTTCAGCAAGAGCTGTGTGCCTGGTGAGTGTGTTACTCTTGTACTACCGCTCTTTTAGTACTGCTCTTGTCATACTTGTTGTTAGCAGGATCAGTTCAGAAAGAAAGTTTTAGAAAGAAATAAGTTATACATCTCTCAGAACAAATCTCTGATATCTTAAAAAAAGGGTTTTGTTTCTAACCTTGTAGACTCAGCATTAAATCATTACTCTATATTTACACAAAGGTGCCAAGAGCCCTGAGTATGATCCCCAGAACACCAACCCCTCCACCCTGTGCTCCCTGTGTGCTGGTGCTGGAGAGGACCACTGTGTCAGGAACAAGAACGAGCCGTACTACGGATACTCTGGGGCCTTCAGGTATAATTGTGGTTTGATTTGCAAGTAATTGAATGGATTTATAAAGTTACATTGTACTTTGGACAGATGTGGGGTCATGTGGTGTAACGGTGAGCCCGCACAGGTCCTTGGTTCGAATCCTAACATGTCACCGATCTTGTGTCCACAGTGGATCAAAAATCCACTGCTCCTACGGCCTTAAAAAAGGCTACGGGACTACCTTTTCCTAAATATCTTCAGACAGATCACTAGACCTAAACGTGGTATATGCTTGTCTCCCCCAGGTGCCTTGCCGAGGGAGCCGGTGATGTTGCCTTTATCAACCACCAGACTGTCCAGGACAACACTGATGGACACAACCCTGAGAACTGGGCCGCCGGTCTGCACGCCGACGACTTTGAGCTGCTGTGCACGGACGGTTCCCGCCGGCCCGTGGACCAGTGGCGCGAGTGCAGCCTGGCCCGTGTCCCGTCCCACGCTGTGATGACGTCGGAAGAGAGGAACCAGGAGTGGGTGGATCACGCCGTGCAGCTGTTGAAGAACGTTCAGGTGGGAAGTTTGAAGAATCTATTGAAGACTTGTTTTTACAGTAGAAGGGAATATAGTGTTTACTCTGTGTTTTAAGTATTGTTGAAACAAAAGCCCCAGAAGTATTGTGCAAGCACGTCTAACCCTCGGAAGACGGGGAACAACAGACGTTAAACCGGACAGTGAGTGTGAGTGAGTGAATTCTGTAGTACAGTAGTAATACATTGGAAATGCATAGTACTAGTAGTAGTAGTAGTTAAAATCGCATGAATTTGGGATAAAGAAGTCACAGCATAACAAAAAACCACAGCAAAGGTTTCAAGATTTACAGTATATTGACCATGATTTTGTCTGACTAATGCATTTAAGACGAAGCTTGAAAAAGAAGGGATTCCAATTCTTGAATTCCAATAAAAAAACTGTTTCCATCCACAGGAGATGTTTGGCTCGGATGGGAACGAGCGTGGCTTCAGCATGTTTGACTCTGCCTCCTTCGGCGGCCATGACCTGCTGTTCCGTGACGACACCCAGCATCTGGTGGAGGTGGGCAGCAAGGACAGCTGGGAGAAGTGGCTGGGACAGGAGTACCTGCGTTGTATCCGCACACACCATGCTGTGGAGCCTGTCCAGCCCCACAGTAAGATCAGATCTACATTCAGAGCTAAGGCTTTGAGAAGCACAAATATTTTATTGTTGAATCATTGTAAATTTTCAATTTTTTTTAGAAAAGTGCTCATAAAAAGTTAGCACTTCAGTAAGGTAGTTTGTTTTATGTTAAAGCAAGGATGTACTTGTTGAATCATCATAATTTTCAATTTGTTTATGAAAAGTGCTCACTCATAAAATGCAAAGATTTTGTTGTTACAGGAGTAAATCATTGTAACTTTCATTTCTTGACGAATAGTGTTCATGAAAAAAAGGTGCTTCAATAGTGTACCTGTTCTATGTTGCACAGGCACCCTCCGCTGGTGCACCATCTCTAGCCAGGAGCAGCAGAAGTGCCAGGAGATGAGCCACAATGTTATGAGGAATCTGAACCACAGGCTGGAGTGTGTGCAGGGACAGTCTAGTGAGGACTGCATGTACAAGATCTCTCACAACCAGGTGGGGAACACAAAAAAGTTTTTATGTATCAGTCATCAGTAATTTTAGCACCTGACCAAGAGAATGCAGACACATGTAGAGCATTGACTTTTCCGTGCACTTTTCTATGGTAATGTTTTGTGATACAGAGATAAACATTTAACTGTGCCAACATCAAAATAGTATAGGATTTATGTCTTACTGTAAATTTGCTTCTAGCTGCATATTACTATTAGTGTAAGATACTTGGGTATGTGACTGCATTTTACGTGTTTTCATCATAGAACTTGGTTTAATCCTCAGGCTGATGTGATCACTCTGGATGGAGGAGACATCTACACTGCTGGATCTCAGTACAACCTGGTGCCAGTCATGGGGGAGGACTATGGAAATGGTGAGTTGCATGGAACATAGATCATCGTTGTTCAAACAACAGTTTGAGATGTCTGAAATCACTTGGGTACGTTGTCCTTGGTGCTGAAAGAGCAGTTGTTTTAAAGCTTTATCCTACTTCCAGGTGATGCCAGCTACTGGGCTGTTGCTGTGGTCCGTAAGGACAACCCAGAAATCAACATGAACAACCTGCGCGGGCGTAAGTCCTGCCACACCGGTATCGGCAAGACGTCCGGCTGGAACGTGCCGGTCGGTTGGCTGATCCAGAACAACCAGATCCAGGTGGACAACAGGAGGTCCATCCCACAGACTGTGGGCAGCTTCTTCAGCAAGAGCTGTGTGCCTGGTCAGTGGAAACCTATTATTTGTGATTTCTATTCAAAAGAGTGCATCAACATTATTCTATTGTTTGGCAGAAATGTCCTTGTTTGAAGTGAATTCTAGAAATTCTGTTTTGTTTTTGTAAAAGTTTTTGACTCAAATCAAACACTGCTGGAATAACTAAAACATACTCAAAATCATTTTCCTACTACTTGTTCTAACCAGGTGCCCAAAGCCCCGAGTACAACCCTGATGGCAGCAACCCTGAGAGTCTCTGCTCCCTGTGTGTCGGGGAGGGAGAAAACCGCTGTGTCCGCAACACCAATGAGCCCTACTATGGTTACTCTGGAGCATTCAGGTACAAAAGGACTTTGAGAAGACTGAAAGTTGTTGTAAGGTGATATTTCATAGTTTTCATGTAATTTTAATTGTCCTGAATGTCTGACTCTTGTCCTCTACCACCAGGTGCCTTGTTGAGGGTGCTGGTGAAGTTGCCTTTGTGAACCATGTGACCGTGTATGAGAACACCAACGGCCACAGTGAGGAGGAATGGACCAGGAACCTGGATGAGGATGACTTTGAACTTCTGTGTCCTGATGGCTCCAGGAGGCCATGGAGCCAGTACAAGTAGGAATGTTTCTTTACAAATTGACAAACTGAGCATTCAAACTTTCCATAGTATATCTTCTTTTTCGTGAATAGTTTCATCAGGCTGGTAAGCGACTGAGTAAAGAAGCCCTTTTTACACAACCAAGTGTTTTATTCACAGCCGGCATTTCAGTGACTATCTGTCACCTTCCTCAGGGCAATTCTGACTGGTTCACATTGCACTGCAGCACAGGTGCTGCTGCTATAGATGCACTGCTATAGATGACATTTGTGCTTGGGAAAAAAAGAGCTTCTTTACTCAATATCTCCTTGTTGCTTTCAAAATGATATTTTTGCTTGGTTCATACATGTAAGTACCCTTAAGCACAATTCCGCCTTGCTCTTTCACCAGGGAGTGTAACCTGGCCCGTGTCCCATCCCACGCTGTCATGACATCTCCCCGCAGCAGGACAGACATTCAGCAGATTGTGAACTTCCTGCAGCTTTGTCAGGTGAGATAAGTAGCATCCAGTAGTAGTATCTAGTCTTAGAGAAGAGAAGGCGCAGGAAAGCTGCAGCTACCCAGGCACCACCAGTACAGAGTTTCACATGCCCATCCTGCCATAGGACTTGCAGGTCAAGGATGTACAGCCACATGAGGGCCTGCAGGGGACAACCTTCCAAGAATATTCGGACACAAAGTATCAGCCATCATCATTATCATCTAGTCTTTGATTAATACTGTTGTAGACAAAGGGGTGGGCTAGTCTTTACACCACACCTTCAAGGAGCTATATCCTGCGGGTCCACACCAGCAAGGCCGCACACTCTAATGTCCTTCCTGACACACTCCGTCCAGGATTTCCTTGGTCTGCCCTGACCTCTGTTCCCTGGCAGCTACAGAGATTAGCTCAAGCGTACTTACTGTGCCCTACACCTTACTGTCTACATTATTTAAAAGACACACAATATCCATTTCCAGAGCCACATAATGTTACATGTAACATCAGTGGTACTGACACGATATCCTTCCCTCTTCCCTGTTTCAGGACCACTTTGGTTTCCAGTCCTACGGCGACTTCGAGATGTTTGACTCCAGCAGGTTCGGAGGTCGTGACCTGCTGTTCCGTGACAACGTGCAGCGCCTGGTCCCGGTGGGCCAGCGGAACACGTGGCAGAAGTGGCTCGGCTCCAGCTACATGGAGTCCGTCGGTCACCTGATCAGCCACGACCAGGAGAGGAACCAGCGTGTGCTTGGTACGTACCACTAGTAGTCCATATTCCGCCATATGATTCAGATGAAGGGTTGTAACATTACCTTTCCTGTTCTCCACAATAACCCAAGCCTTCTTGTTCAAGAATGCACTTTCACAACAACGCTCAATTGTTAAGAATAGGGTATGTAACGAACAGTGTTTGCATTCCAAAAGGTAAATATACCTGTCAATTCTTCAGTGTATATCTTTAGTCTACACCAAGCAACATTGCTTTTATTACTTGTGTATGCTGATAGAAGTAGTACATTGCATTATATTGCTACTGGATCGGTGCTAGAAAAATCCAAAAATAGTCAACCAGCTAGTGAGCATTGAATATTTCCAGCTGATTTCTGACTTCATGTCAACTTTCGTACTCCAGAGAAGCAGGTGCGTTGGTGTGTGACATCTGATGCTGAGATGGAGAAGTGTGAGGTTCTGAGCCGTGTGCAGAAGCAGGGTGTGGCCTTCCCCACTGTCCAGTGTGTTCAGGCCGATAACGCTGACCAGTGTATGCAGATGATCCACATGAACCAGGTACACCTCATTAGATAGCTTTAAACAATGTTTAGAGTTCAATGTTCAAGGGTTAGGCCTCGGGCCGCGTGGCTATGAAGCTGGTGTGTTATGTCAAAGGGCGGTTATACTGGCTATACCAATACAGATACCTCAGCTACCAAGTTATGAACCATCCATCGAATGTGGATTGTTCATGTAAAGCTGCTGAAAAATGTATACGGTACTTGATTATTTACCATCATCCAAAAGAGTCGTTATTGTAACAACTAATGCAGAGGTTTGATATGTATTATCTTTCTTTCTAGGCTGATGTGATCACCCTGGATGGAGGAGACATCTACCAGGCTGGGATGAAGTACAACATGAGGCCCATCATGGGGGAGGACTATGGAAACGGTAGGTACAACCTGTACTCGCTGTTATGTATGTAGCTGTTTTTAGGCTTGATCTTTTCTACCAGTGTTGCAGACTATGTTTTTTGTATACATAACATTGTGAATATGTCTCACAATCAGCTACACTCCCTTCCCAGGTGACGCCAGCTACTGGGCTGTTGCTGTGGTCCGTAAGGACAACCCAGAAATCAACATGAACAACCTGCGCGGGCGTAAGTCCTGCCACACCGGTCTCGGCAAGACGGCCGGCTGGATCATTCCCACCGGCTGGCTGGTCGACCAGGACTTTGTTCAGACTGACGGTCAGACTAGTCTGGTTCAGGCCGTGGGACACTTCTTCAGCAAGAGCTGTGTGCCTGGTGAGTGTGTTACTCTTGTACCACCGCTCTTTTAGTACTGCTCTTGTCATACTTGTTGTTAGCAGGATCAGTTCAGAAAGAAAGTTTTAGAATCAAATAAGTTACACATCTTTCACATATGCCATTAACAGGTGTTAAAATGTGAACTGCATGTTACAATTCTCAGCTGAACATATCTCTGATATCTTAAAAAAAGGGTTGTGTTTCTATCCTTGTAGACTCAGCATTAAATGTACTCTATATTTACACAAAGGTGCCAAGAGCCCTGAGTATGATCCCCAGAACACCAACCCCTCCACCCTGTGCTCCCTGTGTGCTGGTGCTGGAGAGGACCACTGTGTCAGGAACAAGAACGAGCCGTACTATGGATACTCTGGAGCCTTCAGGTATTATTGTGGTTTAATTTTCAAGTAATTGAATGGATTTATAAAGTTCCTTTTGACAGATGTAGGATCCTGTGGCATAACGGTGAGCCGGCAGAGGTCCTTGGTTCAAATCCTGACATGTCACCAATCTTGTGTCCACAGTGGATCAACAATCCACTGCCCCTATGGCCTTAAAAACGGCTACAGGACTATCTTAAAGTTTACCTTTATCTCCAAACAGATCACTAAACCTGACCTTAATATGTGCTTGTCTCCCCCAGGTGCCTTGCCGAGGGAGCCGGTGATGTTGCCTTTATCAACCACCAGACTGTCCAGGACAACACTGATGGACACAACCCTGAGAACTGGGCCGCTGGTCTGCACGCCGACGACTTTGAGCTGCTGTGCACGGACGGTTCCCGCCGGCCCGTGGACCAGTGGCGCGAGTGCAGCCTGGCCCGCGTCCCGTCCCACGCTGTGATGACGTCTGAAGAGAGGAACCAGGAGTGGGTGGACCGCGCTGTGCAGCTGTTGAAGAATACTCAGGTGGGAAGTTTGAAGAATCTGTGAAGACTTGTGTATACAGTAGAAGGGAAAGGGGGGTTTCCTCTGTGTTTTAATTCTTTGTTGATGCAATTTTGTATAACAGTTATAATATGTTTGAAACGTATAATTCAATGTCTTGAATTTATGGCAGTGTTCACAGCAGAAACTGCAAAAAAATTAAGCCACAGCGAATGTTTCCAGATTTACAGTATATTGACCGTGATTTTGTCTGACTGATGCATTTAAGAGGAAGCTTGAAAAGAAGGGATTCTAATTCTTGAATTCCAATAAAAAATAAACTTTCCCTCCACAGGAGATGTTTGGCTCGGATGGGAACGAGCGTGGCTTCAGCATGTTTGACTCCTCCTCCTTCAGCGGCCATGACCTGCTGTTCCGTGACGACACCCAGCATCTGGTGGAGGTGGGCAGCAAGGACAGCTGGGAGAAGTGGCTGGGACAGGAGTACCTGCGCTGTATCCGCACACACCATGCTGTGGAGCCTGTCCAGCCCCACAGTAAGATCAGATCTACATTGAGAGATGAGGCTTTCAGAAGCACAAACATTTTATTGTTGTATCATTGTAAATTTTTTATTTCTTTTAGAAAAGTGCTCATAAAAGGTTAGCAGGTCAGTAAGGTAGTTTCTTTTATGTTAAAGCAAGGATGTAGTTGTTGAATCATCATAGATTTTCAATCGGTATACGAAAAGTACTGTCTCATAAAATGCAAAGATTTTGTTGTTACAGGGGTAAATCATTGTAAATTTCATTTCTTGATCAATAGTGTTCATGAAAAGTTGGTGCTTCAATATTGTACCTGTTCTATGTTGCACAGGCACCCTTCGCTGGTGCACCATCTCTAGCCAGGAGCAGCAGAAGTGCCAGGAGATGAGCCACAATGTTATGAGGAATCTGAACCACAGGCTGGAGTGTGTGCAGGGACAGTCTAGCGAGGACTGCATGTACAAGATCTCCAACAACCAGGTGGGCAGCACAACATTTTATTTATTTTTTATTATAACAGAAAGAATACTGTAACTAGACCAAGAGCACCTGACCAAGAGAATGAAGAAAATTGACTTTTCCGTGTACTTTTCTATGGGAATGTTTTGTGATAGAAAGATAAACATTTAACTGTGCCAAGATCAAAAGAGTATAGAATTCATGTCTTACTGTAAATTTGCTTCTAGCAATTAGTGTAAGGTACTTGGATATGTGACTGCATTTTACGTGTTTTCATCATTCAAGTTGGTTTAATCTTCAGGCTGATGTGATCACTCTGGATGGAGGAGACATCTACACTGCTGGATCTCAGTACAACCTGGTGCCAGTCATGGGAGAGGACTATGGGAATGGTGAGTTGTATGGAACATAGATCATCATTGTTCAAACAAACATGGAGATGTTTGAAATCACTTGGGCACTTCAATAGTTGTTTTGTTGTCCTTGGTGCTGAAAGAGCGGCTGTTTTAAAGCTTTGTCCTACTTCCAGGTGATGCCAGCTACTGGGCTGTTGCTGTGGTCCGTAAGGACGACCCAGAAATCAACATGAACAACCTGCGCGGGCGTAAGTCCTGCCACACCGGTATCGGCAAGACGTCCGGCTGGAACGTGCCGGTCGGCTGGCTGATCCAGAACAACCAGATCCAGGTGGACAACAGGAGGTCTATCCCACAGACTGTGGGCAGCTTCTTCAGCAAGAGCTGTGTGCCTGGTCAGTGGAAACCTATTATTTGTGATTTCTACTCAAAAGAGTGCATCAACATTACTATTGTTTGGCAGAAATGTCCTTGTTTGAAGTGAATTCTAGAAATTCTGTTTTGTTTTTGTAACAGTTTTTGACTCAAATCAAACACTGTTGGAATAACTAAAACATACTCAAACTCATTTTCCCACTGCTTGTTCTAACCAGGTGCCCAGAGCCCAGAGTACAACCCTGATGGCACCAACCCTGAGAGTCTCTGCTCCCTGTGTGTCGGGGAGAGAGAAAACCGCTGTGTCCGCAACACCAACGAGCCTTACTATGGATACTCTGGAGCATTCAGGTACACAAAGGACTTTGAGAAGACTGAAAGTTGCTATAAGGTGATATTTCATACCACTGATGTAATTTTAATTTTCCTGAATGTCTGACTCTTGTCTTCTACCACCAGGTGCCTTGTTGAGGGTGCTGGTGATGTTGCCTTTGTGAACCATGTGACCGTGTATGAGAACACCAACGGCCACAGTGAGGAGGAATGGACCAGGAACCTGGATGAGGATGACTTTGAACTTCTGTGTCCTGATGGCTCCAGGAGGCCATGGAACCAGTACAAGTAGGAATGTTTCTTTACAAATTGACAAACTGATCATTCAAACTTTCCATAGTATATCTTCTTCTTTCGTGAATAGTTTCATCAGGTTGGTAAGTGACTGAGTAAAGAAGCTCTTTTTTACACAACCAAGTGTTTTATTCACAGTTCACATTTCGATGACAGTCTGTCACCTTCCTCAGGGCAATTCTGACTGGTTCCCATTGCACTGCAGCACAGGTGTCGCTGCTATAGATGCACTGCTATAGATGATATTGTACTTTTGGGAAAAAAAGAGCTTCTTTACTAAATATCTCCTTGTTGTTTTCAAAATGATATTTTTGCTTGGGTCATATATGTACATGTAAGTACCTTTGAGCACAATTCCGCCTTGCTCTTCCACCAGGGAGTGTAACCTGGCCCGTGTGCCGTCCCACGCTGTCATGACATCTCCCCGCAGTAGGACAGACATTCAGCAGATTGTGGACTTCCTGCAGCTTTGTCAGGTGAGATAAGTAGTATCCAGTAGTTGTATGTAGTCTTAGAGAAGAGAAGGCACAGGAGAGCTGCAGCTTCCCAGGCACCACCAGTACAGAGTTTCACATGCCCTTCCTGCCATAGGACTTGCAGGTCAAGGATCGGTCTGTACAGCCACATGAGGGCCTGCAGAGGACAACCTTGAAGTTCCTAGGATCTTCGGACACAAAGTACCAGCCATCATCATTATCATCTAGTCTTTGATGAATACTGTTGCAGGGGCCCCTGACACATGGGTGGGCTAGTCTTCACACCACATCTCCAAAGGGCTCTGTCCAGCAGGTCCACACCAGCAAGGCCGCACACTCTAATGTCCTTCCTGACATAGTCCGTCCAGGATTTCCTTGGTCTACCCTGACCTCTGTTACCTTGCAGCTGCAGAGATTAGCTCTAGCTTACTTACTGCGCCCTACATCTTACTGTCTACATTATTTCAAAGACACACAATATCCATTTCCAGAGCCACATAATGTTACATATAACATCAGTGGTACTGACTCCATATCCTTCCCTTTTCCTTATTTCAGGACCACTTTGGTTTCCAGTCCTACGGCGACTTCGAGATGTTTGACTCCAGCAAGTTCGGAGGTCGTGACCTGCTGTTCCGTGACAACGTGCAGCGCCTGGTCCCGGTGGGCCAGCGGAACACGTGGCAGAAGTGGCTCGGCTCCGGCTACATGGAGTCTGTCGGTCACCTGATCAGCCACGACCAGGAGAGGAACCACCGTGTGCTTGGTATGAACTACTAGTAGTCCATTTCTACCACATGATTCAGATGAAGGGTTGTAACATTACCTTTCCTGTTCTCCATGATAGCCCAAGCCTTCTTGTTCAAGAAGGCATTTTCACAACCAAGGTCAATTCTTAAGAATAGGGTATTATATAACAAACAGTGTTTGCATTCCAAAAGGTAAATATACCATTCTTCAGTGTATATCTGCAGTCTATTCAAAGCAACGTTGCTTTCATGACTTGTGTATGCTAGATACCACTATCAGTATACATAATACCTGATAGAAGTAGTACATTGCATTATATTGCTACTGGATCGGTTCTAGAAAAATCCAAAAGCTGGTTAATTGTCAACCAGCTAGTGAACATTGAATATTTCCAGCTGATTTCTGACTTGATTTTGACTTCCTTCCTCCAGAGAAGCAGGTGCGTTGGTGCGTGACGTCCGATGCTGAGATGGAGAAGTGTCAGGTCCTGAGCCGTGTGCAGAAGCAGGGTGTGGCCTTCCCCACTGTCCAGTGTGTGCAGGCCGACAACGCTGACCAGTGTATGCAGATGATCCACATGAACCAGGTACACTCCAGGAACTATACACCTCATTAGATCTAAGCTTTAAACAATGTTTAGAGTTCAATATTCAAGGGTTAGGTGTAGCAAGCCGTTCGGTGTAATATAGCCAGCTGCCACCGTGCCGCATGCCTCTGAAGCTGGTGTATTACGCCAAAGGGCGGTTATACTGGCTATACAGATACAGAAGCTGGTGTGTTACGCCAAAGGGCGGTTATACTGGCTATACA
Source organism: Branchiostoma belcheri (assembly GCF_001625305.1). Lineage (NCBI taxonomy): Eukaryota > Metazoa > Chordata > Leptocardii > Amphioxiformes > Branchiostomatidae > Branchiostoma > Branchiostoma belcheri. Next base: position 2,157,556 of record NW_017802380.1, on the reverse strand, counting down.
GATACAGAAGCTGGTGTGTTACGCCAAAGGGCGGTTATACTGGCTATACAGATACAGAAGCTGGTGTGTTACGCCAAGGGTGGTTATACTGGCTATACAGAATAATACAGAAGCTGGTGTGTTACGCCAAAGGGCGGTTGTACTGGCTATACAGATACAGAAGCTGGTGTATTACGCCAAAGGGTGGTTATACTGGCTATACAGATACAGAAGCTGGTGTGTTACGCCAAAGGGCGGTTATACTGGCTATACCGATACAGATACAGATACCTCAGCTACCAACTTATGAACCATCCATCAAATGTAGATTGTTCATGTAAAGCTGCAGAAAAATGTATACTTGATTATTCACCATTGTCCAAGAGAGTTGTTATTGTAATAATTAATGCAGATATTTAATATGTATTATCTTTCTTTCCAGGCTGATGTGATCACCCTGGATGGAGGAGATATCTACCAGGCTGGGATGAGGTACAACATGAGGCCCATCATGGGGGAGGACTATGGAAACGGTAGGTACAACCTGTACTCGCTGTTATGTGTGTAGCTGTTTTGAGCTTGATCTTTCCTACCAGTGTTGCAGACTATGTTTTTTGTATATACAACATTGTGAATATGTTTCACAATCAGTTGCATTCCCTTTCCAGGTGATGCCAGCTACTGGGCTGTTGCTGTGGTCCGTAAGGACAACCCAGAAATCAACATGAACAACCTGCGCGGGCGTAAGTCCTGCCACACCGGTCTCGGCAAGACGGCCGGCTGGATCATTCCCACCGGCTGGCTGGTCGACCAGGACTTTGTTCAGACTGACGGTCAGACTAGTCTGGTTCAGGCTGTGGGACACTTCTTCAGCAAGAGCTGTGTGCCCGGTGAGTGTGCTTTGTCGTGACAATATCCTTGATTGCTTCTTGATTAGATGTGTCAGTCAAGTTCTGAGAGTTGTGAAGGTTTTTCATTTATTGTGTTTGCCTTTTCAGAAGGAAAACATATTGTTTTTGCTCAATTTTTTCCTCTTCTCCAAACAAAGTCAATGATATCAACCAGATGTCTGTCACCATGGTAACGGGTGGTATGGGGTTACATTTTGTAGCATAACAGAGTTGGTCACCCTATATTAGACGCTGGTCACCCTATATTATATGAATGGGTATGTATAAGAATAAATAGAGCAGTAGTTTGGTGGACTAAAACATGTGAAGGTAAATGTTGCTTTTCTAGTTACAGTTTGCTTTTCCTTATAAGAAAAGGTAGCTGCACTAAAGAATACCACACTTAGTAAATTTGTTGACTTCTGTTATAGGTGCCAAGAGCCCTGAGTATGATCCCCAGAACACCAACCCCTCCACCCTGTGCTCCCTGTGTGCTGGTGCTGGAGAGGACCACTGTGTCAGGAACAAGAACGAGCCGTACTATGGATACTCTGGGGCCTTCAGGTATTCTGACAAATAATAATAAACCAACAAATTAAAGGAAAAGTCACAATATAACTGCTTTCTAAAACATTGCTGGTTTTATACTGGATACTAGTAGGATTTCTGAGATGCAAGTCACACATGGTGCAGTGATCAATATGTAAGATTGAGTCCAGCAATTCTGTCTTGCCATAAATGACCCTCCTACTTGCAATTGTCACCCCCAGGTGCCTTGCTGAGGGAGCCGGTGATGTTGCCTTTATCAACCACCAGACTGTCCAGGACAACACTGATGGACACAACCCTGAGAACTGGGCCGCCGGTCTGCGCGCCGACGACTTTGAGCTGCTGTGCACGGACGGTTCCCGCCGGCCCGTGGACCAGTGGCGCGAGTGCAGCCTGGCCCGCGTCCCGTCCCACGCTGTGATGACGTCCAATGACAGGAGCCAGGAGTGGGTCAACAGGGTGGTGCAGTGGCTGAAGAACACTCAGGTGATACAGGATCTTTGGGTTCTAGCGTCGTACATTGAAAAGAACAAATGATCAACATGCTGCAAAGAATGTCAGGAAACATTATGTTAGCCTCTTTTGACAGTTTCAGCTGTTATAAATTTAGGGCCAATGGTTAATCAGGTATTTAAGTCTGCAGATAATAACAGACATGGACATTAGAAATGTGCTGTAGGACTTATTTAACTTAACATACATTGTAGAATCATAATCAGTGAAAAGCAGAAGTCATTTGCAGTCCTGGTGGTTTTAAAGCATTTCCAAGTTGGTTGGAATTTTCCATTCTAGTTATGTTATGAGTTATGCTTCTCCTTTGACAGTTAGACATTGTAGGGCAACCCTTTGTTGTACATGGTCTTAGATTCATCTACCTTGTCCCCCAAACTTGTAGGAGCAGTTTGGCTCTGATGAGAACGAGAATGAGTTCCAGCTGTTTGACTCCTCCTCCTTCGGCGGCCATGACCTGCTGTTCCGTGACGACACCCAGCATCTGGTGGAGGTGGGCAGCAAGGACAGCTGGGAGAAGTGGCTGGGACAGGAGTACCTGCGCTGTATCCGCAGCCACCATGATGTGGAACCTGTTCAGCCCCACAGTAAGTCTGACCTTCAGCTTTGTGCTGTGCAATTTTGTTGTTTTGAAAGCTACCATTATTTTATCTTTGATTCATTGTAAATTTACCATTTTTTAAAAATTGATCTAGAAAAGTACTATTTGTTACACAATATCAAAGTTCTTTCTTCACAACCACCTGTTTACAAGAGCCAACCACATTTCTATGACTGTCTCTTATCTTCATCAGAGCAATTCTGACTATTTCACTATGCACTGAAGCTATGTGTAGTGCAGAGTGGACAGTGAACCAGCCTGAATTGCTGTAATGAAAATGACAGTCATCAAAATATCAGCTTTTGTAAACAAGTGGCTGTGAATAAAGAACTTTGAAATTCAATCTTTCACCAGCCTGATGAAATTATTTATGGAATCCGATATTTGTTGCACAGGCACCCTTCGCTGGTGCACCATCTCCAGCCAGGAGCAGCAGAAGTGCCAGGAGATGAGCCGTGCCTTCAGCAGGAGACTGAACCACAGACTGGAGTGTGTGCAGGGACAGTCTAGCGAGGACTGCATGTACAAGATCTCAAACAACCAGGTGATAGCTACAAGCCTCATTGTCTGTCTTTCGGCTAATAGTTATGTTTTGAAATTGTATTGGCACAGTTTTGCATGCTATTTTGGGACTGTCAAAAAATATGGCAACCTTTCTGTGTGTGTGTGTGTGTGTGTGTGTGTGTGTGTGTGTTTATATTCAATGTGATTCTTATCTATAGGCTGATGTGATCACTCTGGATGGAGGAGACATTCTTACAGCAGGCTCCAAGTACAACCTGGTGCCAGTCATGGGGGAGGACTATGGAAACGGTACAGCCTGGATATGTCCTTGTCTTCCTATGATCTCAAACATGTAAATTTTGCCATTTGAAAATATCAAACAAACAGACAGTGCTTTATGATCTTCTTTTTCTTCTGAGGAGCTTAGTCTTGTACAATATTGCTATGGCAGTGATGTCCTTGGTGCTGAAATACATGTAGCACATAAAAGCGTATACTGTAGTACATAACAAATCATAAGATTCTCAGGAGATGCCTTGATCTTTCCTACCGTCATTGTAAGACAATGCTTTTGTACATATGACATTGTATTAAAATCAGTTGCGCTTCCTTCAAAGGTGATGCCAGCTACTGGGCTGTAGCTGTTGCACGCATCAACAACCCAGAAATCAACATGAACAACCTGCGCGGGCGTAAGTCCTGCCACACCGGTATCGGCAAGACGTCCGGCTGGAACGTGCCGGTTGGATGGATGATCCAGAACAACCAGATCCAGCTGGACAACAAGAAGTCCATCCCACAGGCTGTGGGCAGGTTCTTCAGCAAGAGCTGTGTGCCTGGTCAGTGAGGAGTGATCTGACTCTATGTACTTTCCTTTGAAGTCAAATTGTAGATCATGCGTTGTGCTCTTGTATCTGTTGTGTTGACAAAGGTAGTTAACGAGAACAGTTGCTGTCATCCTGACTCACCTTTAGTAGTAAAATCATTCTTGATTAAAAAGTAATAGGGTAACATGAAGCCCAGTTCATCACATAGGTCATAGCTGGCCAAACATGCAGGGGGAGGAATCACAGCCAGATGCAGCAATATAGAATATGCAGATTGTAACTTTATCTAAGGAAGATGTTTGCAATGTTGTTACTTTGTATCTCCAGGTGCCCAGAGCCCCGAGTACAACCCTGATGGCACCAACCCTGAGAGTCTCTGCTCCCTGTGTGTCGGGGAGGGAGAAAACCGCTGTGTCCGCAACACCAACGAGCCTTACTATGGATACTCTGGAGCATTCAGGTACTTAGCTTAGTGTATTGTCCTTGAATGAAACTTTTGGCTGTGAACTGTATTATTTTCTTTTGTGACGATTTTTAAAAGAGAAGCTGCTGACAAACATTCTTTTTTATGATTAATTCTAACTTTTTGTCAAAAATTGTTTCGAACACCACCAGGTGCCTTGTTGAGGGTGCTGGTGAAGTTGCCTTTGTGAACCATCAGACCATCTTTGAGAACACCAACGGCCGCAGTGAGGAGGAATGGACCAGGAACCTCCATCAGAACGACTTTGAGCTGCTCTGTCCTGACGGCTCCCGCAAGCAGTGGAACCAGTACAAGTAGGTGCACTACCCTAGCAGGCAACATAATTCATTAATCTCGTCAACAAGAATTGAAATAATGAGGTGCTGTATCACTGATAGCTGATCATGTTTTATTGTTGTTTCATAAAAAGTTTCTGATGGAAGCTGAGCTCTGTTGTATTATGTTGTGAGAAGTAGAGAACAACCTGTTTTGTGACAACTCATCAAAGAAATGGCAGAGATGAATGAAATCAAACAGTTTAAGAAGATGTGTGTTGTTTCTTTTATTTCTACAATGTTTCTGTGTTATTCTGTCCCTAGGGAGTGTAACCTGGCCCGTGTGCCGTCCCACGCTGTCATGACATCTCCCCGCAGTAGGACAGACATTCAGCAGATTGTGAACATCCTCACCCAGGCACAGGTTGGGAGCTAATCTCAGTTTTACTAGATACGCACTCCAATATCATGTCATCACATGCCGTATAGTCTCTATATTCCTCATATCAAATTTACATTCATTTTGATATGAGTTACTGTATATTCCTTTGTCATGACCCCCAATTATCATGTGTATGCTAATTTATGAATCTATTGTACACAGCCTCTGTCTTCTCTGTCTGAGTCAGGTTTAGTAAAAGTGTAGCTCAACTGCCCATAGAGTAAACTAGTTTGAGATCACTTTTTGTGACTACCAAACCTTTCTTCGATTGCAGTTGCCATTGTTATGATTGTGAAGTTATTATACACTACTAAATAAATTAATTCTCTTCCCAAATATTCGTACAGGAACATTTCGGTCAGCACAGCGATTTCCAGATGTTTGACTCCAGCAAGTTCGGAGGTCGTGACCTGCTGTTCCGTGACAACGTGCAGCGCCTGGTCCCGGTGGGCCAGCGGAACACGTGGCAGAAGTGGCTCGGCTCCAGCTACCTCACATCCATCCGCAGCATGATCCATCGTGATGAGCAGAGGACACAGCGGGTGCTGGGTATGTGGCATGATATGGTTCTTCTTGTAGTTTTTTCATGATTAATATTCTGATAAATTCCTCCGCATTTTCTCCTCGAAGCTTAACATTACTTACTGACTTCCTGAAGTTTTTAAAGACATGTTTACCTTATGGTTTGTTGATATCTACTGTGGGTGACAGATACAGCGCCTGCATCGTCCGTGCAAATACCTGAGTCATCTTTGCAGAAAAAAGCTGCGTCTTCTGTGCAGAAAAAAAGCTGCAGCTGCATCATCTGTGCAGCTTTTTTCGCGCGACGCAGGTGCTTGCGCAGATGATGCAGGTGCTGTACCTGTCAGCCATGGTACATGTAGCTATCACTTACAAACAGCACTGATCGTGAAGAGAAGTACAAGTTGGTAGGACTCAGTGTGCTTTTATTAATGATGAGAACAGGCTCTATGGGATGGATTACTGAAGAAATGCCTGCACTATCTTATATCCTACAGATAAGCAGGTGAGGTGGTGTGTGACCTCCGAGGCGGAGAAGCAGAAGTGTGAGAGGATGAGCAGCTCCCTGGACAGCTATGACTTCGTTACTTTCCCCACTGTCAAGTGTGTTCAGGCTGACAACGCCGACCAGTGCATGCAGATGATCCACATGAACCAGGTGTGTTTACTAAGCTCAATCAGTCATATAGCTTGATAAATATGCCTGTATAAAGAAACAATCACACTTTGCCTTAGAAAAAAATGCTGTTTAGGATGCAGTTGAGCTGACTAAAAAGCTGATTTTTCATTGAATGTAAGAAAGACGACATCTTACCTGGTTGTACAGACATGCTAGACCTTTCATAATATGTGACTGTATAAAGAAGCTTTTTATACTGGTATTTAATATACATTTAGAAGGACCAAAACCAATGTTTCCATCTGTTCCACTTCCCCAGGCTGATGTGATCACCCTGGATGGAGGAGATATCTACCAGGCTGGGATGAAGTACAACATGAGGCCCATCATGGGGGAGGACTATGGAAACGGTAGGTATTTAAAGTAAACACATGTATAACTAAAATTAAAGCTTAGATCGTAGTGTTCAACATGATGTCAGGAAGACAACCTGCCACTAAACCAACCTGAATGAGATGCAGGTTTTGCTCAGTAAGAGTTAAACTAAATAGACACAAACTAAACTCCTTTTACTTTCCTATTTCGACTGACATATGTACAATGTGTGTCCCAGGTGATGCCAGCTACTGGGCTGTTGCTGTGGTCCGTAAGGACAACCCAGAAATCAACATGAACAACCTGCGCGGGCGTAAGTCCTGCCACACCGGTCTCGGCAAGACGGCCGGCTGGATCATCCCCACCGGCTGGCTGGTCGACCAGGACTTTGTTCAGACTGACGGTCAGACTAGTCTGGTTCAGGCCGTGGGACACTTCTTCAGCAAGAGCTGTGTGCCTGGTGAGTATGTTACTGACTTATATGCCTGACGGTCAGACTAGTCTGGTTCAGGCCGTGGGCCACTTCTTCAGCAAGAGCTGTGTGCCTGGTGAGTGGGTTACTGACTTGTATGTCTGATGGTCTGATGGTGAGATTAGTCTGGTTCATGATCAGGGACAGTGCTTCAGACAGATGTTTCAGCCACATATTTTAACAGTTTCAATGTTGTAAACAATAATTCGGGGATCTCAGACCTCCAAGAAATTAGATCTTGCCAAACAACACCACCTGTAAGATTGTCCCTCTGGGACGGAGTGATCATAAGTCCAACCACATCCATTACTACCTAACCTAAGGGCCATGTAGAAACACACAGGCACACACACGGGCACACACACACACAGGCACACACACTCACAACACACACATACGTACCAAAAACAATACGTCCATTTTTCATGGAGGTAATTACCCTTTAATTGTTTTAAATACCCCATAGGTGCCAAGAGCCCTGAGTATGATCCCCAGAACACCAACCCCTCCACCCTGTGCTCCCTGTGTGCTGGTGCTGGAGAGGACCACTGTGTCAGGAACAAGAATGAGCCATACTACGGATATGCTGGAGCTTTCAGGTATGAGCAATTAAGGAAAACTATCATTATGATAATGATAGAAGACATTTTCTGTTCCTGCTTCTTTAAAGACATAGTCTGTGTTGAGAACTTTTATGTAATGAAACAGAACTTAGAAGCTTCAAAGACGTTGTAGAGACTGAAATTAAATGAATCTTGCGTTGCCAGGTGCCTTGCTGAGGGAGCCGGTGATGTTGCCTTTATCAACCACCAGACTGTCCAGGACAACACTGATGGACACAACCCTGAGAACTGGGCCGCCGGTCTGCACGCCGACGACTTTGAGCTGCTGTGCACGGACGGTTCCCGCCGGCCCGTGGACCAGTGGCGCGAGTGCAGCCTGGCCCGCGTCCCATCCCACACTGTGATGACGTCCAACGACAGGAGCCAGGAGTGGGTCAACAGGGTGGTGCGTCTGCTGAAGGGCGTTCAGGTAGGCAGGATCCAGTTGAGAAGTACTCAGGCAGTGCTGTAAATTCATTCACAGGGGCATAATTAAAAGTTCGTGCTTGACACAATTCTGTAGTACAAACTGATATAGTTGCAATGTCATGAATTTTCAGTAAAGATGTCAATGTGAAAACTGTGACAGTAAAATGACTGCAACATGTCATGATTTTCAGAAGTACATTGATTGTTGAACAAAGCAAAGTACTCCTCTTAATCATATGTTGATGAACTAGCTTGCCGAATATCTAATCACGTGACGTGAACGTGACCATTTTAGGTATCACATGATTCTCTCTTCAGTCTTTGCAGATTCTGCCAAGCTTCCTTTTTCTGATAATATTCTTAAGTTTTAAGGGAATGGTTTTTCCTCATGAACCTGTTTCCCTCCACAGGAGCAGTTTGCTTCTGATGAGAATGAGAATGACTTCCAGCTGTTTGACTCCTCCTCCTTCGGCGGCCATGACCTCCTGTTCCGTGACGACACCCAGCATCTGGTGGAGGTGGGCAGCAAGGACAGCTGGGAGAAGTGGCTGGGACAGGAGTACCTGCGCTGTATCCGCAGCCACCACACTGGTATGTAGGATAGTCTTTGTACTCACATTTACCTATTGTGTAATAGATAACATATGATTATGCTAGATAACGCCACTGTATGTATCTCCAATTGGCTACATACAGTGGCGAGAAGCAGTACTCCAGTCAGAAGCTCTGAGGAAGGTGTGTGATAGACAACAAAATGTAAGCAAGTTGACAGAAGCACTGGTTGTTGTGTATGAAAAAAATCTCAACATCCTATTTTCTACCAATCTGATGAAATTATTTTCGAAAATCATGGTACCAGTTTGAGCTCTTTTACAAGTACATTGCTTATAAGAGCATACAATGTATCATACAAATTAGTCATTTATTTAATGTAACAGGAAATGTCACACTCCTTTCAGACACGCATTCCAGCAGCGGCCAGCAGCTTGCCCTGAGCACCAGCGAGGGCCGTCCCGTGCTTCTGTCCAACCTGCGCATTCAGGACGCCGAGGGTCACAACGGTCGCTACCACGTCCACGCTACCGTGAACCAAGGGGGACACCTGTGGGTCAGGGACGGTCTGGACTCCATTGTCTTCACCTCTGATGCCAAGGTAGTATCTAATATCATTAGTCGATGTTTGTGGATAGAAAACTGATTTTTTTACATTGACACCTGTCTCCTAGCAGTTACATATTTTGTATTGGAGACATCCCTATGTTTTGACAGTGACACCCTTATTATTCTGACTTCCCTATGTTCTATCACCCTTATTGTTCCAATGCACCTATTTCCCGATGCCCATGTTCCAATGCCCTTACAGTGTATTGTTTTGACATTTCCATGTTTTGACACACCTATGTTCTGACACCCCTGTGTTTTGATGACCCTATATGTTTCAACGACCATAATTTTGTTCCATCATAGGGTTAGTGTTGCTGCAACATAGATTGAGTTTTCAGGACATACAGGTGTAAACTTTTTGATTTGATTGAACTGTATTTTAAGAATGATGTGTTTTCTGTTCCCACCAGTCCAAGACTACCAACCAGCATGATACTCGACATCATCGTCATCAGGACTCCCACCAGCGTTCCGAGGAGAGTGAGCTTTCTAGGGAAGACAGCTCTTCACAGGTAGGTCCCAGGGTCCAGTTACAGTAAGCAGTCTTCTGCAGCTGTATGTACATCTGTAAGTCCATTGCTACGTTGGATTTGTATTTTGTTTCAATATAAGTCTACAGGGAGAGTGATATGAAGCTTAAATCATTATGATATCGTCTTTGTTTGAAACTATATAGTTGTTACTGCTTGCAAGATATACTGTGTAATGTACAATCAATTTTTTGTCTTCACTATACGTAATTCTTGCAAATGCACTGGAGACCAAATGATAACAACAGGTTGTTACATGTACATGTACAGTCATGCTGTAGGTTTCCATTACAGCTGTATGTTTTTTTCAATATACAGTATAGATACAGAACTATCTGATGTGTGATAATGCCCCATTGATTGATGAAAAATGTTGATACCTGTATTTTGCTGACCATTAGAGCCTAGTACTGGTAGGACACATAACCAGAGTGTTGTTTCTCCTGACACCAGGAACACCCCAGGAGGCACCCCAGGAGCCACGAGAGCCACAGCCAGGAGAGGAACCACCAGGACAGCAACCCCCTGTCTCACATGTGGGACAGCCTCTGGAAAATGTGGGACAGCTCGGACGAGAGACAGCACAGCTCTGAGGAAAGCCATAGGGACATGGCCTGGGTACGTGTTATTGTTGTCGTACATTGAGGACCTAGGGGAAGGTACACACTTTGTTTCAACTTCTTGTAGTTCATGGATGGACAGTATTTTGTTGTTGAAAGAGAAAGGTAGAGATTTTTAGCCTTGTCAATAGAAGGAATGATTGAATGAACAGAAAAATGATCAACATGACACAAATGTAGACAAAGGAAGAAATTAACAAGCACATGCATCAATATTCTGTTATTCTGTAATATACTTGTTGAAGAGCTAACATAACACCATCAGCTAGGTACAGAAAGTTTTACCTACTGATTTTTAAAGATCATGACCTGGTCCATTATAATGACATCTTATCTTTACTTCAGCATGATGTCCACACCAGCACTGAGAAGGAGAGACAGGAACTGACTATGGATGATGACTTTTACCAGCACTACAAACACCACCACTTCCAGTACTCCAAGAATGGCCGCCCTTCTCTGTCCTTCTCTGGTGTGTTTCAGTTCACCCTAAAATGTGTCTGAAGTAATGTTGGTGTTAGAATTGGGGGAGGGGGGTGTCATATTGACCGCTAGTACGTAGAAAGAAAAATAGCATTACTGTATAGTCCAGTGGTTAGCAACCCTCAGCCACTGGACCAAGATATTGAGAGTGTGAGTCCCAGCTGTTGTTGCTCACTCGACATGCAGGCCACTGGAAAGGGTTGCAGTCCTTAGGATGGGACATTAAACTGTGTTGATCTGTTCATTTTGCTTGTCGAAATGAGCTAAGAGAATTTCCCTGGTACTACTAACCTGTAAATACTGTACACAGCATCTGTCTTTAATGTCTAGTGGTAAATTAGCTGTTCAGTGAGATAAAACTGAGATCACTTTCCTCTCCCCTCCCGCAGGTGACCTGGCTGCGGTGCAGAAGGCCCTGTCCAGCCTGGTGTTTGTGCCGTGGTGCCAGCAGTGGCCGACTCCCCCCAACTGGGACCTGCCTCCCACCACCTGGATGTTCCCCAGCGAGGAGGACCAGACTCGGTCTGAGGACCCCAACCACCCTGTCATCTGGCCTGCATGGTAGGACATGTCCAGCATGTTTGGAACTAGTACAATGTAAACTAGAAATTGGAGATTTCATAGCTCCATGAAATATTTTTGTGAATTTGTTGCTTTAATACCCTGCTTTCTGGCCTGCACTGTAGAACATTAAGGTCAATCTGTAGTTATCCTCCCTTCCTGCCACTTTACTGCATTCTCTTTTCAGCTGCTTTATTCCCTTCATCATGCTACTCAGAATTAGGCCAAACATTATGCAGAATCCTTGACTTTATGTGTTGACCGGGACTTATACAGTAATTGCCTTTTTGTCATTCCTGCCAGGTACCCCCGTTTCTGGTACCCGTTCCCCACCAAGTCGTGGACCTGGTGGCCGCGCGTCCTGCCGCCCTACTGGCTGAACCAGCAGTGCCAGGACTGGACCAGCATGATCCACATCTCTGTGTCCGAAGAGGCGCCATCTAGCTGCGCCAGCCGGCAGGACAGGCGTGACCGCCCCGTGACTGACATGGACATCCCTGTGCACGTCCAGTCCCGCACCAACGGTCCCATCAGCCTCATCCCAAAGTACGGGCTCTCTATAAAACAGTCTGCATTAAACTGTATTGACCTTTTGTGTACATGTACTGTATATGGTCTGTATTGATAGACCGATCCCATAGCCCCACCAACCTCTGTCAAAATGTAGGATTGCAAAATGGAAAAAGAAACTCACCTTGAATTTTTAGTCCAATTTCTCAACCTTTTTGCAAATGGATAATCCAGCCACTCACTGATTAAAAAAAGATGAGAATACGAATATTTTACAGACATGCAGCCACTCTTTCATTGCTTGAACTGCAGTGTGTCATCATTACCTCATCCATGTACACTGTATAATTATATAATTATCGATAACTGAGCTACTGTATTTGTTCTGTAGGAACCTCTTCTACTACTTTGATTCTGAAGCGGAGTCCGTCCCCATCAACGACATCCACATCCGCTCCCAGCTGACTGACGTGAACCTCCATCTCAAGTTCAACGTCATTGAGGACCATGTAAGGGATCTCTTTAGTACCCATGGTTTTAAGACCAGCTTTTTGCCATCAAGATATAACAGCAGTGATGCCACAAATGTACAATTGTACAGTGAATTGTTGATGAAGGTTAGACATCCAGATATAAGGAGATACACCAAAAATCAGTTACATACTCAAGCAACTGGATATGATTTTGGAAACGGTGAGACGTTTCAGGTTGTATCCACTAGCTTTCATCAGTGACTGAGAGACCAGAGGAGAAATGCAGGTTTGAAAGCACAGACTATTGACTGATTGAATGGTACAGTGAGTTAATTGTAAGTCGCTATATTTAAATGTATATATGAATGCAGCCAACTATAAGAGTTGTTTCCTCTCACCCAGCTTGCTACAGTCCAGGCTGAAAGTGTGGAGGCCCCAGAGTTCACCTGTACGTCTGTGGAGGAGTGTAATGAACACCTGCGCACTGTGAAGGTCCACTTCAGGAACGGTGTCAGGGCCACTGACATCTGCCACCTAGGCATCCAGGTATGCTGTGTGTTTTTTTTTTTCTTTGAGCTTGAATTTCTGTTCAAAGAAGGTTAACAGATGGACCTGAAAAGATATAGGGGTTGGTGGACAATGCGGTCCAGTCCGATCAGCGGAGAAAGCTGTCCAGTCCGATTTGGGGGTGGAAAAAGCATGTAGTCGCACCCCCTTGTGAAATATGATAAAAGTGCAAGCAGTCTGATGTGCTACCGCACGTCATGGACTGCTTTTTGCACCAACCCGAAAAGATGGTGATAAAAGGGAGATAGAAAACGATTGTACTTGACAACAAGAGATAAGTTACAACCAAAATGCTTTAAATTATATCAAAATAAAGAGAAAGACTTCACACTAAAACGTTGCCTGCAAATGCAAAATGGAAGTAAAATGCATCTTCACACAACTTGTCATATCCTTCAATATCATTAATTTTTCCCCCACAATAAAAAGGCTGTTTTAGGTCTTTTACAGCTAGAGACAAGTCATTCTGTGGTTGAGCACAAATGTTCTTATTCCATCCCCACAGATCAGCATGTTCAAGGACAACTCTGACGTCCCGTCTGACCTGCTGACAGTCTGGGCCTACCAGACGTCTGGGCGATGCGTGGATCCGTGGGCCACCAACAGTAACTTCCACCTGAGCAACGAGAGGAGCCACACCAACCAGGGACAGACAGTTGACATCAACCTCATCCCTGAGGACCTCAGCAACGAGGAGTCTCTGAATGGTTGGTGTCATTTGGCATCCGTCATTGTTTCTTTTTTGGTGCCTGGGCCCATTTGTGGTACGAATGTTGTAGGATCGCAAAGTAAGGGTATTCTGGTAATAGTCATGCATGTCTTGTACAGATAGAATGCAACTGTCTTGTCATAGAAAAGGTTGTCTTAGACCCTCGTTGGCGGTTGGTTCTGTCACAGCATGCTTGAAAATTCTTCGACATCAAAATCGCACAAAGGCTTACAACAAATGTGACCACACAGTTACCTTGGAACTAATATGTCTTTGCAAAAAGAACTGATACTAGTAGTTTGTGAACCATGCAAAAGACAGGCAGTTCATTTTGTTCTGTGACATCACACGTAGGTATCCTGCATGTGACGGTCCGTGCCCCTCACGGCCTGGTGACCTACACCGCCCCTGACGGCCTGCGCACGTTCGTGGACCACATGGGCGTCCGCCAGCGCATCCCCACCAACCTGTGCCTGTCCGGCCCAGCCGAGATGGTGAAGCAGGCCCTGCAGACCGTCAGGTACACTCCCATCAGGGCGTTCACAGGCACAGACAGCATCACCATCGAGTACGGAACCACACGCACCGCCATGAGACTGTCTCCAGGTAATCTTGCCACGTGCAATCACAGATTGCCATGCGTCTGTCAAAGTTAGACATCCAAGATGCACCAAAAAAACAGTTACTCAAGCAACTGGATATGGTTTTGGTCAGATGTTACATGTCATGAAAAGCTCCTTTCCACTTCTACTGCAAAAATAAATGTCTCATATTAAAGGTCAAATATCACAAGTAGGTGCTGAAGAATTCTTTAAACACTGGTGACCAGTGGTCTTCCAGTTATGATCAATTTGATAGAAAAAAATACAAACTTAAGACTGTTAATTTATAAGAGTATTCTAACCAGACATCTGTTGATGTTTACAGATAAGATCCACCCCAGGATGACGGTTGTGCATAAGGTGGAGGTGAGGCCTGTGTCCTCCCCCATCCTGGTCCAGGCCCCGTCCCACATGTGCGTGAACCAGCAGCAGCGCCCCCTACCTCACATCGACTCCAACCTGGAACTGCAGAGCATGTGGCACAAGCCGGCTCCCAACATGGTACTTTTTCTAGTGCACTTTTGTTAAAAAGTCCAGTTTGTTTTCTTCAGATCAGTGTTATAACAAGCATGATGGACAAGAACTTTAGCCCAATCTATCATCTTTGATGGGCAAAAATTGGCATGTAATAATATAAAAGATGCATTAAACTAAGCTTTGTCTACCAGCAAAGTTTATCCCAGGGCCTTAGTTTGTCGTAAAAAAAGACATTACCTTTACGATGAGAATCTATAATATTTGAATTTATATACATACTGTAATATACATACTGACCATTACGATTAGAATCTAACATTTGATGGTCTGCTGACAGGTGAAGCTGACGGTGACAGCCACCAGTGGTGACGTGAACATCAACCAACACAAGCTGCAGCAGGAGTTCCACCCCAGCGAGTCCTCACAGGAACACCACCAGGACATGGTGCATCTGGGTAAGTCTTTGGGGTCGACCTGTGTAGAAGATATTTAGACCACACCATCTCATTTCCTTGACAGTTTAAGTTCAGTATCTGTAGAGCTGATACAACCACCCCTCGCAGACATGTGGCACAGCAGCAGCTGGCTATGGTTTTATAAAAAAACTTGTTACACCTAGCCTTTGCAAATCTATCTCTTAAGATTGTTTAAAGCTTAGTCTAGTGATTATGCACCTGTACTTGGTTCCAGTCTTCAATACACATAGTTCTACTTCTAGGAAAAAACAAGTTGATCACACTCGTACTTGAAGATTTTATTCCTTGTTCTTTTCTGACCTGGTATTGTGTACTTAGTAGTTCTACATCCACCAGACTGAGTTTATTAGTCATTTTGTGCATTATGCAAACCCATCTGAACCTGCCCCTGTCCCACAGATCTAGATGTTGAGCATCGTCAGCGTCCGTCCGGCTCCTGGCTGCAGGTGACTGCGGAGGACTGGGTGGTGCGCCACATCCTGCACAACCAGCTGGTCTGGTACAAGCCCAACAAGTGTGTGTCATCCCAGCAGCCCATTCAACACGATACCATCCACGTGGAGGTGAGCTAACCATCCTAAACATGACTTTTGTATGCCAAAAAACAGTTACTCAAGCAACAGTACTGGATGAATTTCAACCATTATGAACTAGACTGATTTGAGCTTACATGAATAAAGAATGGTTCAAACAAAAATGTTGTGGTTGCTCCAGGTTAAGGAAGTGAGCTCAAAGTATTTGACGTCTAGTGAGATCCAGTCTTTAGTACAGTGTGTCTGTACACATTGTCAATAGTCTTTATTTTTACATGAATAAAGAATGGTTCAAACAAAATCTTTAAATGTAGCACATTGTTGTGGTTGCCCCAGGTTGAGGAAGTGAAGTCTGAGCATGTGACGTCCAGTGAGATCCAGGTGACTGTGGACTGCCACCAGCCCCAGCAGCAGAGATGGCAGGTCGACGGTGTGTCCAGCAGTGAGCAGCAGTCTCAGGAGGTATGTACCAGTCTTTACTACTGTAGTACAACAATAATAGTCATTCCAGGTTCAGCACCAAGGACAGGCCATCATCTCAGGAGAAGGAAACTTGCCACAGTGTGTCTATACCACGGCTCTATCCAGCACCCATTTTTCTGTCAGATGCAGGAACTTTGTGTGTAGTACAACAGTAGTCACCCAGGTTCAGCACCAAGGACAGGCCCTCATCCCAGGAGAAGGACACTTGCCACAGTGTGTCTGTAACATGGCTCTATCCAACACCCATTATTATGTCAATTGCGGGAACTTTCTATACTGGCAGTTTCTTAGTATGTGACTAGTAAAATTTGAACCCTGGATGGTACCTCCAGTACAGTACTTGAAGGTAACATTGAAGGCAGGATACTCACTGTCACATATAACTGTGTTCAGCAGGCTAGCTCAGAATGGTCCCTGGAGCTGAGTCCCTGGTCTGTGGAGCAGTCCTCATCTGAAGCGGAGGTGACTTCTGACTCAGGTAGGTAAAACAGCAGCAAAAAAA
Organism: Branchiostoma belcheri; assembly: GCF_001625305.1. NCBI lineage: Eukaryota > Metazoa > Chordata > Leptocardii > Amphioxiformes > Branchiostomatidae > Branchiostoma > Branchiostoma belcheri. Next base: position 2,140,807 of record NW_017802380.1, on the reverse strand, counting down.
AAAAAAAACATGTAAAAGGTATACATATAAAAGTGAGAACTTTCTGTCACTTAGCCTCTGTACATTTGAAGAAGCCTACAGGGCAAAACAGGTCGTAACAGGCTGAATAAAAGTTTCAAACAGGAACTATGTAGCTCCAGATGTATTACTGAGGAATGAATCCCTTCTGGTACATGTATATACAGCAGAAAAAAAAAAGAACAGTAAAGCTTGGTCCACTATTGTGTGATAAATCAATAATTTAATATCCCATTAAGCATAGCAAATTTATACAGATCTTCCAGTAACATGTCCTCCTTCCTGCTCTACAGAGTGCACTCCCACCGAGCCCTGGAATGACTGGTCCGAGTGTGATGCCGACAGCTGCCAGATGGGCAGCCAGTGGCGCGAGAGGCGTACCCGCAACACCAACCCTGCCTCCAACCGCTACTGCCAGCCGCAGCGCGAGACCAGGCAGTGCACCAACTGTGGTCAGTCTGTCAAACTCTAACTCTACAGTGCACATTAAAAACCGATGTTGTCTTTTTATCTTGTACTACACTAGTTTGGATAGATGTACATATGAGAAAGAAAGCTTGGTTACAGGACTTTTTTTACTAATACTACACAATGCAAAGGTGTTAGAAATATGTTTTGAAAAGTATAATTGATGCTTATCAAGCTCATGATATTTTCTCATCACACAATAAAAGATATTTGTACTTTTGTATCTTTTTAAAACACATTTTTTTAAAGATGCTTATAAGACCTCATTTTGTCATCATGTAATAATGTTTGAGGAGTAGCTTGAGTTTTTCTGTCTGCAAAATTACAGGTTGCTTAATTTTTCTTCTGCAATAATGAAAAAGTGCAAAATGCAGACTGCAGATGGGTTTTTCTAACACTGTATGTGGTTTTGTGCATTGTAGGCTGTAAGCCTGTGAGGCAATTTGTGAAGCACCCTGCCCCCAGCTTCCAGGACTGCCAGACCGTGCGCCAGGTGCCCCGCTGTCCCGAGACCTGCCGGCCAACCAAGACCAGCTTTGCCGAGGAGCAGTTCGACTGCCGCGGACGCACCCTGAACAAGGACGTGCTGATCCACGAGGCCTGCGCCTGCGTCGAGTGTGCCGTAAAACACACCAAGGTTTGTCCAAACAGATAGTTTTGTTAGTTGTAGAGTTCAAGCTTTGTTCCAACATGAAAGGAAACTCACTATAAATTGCTGCAATCCTGACGTCATCAAGGTTTTGACTCCAGGAGAGTCAGTGAGTGCATCATTCGGAAATAGTTTCGTTATCATGTCCAGATAAAATTTACTGTGAATACCACAATCACTAGTAGGGCCAATAACTGCTGCCATGTTGCTAAAAAAACAATTAAAGTGCTTCTACAACAATTGACAAGTCTTAAAGTGTTCCAGAAGCAATTTGTCCTCCCAAAAAGCCATTCTCCAATTGGCAAGCAATATTGTTGCGATCCTTTCCTCACAACTAAGATTAAAATCCTGGACAGTGAGTGTGAGTGAGTAAGATTGAGACTACCCGGTGCCAAAATGGCTACCACTGCTGGCTAAGGGTTAATCGTGTAACTTGTCTGGTGGCTCTTAATGTTGAGACTTTTACAAAGTTCTAGCACCTTATTTCTCCCTTAGGCCACACCAAGTAAATTTTATGGATGACGTCCTTTGGAGACCCTAAATCTAATGCGAGAGGGCGAAAAAAAAACAAGAAATGCCCTAAAAAACAAGATGCCTAGATTAGAAATATACTAGGAGACGACAAATGTTAGGACATAAATTGAATGAGGTGACACAGTGTAACAAGCAAGAAGTCTTTTATTCATCATCAAAACAGCAATAAATCAGGTGGAACAGCAGTTGTCGTCCTGTCCTGTTTTCGCGTTACGGGTTTCACGTCAATCCGACGATTTGAGGCACTGTCGTGACTCTTTGGTCATAGTTACAGGAAGCAGAATTTCTTGTTTTTTTTTCTAGGAACAGGCCAAAATCAATGCGCGCGCGGACGTCATCCATAAAATTTACTTGGTGTGGCCTTATAGTTGTACACATGACAGGCTAGCACTTACCTCATTTTTAACCTGTGTCCTTCCCAGGAGTCATGGCACTCCTCCGAGCGTCAGCCATCTTCCAACGAGCGGTGGAGCGACGAGCTGGGCTTCCCCTGGTACTAGATTTGATATAGTACCGTTCTACCTTGTGCCTTCCATGTTTTTATATGTTGAACCCTTGTCACCTATACTTCTCTACCAATAATCAGGAAATTTATATGAAGCCAGTGATGAAGGGATGCAATCTGTCCATGGTTTGTTAGGGCAGGGCACCCAATTAGTGCAATGAGATATGAATGGATTTATTTTGTGTGCTTGCAAGGTTTATATGAGAACTGGTTTCTGAGTTCTGAAGCTGTGCATTTCATGCAGTGCTGCTCTCGCTTTTGATACCATTTGTTGTACTTTTGCATCTTTGAAATAAATTGAACAGGAATGTCCAGAGTTTGTGTTTTTGTTTCTTTCTTTGTGTGTGTGTGTGTGTGTGTGTGTGTGTGGCAAAGGTAAAAATCCAGACTCTAACTGTACATAATAAATCTTATAACATATAGTGGGTATGATAAACTGTTTATTGTCTAGGAGCATGTACATGTATTGAGATCAGATACATTGACAAGAGGATAAAACTCATATTCCTGTTTGATTATAATGTAGAGATATACTTATCAGACAACATTGTTTTTGTTTTTTCATTTTGGACCATACATTAACTGGTATTTATTACTTCCCTGAGAAAGAAAGTCTTCACTTTGCAACTGCAATTAAATGCACAAGGCAACTTCACAACATACATGTAGTCAGAAGATGGCAGGCACACTTACCTTCAGGAATAGCATAGTATACATGTATATATGCCATACATATTTGAGAGCCTGTATTTCAAACTTGTGTGGCCTAAGCAGTCAACTCATATGACATTAGCACATATAAGCATCACATATATACACTGATGAATTTTCAAAAGAAACTTGGTAACAACTTATACATGTTATACATGACTATGCATAGATATCAATAGATGGGAAGTAATCATAATCATATTTACAAATATGCAGCAATTATTGTAATAATTATCCTTTTGTTTCAGAAAAAAATGTGACCATGAACTACAGGGGTGAATTTTAATTATATCCAAACATGTTCGGCCATTAAATGATAGAAATTAGTGTTAGAATGTTTACAAACATGCAGCAACTCAATACTTGAGAACAAGTGAAAAAGTTTAACTTGTCAGGCCTGTACAAGGTCTGTTCATACTAAATTTGTACTACCAGTAGTTGTGAAATTTCACACAAGAACTTTCATATTTGCTTGAATATCATTGAAGCAAACACACATGGAAGCAAAATTCTGCTTACACCAATATATGATGAACATATTAACATGCTTGGATCTTAGATACAAAATAACGACTAACAAAGGGCACTTCAGAGACTGGCCTACCAAATTGGTCCTGTAATACATGCAAATTCTTCAAACCTAACCAATGACGTAGTTGGCTATATCTTGACAGCATTATTGAATGAAACTGGTTGATTTTGCTATTTTAAACGGAATACTCAGGATATGTACAGCTCTTTCCAAAAACTTTTCTAAAAAGGACTGGAAATTTAAAACAGAGCCAAAAGTATACATCACATGAATTACATTGTATAATATGTACAGTAAGTCATTGCAGCACAGTCACGTAGAAAACTCTGCAGAGAGGAGGAAAGAATTGCACAGCTTCATGCTATTTGGTCCACTCAGTCTGATTATCCGTAGGCTACCTTCAGATACAAGAGCTGGAAATCATTATTCAGGGCTCGAAATTCATTTTTGGAAATAGGTGCACTGGTACACCCAACCTAAAAAATTAGGTGCACAAAAATTTTTTTGGGTGCACCATATAAAACAAAACCTACAAAATGTATGTACAGATCTTACTGCTCCTCTTCTGAGCTTGAGCTAAAATGGGAGCTAACTTCAAAATCTTACACAAGCACTACAACAAAGATTTTATTTTTATCTGACACTTAGGCCACACCAATTTAATTTGTTGGTTCTCGGATTCGCCTCTTCGTTTTTTTCTGATTTGCAAAAAAAAAAAAATTGATTACTGGTCCTGAATCAACTGAAAAATGCTCATGTTTTGCCCCCAACAGTTGAGGAAAGTCCTTTTCTTCCTAGTTGTTACAGTTTTCCCATCTATCATTGCAGTGGTTTGATTAAAAGTTCAAAATTCAATGTTTAAATTTTAACCAAGCCTTTTGTGTTGACTTCATGGCTCATTTTGTAGCATTTAAGCCTATAATAGGATGCCTGGACCTGTTTTTATTTTTATTTTTTTTCGCCCTGTTGCTTCATATTTTTTCTGAAAAAATCCGAGAACCAACAAATTAAATTGGTGTGGCCTTACATGTCAAGAATACCCTGTATACTATCAGACATTTGATATGCACAAAAACACCTACAAAAATATTTGGTGCACCAGTGCACCCAAAGAAAAAAAATGGGTGCACAGCTCCAATTTTGGGTGCACTAAGGTGCACATGCACCCAGTATTTCAAGCCCTGTTATTCTTGGTACGTCCTGCATTTGTACATGGCATTATCCAGCCATTCCAGTAAGCACCATAGAGAACAAGAGGTGCATTAAATTGCATAAGAAGGTTCTTTATTCAACAACCTGGAGTTTTATATTCAACATTTTGGTGACTGTCTGTCACCCTCTTCAGGGCAACAATGACTGGTTCTGATTCATACTGCAGCTAGGTTTTGCTCCTGCAATATTGCAAATTGTTGCTCTACAGAAAGTGACAGACTAAAAAGAATATTGGATGTGAAAACCCTCGAATAAAGAACCTTCTTATACAGTCTCTTGCTAACCTGATGAAATTATTCACAGAAGTCACATATATTTCTGGTTAACACAGTCAGATAGTGCACTTTGAAATCTGGTTCTTGTAATTTTTGCTAATTGCCTACTTTTTACAGCAAGTGGAAACATCACACTTGACATTTCTCTAAGCCACTTGTCAGCTTTTAAACCTATGACAGTAATACAAACTACCAATTCTGTGAGTCTGCGTAGGAATAAATACTGGTTAAAAATTTCTGTACTTTATAAACTAAGAAATAGTTATACATGTATGTACAAGACAGTGTTGATGTTAAGTTCTTCATTGGAAAATGTGGTCCTTTTTTAGCAATGGCGGCAAACTCATTGCATCTCTTGTAGTATAATAGTACAGTCCAACTATATGCCTGCTACATAGAGAAGTAACAATGGGTCCAGGAAGCATGTCGGCAGAACGTACTGCACCTGCGCTAAACCCGTAATGTATTGTGCATAGCACTTCGAGGGAAGATCTCATACAAGGTCGTATTTGCCTATATAAGGTTGACACTCTGTCTATAGCTTTCAAATGTTGTGTCGGGAAAGATACTGTCTGCAACGGGCAAAATTCTGATGCAGCATTGACCAAACATCCAACAAAAACCGTGAAACATCCAGGTTTTGCGCAGGCGCAGTACGTTCTGCCGACGTGCTGGTCCAGGGGTGGGTAAAACCTATACAATATTGGACCTTGGCCTGAACCCTACTTTGCTAGCTAGTTGCCCCATGAATCCTGACAAGCCCCCGCCGTACTCTGGCCCGTTCCTCATCCCGACCACCGCGCTGTAGTGGGCCAGGAAGATGCACCGCACCTCTTCCAGACGCATCTTTCTCATGGATGCCTCCTTGTGCTCAGGAGGGGAACTACAGGTCAACAGCAGAATGCAAAATCAGGCACTCGCTGCATGCACTACACAACAGTACTTGCTACATAGACTACATATAGACATGCGTATCCCGTTTTTAATTGGGGCATAACAAAATCAAAAAAGGAGACAAGAGGTGTCTTAACTATTTTCTTTAGACAAAACAAGGTAACAGTCAATTCTTGGACATGGCAAATTATGACTTCTTTAACACTATCAGTACTGCAATCTGCTTTCTTCTGTGGCAGCCTTTATGTAAAAAATTTGTACTATTCACAGTACTAGAAAGCAGGGAAATTTCCACAACAATGAAAGCAATATCAAGACAGTGTTCAGTTGACAGGAGTTTATCAAAAGCCTAGTCTAAATGCAGCAACTACAAATGTATCTGTAACGACAAGGATTAACCTTTAGTAGTGATGCATACCGGTTCACTGGACTTGGATCCAGACTTGTAAGAATGTTTAGGTTCAAGTCCAAACAAACCTAAAAGTCAAGAACCGAGTCCGGACTTATTACCATAAAAGACCACATCACAAACCCCTTTTCTTTCCAAACCACTTAAAACCTTCCGTAGATTTTAAAATCTTTGCTGCAAGACGAAGAAAACATTGCCATCGGGCATCGTCAAGTACCGGCCTCCATGTTATGTGGCCAAAGTTTCACCCAGACAACATTGCAAGTTTGCCAACATTCAATTTTGTATATGCCATGGGTTTTATTAGGTCCGGACTTACAAGTCCGGAACTGAACCTAAACCTCTGGACTTGAATCCGGACCTGAACCTGAAATTGGGTTTAGGTATGCATCACTAACCTTTAGCATACTGAAGTAGCCTTTTGGCTGTCAATTCTCTGTGATTATGGGTTAGACAGTAGGGAGAAAGTTATAAAAACATATTCTAAGACCCTGACCTGCCCGGTCCGCTGCTGCCTGAGCTCTCTGACCCCACCAGGACAGGGGAGTCACGTGACGTGGTGAAACCACGGATACTGCCTGACTCTGTTACAATCTGCCAGCTGGAAACATCATCATCGGTTTATGGAAGATAAAATCAGCCTTGCAGTAGAAGACTTAGTCTGAGGTGCAACGAATTTTACAATACAACAATGTATGACTTAATTGGCTTAGTATAAAAGACAGTATGACTGTGCAATATTCTGACACCTAAAAAAATTAATGTAATTTAGGACAACTACTTTGTGTAAGAAAACGGTCTGCAACTATCATGTTTATAATCTGTTCAAAAGCAGTAAGGACATTGACATTGAAGTAGAATACAACAAGCTAATGTAGAAGACTGACTAGATCAGAATCAGCATCTGACTGGATGCTGAAGTTGAAATTATACTAGACATTGCTGTCTGTGCCTACTCTCATGTCCCTAATAAACATACCCCCCGGAATAAACATACCCCCCGGACAAATCTTCAAAGTCTAATAAACATACCCTCCGGAATAAACGTACCCCCCGGAAAATGACCAAATTGACAGGTGAACTGTGTGTCCATGATACTAAAATGTGCTCTTTATTTCAATACCAATATATGGGCAAATCTTTCGCTGTTACATTTAATTAGTGAGTATATATCACTTTAATTAATGAGTATATATATATTGTACTTGTTTTGGGGAAATACAAAATCCGTAGGAGAAGCTATTGCATTTTACACTTCTGAAATGCACTTTGTTAAGCCTTCTCCTGCAACTTGAGTTGAAAATCTGACTAACTTAAGAGATAGAAAATCAAGCCCAATTAAGTACAAATATAGGGGTTTAATGA